>NW_008825098.1:4469218-4497109 GCF_000699105.1 Pygoscelis adeliae
CTGAGGGCTGCTGGGGCTCTGGGGGGACGCGCCCGTTCTGCCGCCTTGGCAGGCTTCTGTGAGTTTCGGTTTTATTGCTGGGGGGAAGTAGAAGCACCGCTGCTGCCCGGTTGCTCAACTTTCAAACTTCTTGTTCTCTTGCTAATCCACGCATCTGCAGGTCAGGCGGGTAGGCAAGAACCACCAAGGTCGATGTTTTAAATTGTTTAAGGTGGTTCTTAAGACAATGTGTGCACTATTTATAAACCAGACAGCGTGTAGTAATATTTGGAAAATGTCGGTCCAAGAAAGAAGCTGCTTCTCGCTTGCCAAGGGAGCAGATCAAGTGACATTTTACAAGTTATTAAAGTAGAATACAGCAGCTAAAATGAACATTTAGCTGTCAATCATCTGCAGAATTATGAAGTGGTTAATATTTAAATAGGACTTATTTTCCCAGTGTTTAATCTCAGGCCTTTGGCTTTCAAGTTCATCTTTAACTTGATAGCTTTGGGACAGAAGACCGGACGGTCCTGTCAGTGATTTAAGATTTAGATATTTACTTAATTCACAGAAAGAGCCTGTTGCCCAAGATACCAGGGTAGTTCACAAACTTCACAAAGAGTAACTGAGTATGCAGGCATCCCCAAGTGGAAACTGACAGTGAGGTTGGAGTTCGTAAATAGCAGTTGTCCATTTTAATGAATTAATGGGTTTCCTTCTCAGAACTGAAGATTTCTCACATTCCTGGCAAACCTCTAGCAGGAGGAACACAAGGGCTATTTTTTTTGCTAAGGAATTTGTTGTTTATTAACTTGTCTGGTAAAAACACTCCTCTGTACCTTGATACTAGAGCTTGAGGTTTCCACTGAAGGAGCCATCAAAGAACAACTCTGAAGAAAGTTGTTCTCATTTTGAGGAAGACGCACACTATGCGAAGGTTATGATTCTGCAGGGAAAGTGAACTGATCTGCATATTCTGTTAGACTGAACGCTTTCGGAGAGCAGCTTGTCAAGAGAAACATGTCTGGTATTTGGCAGTAACAGGGCTTGCAGCCTTCTACCACTGTTAAGGACCAAGGATTGTTTTGCTGACCATCTGCCTCTGATTTATCAATCCAAAATTATCTCAAAGCAGAGATGATTGTAACACTGAGTGGGGTCTCCTCTGCACCCTATTAATAAGTGTTCTAAAAGGGAGAAGCTTTAAGAAATCATCTCTCCTCTTTCCTTGCTTTCTCATACCATCAGGAGAAGCTAACCTCCGCTAAATGTATGGCTGAAAGCCAGGAGTTTATAATTTCTGATTTTGCCACGTGAAAAGCACTGCTGTATGAGAAAAGCATTAATTGACTCCCCAGCACTCTTGTGTTTCTTATTTAGTATTCTTAAGGTCACTGGATAGTAGCGCCTGAGCGAGAGTGTGTTTGAGTCGCAAGGAGGCGGTATGACCTTTTGTCATTTTCCTTCTTTCCTGTCTATGTAAATATGGTAAGAATGAGGTGGCAAAAGGGAGATGTTAATTTTTCTAGGATTTTTTGCCAACTGGTCAGTGATGGTGTAATCATAAATGGATCATCAGTGAAGCATCTCTTATAAATGTGCTTGGTATTGATTTTTCTTCTGAAGAGTGGAGGGTCTTGCTTTGCCATCGCAAACGATCAGCAACAGATGAAGCGTTAGGAGTGCAAGTCCAAGCTTGGTTTAAATGTTTTTTATGATTCAGTTGTTTTTATGAAATGGCCATAGTTTAAAAAAAAAAAAAAAAGATAAAGAAGTGTCCAGCTGCAGACTGACACCTTGTTAAAGCTGTACTGCTGCTGTCCAGAGGCGGTCTGGCATTTCTTTATTTGCTGGATTAGTGAGGCAACTTGGATGAGAATAGCATCATGCTTTTCTTCAGGAGATATCTCTGTATTTTTCATTTCAGCTAGCTTCGTTGGAGTAGGTCTTGTGGGCACAGGAGAATCTTTAGTCTCCAGGTGCAAGGTTACATGTAAAGTAAAAGTTTGCAGAAGGTAAGCTGCTAAGTTGTGTGACTTTAAAAGGAGGCAGTGGAACCATGCTTTAACATTTGTTTTCCACAATTGTTATGTTACAACTCTGTTAGTTCAAGAATTCCAAAAATGAAGATAGGCTGTTGCTAACTAACAAGCAAAACATACATTAATGAATAGTGAAGTAACAGGTAATGAATAGCTGATTTTTAATAGGCTGTTGCAGTGTGAGAAAGTGACATTATATGTTTGAAATTAATTGAATACCAACCAAAAAGACAACCTAGTAGTGCTGTCTGTAGCTGAGCCAGTGTTTGTACCAAGTGCATAATAAGGAGAGTTTGTGGGCCATTCAGGTCTGTGCAGAGTCCTGGAGTGGTGAACATTTCACTGCTACTCCCAGCTCCACTGTCACCTTCCTGTTGTTGCAGGGATGTGCTCATGGCCTAACAGCAGAGCTGTGTTACGCTGCATCCCAGGAACAGAGGGTTAGCCATCCCTTATGCCACCTCTTCACCCTGCCAGCATGCCAGTTTCGGTCTCCACAGCCCTTTCTCCTTACAAGATCTAAGGATCACAGATAAGCCACCTGCTCTTTTCAAGACATTTGTTCTCTAGCCATAGCCGTAGAATTCAGCTGCCTCCAGGCGCAGGTAGCATTCTGCAGACAGCTTGGGGGAAAAACGAATTTCTTTTTCCTTTTCCCTCAAGTTGTTTGAGACCTTTATCCCTTCCCCTCTGCCCCAACTGTGTGCAGGTTTTTGTGATTTTTCTAGTAAAGTGTCTAAGTCTTGATTCGATGTTCTTTAGCTCTCTTTTGCCTAATTCATTGTCTAGTGTATTGTCTGCGCCAACACAAATCAGTATGGTTGGTTGTTTTATGATACTGATGTTCAATCTTTTTTTTTTAACTTTCAGGTTGCAGCAGCCAGTGGTCACACTGTGGTGTTAGTAGACCAGTCAGATGAAATCCTTAAAAAGTCTACAAAAGGAATTGAAGAGAGTTTGAAGAGAGTGACAAAGAAGAAATTTGCGGATAAGCCTGAGGTTGACATCATCTTCTTTATAGCTCTAGGAAAACTTAGGACAATAAAACTACCATACTGAAGTTCTGATACTGTGTACAGTTATGTATTGTAGAGCATGTTAATATACTGGCTTAAGAAGGAAACTTTTTTGAGTGTGCTGAAGAACTTGGATTTTTTTTTTTTTTTTGATTCAAGGAGGTTGAAAGATGTCTCACCTTATTTTCTTTCCTTTGTAGACTTCAGCCTTGAGATAAAGATTTAAAACAACTTGGTGACCTTTTAAAACAGATGCTAAATGTGAAATGGTGCGAAATTATTCATCCTGTCTCAAAGCAAGCTGTCTTTGAGTGCTTACCTGGAAATGCACCAATTTTGTCCAAAAGCCAATAGTAACAAAGTTGTTGTAATACCTTTTTAAGGACTTTTTTTTTTTTTTTTTAATTAAGACTTGGGCACAGGATTACTGCAAAGGAAATGAAAGTGCAAGTTTAACTACCCTGAAGTAACATGAATTAGATGTATAAGATGCTTTGCATTTACACTACTGAGTAATACATACAGCAAATCACTGTGAAGCAGTTGATGCATCTAAATTTATATCCTAAGTATCCTAAGGGTTATTTGTTGCTATGCCTGTTTCTCTAAATTCCACAGCAGATTCAATTCCTCTTTTGATACATATTAACATGTATAATATACACTGGTATTGATGATTACCGGCATGAATGATGCAGCAGACAAAGGAAATGAAAAAGGGCTTCTTTGATAGTAATACCAGGATAACCAGAGCAATATAATTTCCTGTACATAATTATGGGGTCTTTTAATCCAAAAGAAAATTGTCCACATGATGCTTGTACTTTATATATGGAATTATATTCTAGCGTGCAGGTATGTTTTTACTTGTACTCCATCTCCGTTTACCCTTGGTTCAAAGTCTTGCAGTTCTGTTTGATTTCTGTCCTCACAAACTATGTCAGTGATTGGCAGATTTACTGGTCAGAAAACAGAATAATTTTTCCCCACATTTGCACTGAAACTATAGTGAGTGTAGGCCGTTTCATTCCCTGAAGTATTCATGAACAAGCACATATCTGTTCATAGGAGTGAAACCAGATAATCACTGAATGAAAACAATGTAAAGGTTTGAAACTGGAAAAGTTCTTCTTTATGGAGAGCAAGTCCAGGTTGTCTCAGAAACTACTGATTGACCAACCAGTTGTTCACTCAGACTTTTATGCTGAAGGTTGGACTGCAGGAAATAGTCTTCCTAAAAGAATGAATTCAAAGATCTCCTCTTTGCTTCAAAGCAGATTTGATTGGCTAGGAAAATTTTGTCAGCGAAAGCATTGTAACTGTATATACTTGGAACTTGCTCACTGATTTGGAAATGTGGCAGACTGCCTGAATTTCTGAGGGCTCAAAAACACTTCAGAGCATATAAGGGGATTTTTCATGTAAAAATAAATCTTTGTACATAGACATTGCAACTTCTTGGAAATGTTTCAGGCTGGTGCTGAGTTCATTGAGAAGACCTTAAAGAACCTCACAACAAGCACAGATGCAGTAGCAGTGGTCCACAGCACGGATCTGGTGATAGAAGCCATTGTGGAGAACCAGGAAATTAAAAATGAACTCTTCAAGAGGCTGGATAAGTTTGCTCCAGAGTATGTGTATTTTTCCTGTTACATTTTGAAACTTAGACCTTTGTATCTTCTGTTTTTATTCTTACACCGTTAGTTCTGCATTGTCTTAGCTGATTTTTTCAAAAACAGGAGTTTTTCTCCCTTAGACTAACTCCAGACTGTCATGTGGTATGGAATAGTTGTTGTGCCAGGTGCATATGCTACAAACACTTTCGGTTGTACTCAACCAGGTTTATTTACTTGTTGCATTGCTTTATTTGATGTGCTTCCAGGTATGTTTAGTCATAAGGTTTATCCATCTACTCAGCAAGTTCAGATCCAAATGCAAATGCACAACAGTAAAATAAGCTTGTCCTGGTACACATGAGGTATGGTTAACGTACGTGTTCCCATATTTAAACAAGGAATTGGGATGATAAAATACTTGTTTTCAGCGTGCCTAGCATGAAAAAGTTTTAAGAAGTCTCAACCTCTTAGCTGTAAGTCATGATCAGCTCAACAGTGGCTTAAGTGAACTAAGTTTACTTTGTAGTGCAAGAGTTTGGAAATAGCTCATTGCTGATTATTGTGTGTGAGGTAAAAGTGTAAATGATTTCTTAGCATCCACTCACTTGGTTACTTACAGTCCCTGGAACTTTCTTTGAACTATATTTGATAACTGTTGGAAGTTAATGTTGAATAATATCCAAACTCAAAAATGCTGTTAAGCAAGCGCACAGTCTCAGAAGCTTGATCCTTGTAATGGATGACTCAGGATCACAAGACTTTGACTGCTTGCAGGTTGGGGTTTTAACTAGTACAGCTAAATCTGGGAGTATTGGCTAAGAGGTATTCTAGACTGTCTAACTAAAGAACTAGCCAAGCTGCAGCTTGAATATAATGTCAAGGGAGGAAAGGTGTTACGGTTAGTTGACTTCAGCCTGGGGAGATTTTCAGGCTGTCTCATATGGTCAGTAATCAAAATTACCTGGTAAGTCTGAAAACAATAAATGACCACAAACAGCAGTGCACTGAGCACAGGGTAACTTCTTGTTACCTTAGTCTGACAGACAAAAGTAAGTAGGTGCCTTCGGCAATTATCAGGATACCTTGTCATGATTAGATTCTGCTTATTTTGTGAAAATAGACCACTGGTTGCCTGAGTCTTTGTTCATATTCAGCAGAGAAAGCTAATGAGCAAATTAGAGCATACTAAACAGCAAACTGTCTAGAACCAGTCAGCAAGGAAAAGCGGGCACAGGGACTTGGACCCTCGTTTAACAGTATATATATTTGGAACACCTGAGGCTATTTTTCGTAAGGCTGAGCTGTTCATAGGCATAGCTGACTTAAAACATCAAATTTTACGTTAGAGTGTTAAAAGATATTGGGAGTTGTTCAGATACGCTCCTTCTTGTGACAAAAGGCATGATTTTGCAGGGTTGGGAAAAATGACATAAGACAAGAAGCCTTCCTTTTTAAGAGAAATGATGATAAACATACAGATAGCTTACACGTAGGATAAAGAAAAGGGAAGTGAATGGTGAAGCACATGGGTTGCAGTTTAGAAAGTCTAGATGAAAAGAAAGAAAAGCTACTAAAATAGTGAAACTTAGTAGCCAAGTGTTTAAAATATTAGCTATTAGATACAAATGGTAATTTGTAATTATGTGAGGAATATGGAGTTGCAGATTGTGCGAGTAGCATGGGGAAAGGCAGAAATGTCTAGTGAGTGTTTTTCTGTGCGTAGAAGGAAGCAGTAGGCTTTATTCATCCTGCATGGCACTGCGGTGGAACAGAAAGCTCTCCCTGTCAGTGCAGGCATCCTGCAGCCTTTGCTAAGATTCAGTGTTTCAAAATTTCTAAAACTAGTATGTGGACTAATGGTTGTGTCAGCTTAAATGGGGGTGGTGGACTTACGGTTGGTTGGTAATGAAGACAAGATTTGTTTAAAGATAGCTTTCAGTCTTGGGAGAAGCTTTGCTTCTGTGCGGCCCTGGGCGTTAATGGCACTGTGAAGCGTATGTTATAGGCAGAGATCATGAAAGACCAGGCTTCTGAGGAGGGAGGACTTGTCTTAATTCAAATCTCGGGACTTACTGTGGGGGTAGCTGGTCGAAACGTAAGGGGCTGTGTATTACAGTTGCTCAGACCAGATGATGAATTATGCCTTTGGAACATAAGCTGTGTGAAACCTTGCATTTTTCTTCTTCTGTACTGTATCCTATGTCTCATGTGTTTCCTCAGCTGCAACAGCTACATGTTCATCTCCCATTTTTGCACTGTGATGACCTCTCCAATGAAGATAAGTCTGGGGACAGCACAAAACCAAAGCGTTGCATTAAACAAAACAAAACACAATTAACTTGCTTCCTCTTCCTTTTTCTCTATAAAATAACTATAACTTCTCTGAAAGTGGTTCTATAAATGGAGGGGGGTGGGAAAGCTATTCTTTATTGAGAGAAGTTTTATTTGGGGGTGGGGCGTGAATGTCTCTTAAGTTTTCAGAGAAAATGTAATGAGCTGGGAGAGTTTGGCAACCCCAGAGAGCATTGGGAACTCGGGGTATTCCTCATCTGGGTAACTGTCCAGGTGAACTGGTGACTGCTCTTTCTTGGATGCCATCAGTCTGAGCGCATACTGGTGTATGTTCTTAGAGCTTTGCAAAATTGCTTGTGCATGTTATATTCCTCTCAGTGTTACACTCATCCTGCTAATATGGTAATTGTTGCTGTGTTACGTGGTCATCATCTTCAGAGCAGGCGATAAAGCATTGCTACCCGCTCTTCAGTTCTGTTCTCCTTTTCTTGAATTGAGTCAGTCTCATGTTTCCATTTTGAAAAGGTTGGGCTAGGGTTTTTGTAGAATATCCCCACGTTCTTTGTGGCTTTTAGGCCTTTAAACACTGCAGCACTTTTCCAAACAGGATCGTAATGAACATGACAAAAGAATTTTTGGGTATCCACTTTAAGAGCTCTTGCCTGCTTGCTTTTTGTTTATTTCTGGGTGGTGAGAATGCCCGTCAACGTCTCTTGGTCTAGGATTTATCTTTAGGTGTGGAAACGCAGCTAGGAACTGGCCAGTGGTTTTCAACTGTTTGCTGTGTTAGAATCGGTGTGTTAGAAAACGGTTACAAAAGAAGTGCTGTTCAGTGTTCACTGTGTAACGGAGCTGGACTGTAAGTGAGTTTTATTGAAACGGTATGTTTCTCTTTTGTTGGACTCTGTTTTTAATGTGTTCCCAAGACCCACTAGATGGCACCAAGAGAAAGCACACTGGTGCCTGGAAAAGCATCACTAGGGCTTCACTACTACTGTTGCTTTCAAAAGGCTTCCAACGCTGTTGTCACCTGAAGCATGGGTTATGTAATTCTAAGTCACAGGCACGTAAATTCTGTTTTAAACTCAATTTAAATCTATCGGTTGGTCAGAGCAAAAAGTGTAAATAACATGCCCTTGTACACAATACAAATTTAATGCTTTTTTTTCCCCAAGGCTTTATGTTGTGTGAGGCTGCAGTATTCACCTGCAGAAGTGATGCTGAGGTAAAATCTCTTACTTTAAGTGAACCCAGATATAAACCTAGCAATGATTACATCTCACAAATCAATGTGCTTAATTTTTGTATGAATATTTGAATTCTTTGTATACAGTGGCAGATCTTCAGTGATGATAAATGTCTTTCGGATGCATTGACCTTGCAAGGTCAAAACTATGAAACGTAGAATACTCTTTTTAGGACCCCACCTCAGAACAATATAAGGCCCACTTTATGGTGGGGAAATAACAAAAGAATGTTTGTAAGAAGTGTAAACAGGAATTTTCAGCAGGGCTGTTGAGGTTCTGAGATATTTCTGGGGAAAAAAAAACCAACCCAAACCATTTACTAATTGCAATTAGTAAATCTGGTTTATGCCTGGAAAAGGACTTCACGTATGTCTTAAAAGTCTTGTGATTTTGTGTGTCCTTTGCAGTGTCCTATGCATGGCGGTTTTTATCTTTTCTCTGTTTTTTCCCATCAGCTCTTTGCTCTGGTGGTAGGTTTGGTCATCATGTCTACCATTGATCATTATTAAAAAAAAATAGATTCCAAATTTTTCTTAAGTCTCCAAAGTGCATTTTTGACACGGCAAATGATTTGGTGTCCATAGATGTGTAAATGATTAACAGTAAAAAATACCATTAGGTTTCCAGGATTCCTGAAGGAATTACCTGGAATAGATTTGGAGAGTTAACAAAAATTTTCTACTTACAGAGTCTTTTTTGATGGAGTCTTTTTTTTCCATCACCTGATATAAATATTCAACATACTTACTTGGGAGTCAGAAACTCACACATTCTTTCCAGTGGTTATTTCATCATTGCTGTACTTACACCTCAGCAAAAGGACCACGATAACCTGTAGGGATATTTCTGAGAATTCTGTGGACGGTTAGCCAATGGATGTCTATTTATGTTTAGTGCGCCAATCTCCTACTGTCAGGAAAATAGCTGTCATTTATGCAATCCATATGTTTCTTTTTTCCAGGCATACGATATTTGCAAGCAACACTTCATCCTTGCAAATCACGCAGTTGGCTAACTCAACCACCAGGCAGGACCGATTTGGTGGTCTCCATTTCTTCAATCCTGTTCCTATGATGAAGCTTGTGGAGGTAAGTGTTTTATAGCATCATCATAATAACCACTGTAGCACAGCAATGCAGTTGTCATTGCTAAGAATTCAGTTAGATGAAAGAGTAGATCTCAGCTTGCAGCTCTTCTGATATGGAATAAGCTACCTCTAGTGATAAGAGGGTGGTGCAGTCTCTGTTGAGGGGCAGGTTGAACAGACAGAGGTCACTCCTTCAGTCTTGAGGCTCCAAAGTTCTCCACTGAACTGCCGGCAGAGGTGCCGTTTATAGCGATCATTTCAGGCACGCAGGCAAGCTGATTAATAAGAACTACTGACAACTTAAACAGAATCATCTGATGACTGGCAGAGGAATTTGGTTGTTACCAGTGTAGAAATCAATAGAAAATGATGTGCAGATGAAACCTTACTGCCTTGGGACTTTTGAAACAAAGTCAGTCATGCTTGTTTCAATGTTCCAGATGATTTGTCTGGAAGTATTACAATATTTCCCAACCTTTAAGGAAGTGTAAAAAGAAGGTTTTACATAACTCTTTGGATGTCTTTTCTAAACATACTCTTTGGCTACATCATATAATTTCTAATAATACTGCAATGCAGAGCAGAATAAGAAATAATCCCATATTAGAGTTTATCTGAGCCTCCAAAGTAAAGATCACAGTGCAGAAAAAACGACAGGTGTCTCTTCTGCTTTTTCTTACCTTCCCTGTTATGGCTGATCTTGATCAGCTACAACTTATAAACTTGAGTAAGTGAAAATAAACTTTGCATTTTGGCCACTCTACCCCAAAGTTTCATGTACTTCGTGCCCCTAAATGCTGTAAATCTTTTTCCCCTGTCCCATGAGTGATTAGTTCTAGTACTGCTTTGGTGACAAGCACTTGAAATATGTTCTGCCTGCCTTTCGAACTCCTGAGACTCACTTTATTGTATTTTTTTGCTTGTTTCCAATTAAAATACATATTATGCAGTTGCTTGCTCTGTATCTTTGAATGTATCATTCTCTTCCTTCCCCTTTTGAAATGTTTGAACCTTTTGGCTGAAATGAAGAACAAATTTGATTCAGAGTTTGATTGTCTGACGAGGGCTCAGACACTTGCAGATTTTCTCTCACTAACTTCTGCACCCATGTGGATTTTTTTTTTTTTTTAAGTTTAATATTACATTCTCTTTATTGTGGCTAAATGCTCTGGGGAAACGTTGTAAGAAGGAAAGGAAGAAATTTTGTAGGTGTTGTGAGAGATAACAGAAATCTTTAGCATAATTCCTTAGGCTAACATAGGCTTTATTGATTTCTGTGCTAAGAACTACTTGTTGCAGTAATTTATTTCTATGGATGAAATGTTCTATGCCTTGTCTCAAGCCTAAAACAAATTATAGTCTTTAGAAATCTAAACTAAGCCACTGTGAAGTTTGAAAAATACAGAAGATATCTATCATCGTTTGTAAAAATCAAAACAGAGCAATCTCTGTATGACTGCTGTGGTCAATCTTTATAATTTGTGGTTTTTTTCACCTGACTTATGAATGTCCTAGCCCAGAGTCACTCCAGCTGATTAGTATTTGGAGAACTTTAAAACACAGAACTGTACTTCTAATGACTCGATCTTGAAAGGCACCAATGTTAGTAAATAAATGCACTTTTTAAGGCTTTGCTTTTGTTTCAGATCTACTGCTGTAAATCAGGATTGGCATTGACAAACCCTGTAAAACAATATTTTCTATGTAAAACAGATGTTTCCGTTTGAAATAGTTTGGGGAAAATGAAGAGAATTGCCCAAACCATAAAAGATATTACTGAAATAGCCAGTCATCTGTCACGGAAGCTGTCCTTCATGGGTCATAAGTCTGCAGTGCCTTTGAGTCTTATCTGCTGTTTTCATAGATTGTTGATCTCATGCTCAGAAGCGCATAGCTTTGAGGGCATTTCTTTCTCTAATAATCCAAAAGACTGGTGCTAATGTTTCGAAATCTGAAGTGTATATTAAAAATTAATTCTTGAAACTGTTGCAGTCTTATGTAAGTATCTCAGATATTTTTATCTAATGTCAAAGTAAAAGAACACTATTTTTCTGCTGAGAAACAAGCCTTTTCCTCAGTCCTAACAGTGGTTTTTTTGTGTTGGCCTTACGTCAGTCATTAGGATGGGGGGGAAATCTCTGTGTGACTTAATTGTAAGAACAGGGAGGTCAGCCTTAACTGCTTATATATAGCATTTTTCAGTTACTGCACATGGAGGTCAGTTTCAACACAAAAGTCACCATCAGTTCAGCTTCTGCAAGTCTTTTTTCGTTTTCCTCCCCGTTTTCCTCCCCGTTTTCCTCCCCGTTTTCCTCCCCGTTTTCCTCCCCGTTTTCCTCCCCGTTTTCCTCCCCGTTTTCCTCCCCGTTTTCCTCCCCGTTTTCCTCCCCTTTTTCCTCCCCTTTTTCCTCCCCTTTTTCCTCCCCTTTTTCCTCCCCTTTTTCCCCTCCGGGGTGGATAGGTCTCTAATAAATGACTTACTTCACTGGAGTTTGGATGCATTATAGAAAGTACTACATGTGATAAAAGACTCATTTGTGAAGAAAATCAATATGGAAACATGCTACTCAAAAGCTAAGAGGCTGTCACATATTCGAAAGATAGATTTTAAATTTTCTTTAGAATTAAGTGTCTGTGTCATGTTTACATTGGGCACAGGGTAGATGTTACAACCCTTTATATCAGGAAATATGTCTGTTAATATGGTTCCCTAGATTGATGCCATTGTGCTTCCTAAGGCAACAGAGGCTATGTACCTTTTAAAGTTGTCCTATTATACTATAATCTCTAAGTGGGATTCCAAAGGATGGTCCCTTTTACTATCCATACTGGCTGAGTAGGTAAGTATCTTAAAGAAACACATAATTTCAAAGTGTGCAAAATGCTGTATCTATCTTTAAAATAGATTTCTGTGTCTGTTACATATCCACTGAAACAGGTTTTTGAAAAAAAATTGTTTTGTGAATGTTTGGAATAGTGTTCTGGATTACAGTTTAATCATTGCTGTATTGGGAAATGAGAAAGATTCTGCTCATAAATGTTCTTACGCTCTCCCCACCTTCCCTCTGCCCAGGTCATCAAGACTCCAATGACCAGCCAAAAGACTTTTGAATCACTTGTGGATTTCAGTAAAGCAGTAGGAAAGAGTCCCGTCAGTTGTAAGGTGAGTACATTTTGGTTGTACAGGGTTCAGAAGGTCTATTCTTGAAAACTGTTAATTTTAAGGTGGTAGGTTTTAGTAGATGTAAGAGCACTTCAAGAATCTCCAGGCTGCTTTTTGTCCAGTTTCTCTTCCCTATTAAAAGCATTTTGACAAAGAAAATGCCCACATTTACCACAAATTCCTCAAAGCAGAGTGACTCTAGACATCTTGTGAGAAGCAGCAAAACTCACAAGTATCAGGGTTTACAGTTTCTGGTTTTTCTTTTTCAGTCCTGCCGAAGCCTGGACTGGAGAGCTTAAGCAGGAGCTCATCTTAAGCCATGCTAGAGACAAGTCTGCTACCTCTTGTACTGCGAGGCAGTTAGATGGATCCTCCATGGTGTGCGCTCATTGCAAGTTTTTCTTAAGACTGTAGTAACTAGATCCATATTAATCTTCATTGCTTTGCAGCTTTGGTTTTTTTCTCTAGAGGAACACCCTACTTCCTAAGCACATTTCTTCTGAGTCCATTAAGTTGTGGTCTGGGTAGCTTTATACAAGCTATTGCCTTGAGTTTCACAGCCCCCAGGAGACATTTGGTCATAAAAAGAAGGGCCTGCAATTCGGTAGTTACCAGTAATTCAGTGTCTGGATGCTGGACTCTAATTATGGCTGTACTGCTAAATTGCTCTGTGTCCTTAGTTGACTTTTTTCCTGTTTCTGTCACAGTTTTGTAGTATGTAATGTGCAGAATATATGATGAATTATTGTTTATAAATTAGCTTGGGTAGAGGGTAATGCAGTCTCCATATCTGAACCTTTTTTTTTCTTTTTTTTTTTTTTTAATTCCTGTTTGTAGAAGGAAAGTTGTTCGGAATTCTCTGGATTAAATATTGAGATAAAATGGAATGAACAATAAACATCCGAAACAGCAGTAGTAGACGAAATAACACTATATTTGCAAAGCTCTTTCTCTTTTCTTTGTATTTTTTATTTTGATTAAGGCTTGTGTAAAAGCAGTTTTGTATCAGTTTGTTATCATCTTCTGACAGCATGTATCTTATCTTTTCATTGGTAGCATTGGTGTTTGCTATTGAAGTGATCCTAACTTTCAAAAGCATGGTTTACCAGTGAGCAATGGAGGACAAGTACGCTATTTATCCAGGAGTGTTTCTAGTAGTGAACACACAAAAAAAACTGTTAGGGAAGATGTGCTCTTCTCATATCCTTCAGGAAATTGTATCAGCAGAATTTTGCTAAAGAAAAGACGTTTGCCAACTGACCACATTAAATTGTTTTAAGAGTAATTGAGTTGGGCTTGTAGTAGTCTTATTGTTCTCAGTCAATGATGAATGTTTATGTGCCATTCCTTGTTTGTGAAATTCATCTTTTGTGTTTTAATACTGAGCCGATAAATCTGATGAAAAATACAGTTTAGAAAGTACCAGCAGTTGATGATTCAATCAGTGTCTTCATCCACTTGTTTAATTTGTCATGTAGCATTTGAGAGTAGTACTGGTAAAGAATGTTTATTTAGAATCCCTTTTTTTGTTTTCATAGGATACTCCAGGGTTTATTGTAAACCGTCTCTTGGTGCCATATATGATGGAAGCTGTTCGGCTTTTTGAGAGAGGTACTTGTTGGGATATTGACTTCAGGGAATGTTGACATAACACTGCTAAACGTTATATAGCTTCAGAAAAGCCTTGGGATTCCCTCAAAACTTTCAGACCTTAAAGGCTGGAAGTGAATAATGAACATCAAATATGAGCCCCAATATGTGTAGTTGGAAAGACCTTGTCTTCACTTTGAAATGTCAGTGTATGCAGAGTCAGAAAGTACTTGTTACTTGTGTGGGAAATTTCTGGTGATGGAAAATGTTTCTGGTTTGGAGATGACAAAGTGAGTGTAGTGCCACTGTAAAAATATCCTCTGCCAACTGATCAGGAACTTCCTTCTCTCCATCCCAAGAGACATTAATGAAAGTGGTTGAAAATCACATAGTGGGACCATTAGCAAAGTTCTCGTGAGTTCGCTTGTTGGGCTTGTGAAATAAAACACCAATTTTCAGGTGAGGTAAGTAGTGTAATACTCAGTGTCACACTATGGTACTGGCATACAAGTGATTTGGGCTCAACTATTGCCCCACAAAACTTCCTGTTCCCCTTCTATGTCCTTTTTTAGACATAGGTTCTTTAGGAACTGGTCTCTTTTACGTTAATACTGAGGGTAGGTAGAAATAATCACGCATCTGCAAAGAACGACTAATTTTTTCAAAGCATTGATAATTGTTTTGAAAAGGAAGCAAGCCAATAATCTAGTGGATAAAGAGGAAATTATGGAGTATAATTGCTTTTATTTCAAGTGCTCTGCTTGTAGCTGCGTGCTACTAAGAAAGTAATTTGAAACATTTTGGTTTTGAAATCAATGCTTTTTTACAGATGAAAGCACTCCATTATCAGGATTCCACCAAATATGCTTTAAATATTAAAAATCTCTTTTACAGCACATGGAAGGGATGGTTTGATCTCCAGAAAAAAATATAAGCCAACGTTACTTGTTTATCCATCAACAGATGTACCTAATTACATCTCAAAGGGAGAAAAGAGCAAATTTAGTGACTTGAAAGGCAAAGGCATGGATGCAAGGAGGCGTTATTCTCTTAGCAAAAGTCACAATTTTAAATAAAGTGTATGGGTGTTCAGTGTGTGTAAAAAGAGGTGCCTCTAAGTGGCATGTATCATTATGCATATTTCAGGAGACAATAGAACTTTTAATTAAATGTAGAAGAAAACAGTCACTGAGATTGTATGTTAAAATTGACTGTTTTCTGCCTAAGCAAAACAATATTTTGATTTAATCTTTATTCTGTTTGTATTTTGTTCAACAGTATGATATTTCCAAACTTGTTAAAGTTCGCTTATGAATTTTTAACTCTAACGAAATCTATTTGAAAAGCTGGTTAATGTTTTGAAAAGCCTGATGGCTGTCTTCTAATTCATAATTTCCACTGAATCAGGTAAAATTTTTATCATATCCTTTGCGTTAATTCTTGGAGTAGACACTTGAGCCAGATTGTCATCCACATTAGTATGAAATTTGGATCTCTTTCCTGGCAACCCCAAGTACTGAAATACCGTTTTATTGGGTCAGTCCTTGAGTCTTTATTTATACAAAATCTCCTTGGGTTAAACGTGCGCTTTTGCATAGGCAAAATACATTTAGTGTATTAACAGTGATTTAAACAGCGGGCATATTATAAATATTAATGTGTGGTGGGCTGTACTGCCCTATGCTTAATGGAAAACTAAAAAAGCAGTCAGTCAAGTTTCTGTGGAAGTCTGCTTTATAGGAGGAGACTAACATGAACTAGGGGTACAACCCCTGTTTGCCTTTTTACTATTTTTAGTTGTATTGTAACGCAACTGTATACTGTCGGGTGGCCAAGTCCCAAGTTTGACAAAAAAGTGGGACAAATCTGTTGATAGAAGTAGTATGTATGTCTGCATCAACTTCAAATGGGTTGAGGATTTACATATGTTCAAATTTGGGGAACTGAAATTATGTTAGAACTAAGTAAGGCTAATTTTCTCAGTTTCTCAGAAATAAAACGTGGTTTAAAAAAAAATAGATTGTCAGCTTTAAAGGGTAAAAGGAGATATATAAAAATTATTACTTCATACAGAACTTTCACTGAAGTTGTTGCCTTTGCAAGAGACTTTGAAAATTTATTTGTAAGATTCTCTGATCTTAGGTGTATAAATTGCATAGGCTATGTCTGTCAAGCTTTTGGACACCCTGAAAGCCTGTACGCATCGAGCATGGAGGTTATTTAACAGGTACCTCTGGGGTTTGTTAAACTTTGTCCTTTTTATAGGATCTGCAAAGAAGTGCACTGCCTTTATCAAAATATGTATTAGTAGCATTAAGCAGTAGAGGTGCATCTGCTTTCATGACAGTATAAAATATGCATTCCCAGCAAAAGAATGAGGTGAATATTAACTGTGACAATGTGGCAGTGCAGGATTTGTATTTTTATAGGCACAGACTGAAGTAGAAGTAACAGATTTCTGATAATTTTGATTATTTTTTAAATAATTTTGGAATTCACAAATTTAACTGCAGATACATCGTCTCTTCAGGTCACTCCTATCATCTCGGGTGCTGATGGATATCCTCCGGTGAAAGTTGCTGTCACTAAGCATGTTACTCAGCTGCTACTGCTTCCCCCCTGCCATGCCTGCCTTGTCCATCAGCTGAATATCACTTGTCTTCTGGCTGTTGTAGAGTAAGGGTAGCTCTGTCCTGTGCATCATTCAAAAGTTGTTGCTGATCTCATGAAGCTGAAACTGAGGTCTTTCCTTACCTACGCTATTCAGCTGCCTCTAAAAGTTCTTGATTCTTCACAGCGACCAGTTCTTCCTCTAGTCTAGTCTTTCTGATAGGTTGAGCACAGTAGCTGTGGCTCCATCAATAGCACAGTGATCTATACTGAAATACAAGAGGAAGCTAGACAAATGGAAAGCAGGCCTGCAGGGCTTTCTTTTTTTTCTTTTTCTTTTTTTTTTTTTTGTGAGGGATTCTGCATTATACTCCAGCATGTGTATGTCGACTCCAGTTTTTGTGGTTCTGAAACGTGCAGCGATTTCTGTGAAGAGCTGCACAAGGGTGAAATAACACCCTGTTAATTATTTATAAGTGGTGCCAAGTAGATGCAGAATCTTCTCTGTTCATCAAACTGTCAATCTTTTCTCTAGGAGATGCATCAAAGGAAGATATTGATGTTGCTATGAAGCTTGGGGCTGGTTATCCCATGGGTCCATTTGAACTGCTGGACTATGTTGGGTTGGATACCAGTAAATACATTATAGATGGTACTGCATGCTTATTTTCTTCTATTTTTCCCCTTTTTAGCTAAATTGTAGATGAATGTTCTAATGAAAATCTGACTCTTAATTAGTTTAAACTGAATGTTTATGGCATAGCCTTTTAACTGTTGAGGAGAAAGGAATGAGAATTCAGCTCAGAATGCTGTATGAGTACCCTATGAACAGTGGTGGTTTTGCTGACTTCATCAAGTTCCAGTGGAAAATAATAATATTAGTGGAATTTTATACAACTAAAAAGAGCCAGTGGGAAGAGACACATGTACTGAAGGTAAGAAACTCTGATGAAAAGCAACAAATGTTGAGACTCCCTATCCTATTTCTGCCAGCCATGTTTTCAGTCTCAATTAATAGGAAACCCAGTAAATACCTTAAAAGATGCAAGTATACCATCTCCCTTTCACTTCAGTTGACAAGTGGATGAATGTCAGTACCATAACAAAGAAAGGCATAACTGGTGATGGCCTGTTGATGGCTGTTGTATTATTTTGAATGAGCAGCTTAAATACTCTCAAAGGCACTTTCAAAACGGCATCTTCAGTGAAACCATTTTTGCTTTTAGCCAGTACTGTGGAGTAGGGTTATATTGTTCTAACTGACCATGTCTTTCGCAGGTGTAAGTTCAACTTGGAATTTCTTTCCACTTGAATTTCTTTTCAGCGTAGCCTTTGTTTTATTTCCTTGTACTTAACTATATTTTAAAAGTTCTCCTTAATTTTTTTTAAAGTATTAAAAATCCTCAGTCATGGAGATTATAAGGTGTTCAGAGTAGACTACGCCTAAAGACTAGTTGCTAGATTTGCTCATAATCATCAATACTGATCTGTGCTTTATGAAGCTGTGTATTGAAGGGTTTCAGAGAGTCTAGAATAAGTTCCAAACCTCTTCCAGTTTTCTGACCTCTTAATATTTTTCTAAGGAGATGCAGATCTCTATTATCTTTGCATATAAACAGAACTGTTACTCATTCATCTGCTTCTTTTCCTCCACCAGGATGGCATTCATTAGAGCCCAACAATCCTCTTTTTGCACCCAGCCCACTCCTGGATAAACTGGTAGAAGAGAAGAAGCTGGGTAAGAAGACTGGAGAAGGATTTTACAAATACAAATGAACTCCAGACCTCAAGAGGTGTTACACTATCTGTGTATGCTATTCAGCATTGCCATATTACAGGTGAATCCTTCCCAAGGATGGCACAAGCTGCATTTAGAACATAACCCACCTCTGAACTGAGTGATTGCACTAGTTAACTATTTCTCTGCTGAAAGCTTGATTTGGTAGATTATTTTTTTCTTGTAATTCTGAAAAGCTTTGTAAGTACAGTGCCTTCATGCAGGTGTTGATTTTTCAGGTGCAGGACAGAATGACAAGTGAATTTATGTATTTGAAACATTATTATATTAATGGGAAAAATCCTAAAAATAACTGCAGTTTCTTAAAAATAAAATTTTCAACAATTCTGTATTGAATGTCATGGCTTGCAGTTGATGTACTTGGTTGTAGTCCACTGGGTGGCAGTCTCTTTTCACTCTGGCAAATGTAGCGATGGAAAGGCAGTAAGTTGTTTTGTTAGGATTTTTCTTGAATGCAGTGCTAATCTGTAGGTGTAAATTACAGTGCCTTGAACAATAATTTTTATAATGTCATACTGTTTAAAAATAAAAATCCTGCAGTGGCACGCTGTCACCTGGACAGAAGGTTCCCAATACATCATTTAAAAGCAGAACTCATGACTTGTGTTGGGCTTTCCTGGCATTTTCAATTACCGGTTGAGGGCCGCCTTTTGCGAGGTGCTGTGGAAACATAATGAAGAGGTGATATTCTGAAGGGCCTAATACATAGATTTGTTTTTTAGTAACTAAGCTAGGAAGCTGCCGAAAGCTTCCTATGCTTTCTGGAGTCCTGTAAATTGGCTTTATTTACTGACTATTCATTTTAAGTGTCATTTTTACACACTACACTACTACTGTAGTTGAGTACTTTGGGGGATTGAAATTGGAGTCTGTGCTATGTAAACAAATAGGTGTGTCTGGCTGTGTGAGGCACCTTCTGTTTTGCAACTTTATTTCCTTGGAGCTTAGCAGAGCCTGGATTTGTTCATGGCAGGAGTGCTGCAAATCCTGCCTTTTCTCCAAATACTGCAGAGCAAGTGGGCACGAGGGTTGGAGTTCCAGTTCAGCTGAGTAGTAGCCTTCTTTTACTTTGTGTATTTTGGATCTGAAAACTGAGTGCTTATATATATTTTTTAATTAAAGAAATGATGAATAATTATTTAACTCTAAGTTGCCTCTTCCTCCCTCCCCCAACATCTAATTCAGATTGCATATAAAGAAACTGAGGCTGACATGTTAATTTCCTTGCACACAACCACACAAGAAATCTCTGAGTAGAGAATAAAAATTGGTGGTTTATTGGATCCTGGTTCCTCATTACAGATATTCTGATTTTGAGATGCTTGTCTAGAAAGAAGAGGGTTAAAGGAAAGAAAAGGTACTGTAGACAGTCTCTTTCCTTTGCTACTATATTGTTAAATTGAATTGGTTTTCCTAAAATACAGTCCACTTGTTGCACCTGAAGTCTGTTTCACTTGAAGGTTCTTAGAGCCTGTAATTCAGTTTAGTGACTTCCAAGTGCTGCAGGGTGAAGTTAGCTTCAGAACTACTGTTTTCAGTAGTAATTAAAAATGGAAACATGTATTACTCTTGTGTCTTAAACAATGCTATTTGTTTTTACAAAAGCATTTGGGTAGAATTAACTTGACGCTGCTCCCTTTACTCGGAAGATCATCTTTATTTTTAATTTGGAAATGCTTAGGTTTATAGCAAGGCATAGGCTATTTAATAATAAATGTGCAAAATATGTTTCACTGTCAAATATGGTATTTTAGAAAAACAAACTTTCTCTAAAACAGTGTTTTCCTTTCAGGAGCTCTAACAGGTACAGTACGTAAATATGCAATATATACAAGAAACCTGAAAGAGGCATTTGTAAGTTTGGCTTGCTATTTCAGAAGAGACTTCTTTTTTTCTGTAGCAAATAGACCATGTGGAGGTACTTTACTGGTGGGTGGGGATGGTTTATTTTATCAGCACATGGAGTACTGTGCCAGGACGAGTAGAGATGAGGTAAAGGGCCAAAACTTCAAATACTGTCCCTTAAATCTAGATCAGAATGCATAGTGGTAATTGAATGACTGAGGCCACTGAATCAAGGAGAGCCTTTTCTTTTGCTCCTCGGTGAGGAGGTGTCGAGGACGTAGAAGTCCCTTCCTGGGTTCAAGCTCATGATGAAATTGGTCAGAAGTAGGATATTAAATAGTCGCTCCTGATTTGTACAAGAATTTCTGCAGCTTTGACAGTTTAAAGATGTCTAGGAGGCTCAAAGAATGAGTAATGGAATTGTCTGTCCACCTTTCCCTCAATAAGATTATTTCCCAGCCCTTGCTATGCCTGGACTTGATGCGGAGGTACATGAACCACCTTCCACTGCATGTAGTGTTGACGAGTGAAGGGGAATCTCCTGCTAGTCAGTACCTCAGACTAGGACATGGTACATTAGACCTGCTCTCACCAGTCAGCTCTTCCTGAATTTTTATTAATAGGGGAAAAGAGATTGTGGAAAAAATAGAGGGATAGAAGAGAAAGGAGGAAGGGTGTTTGGTCTCCCTCACTGCCTACTTTTAAAACCTTTAGTCTTCGTTACCCTTTTCGTCAGCAGGCTTCACAGATTTAGAGCATTTGCCCCTCTTCGGTCAAAGCTTTGAGATGTACGCTTGGCACAGCTTGGGGGCAGCTTGACAGCCAACAGCTGAGGAGTCGGACGTGAGCCCAGCTACTGCAGCTGGGAAGATGGCTCCAGATTCAGCATCTGGGTCATTTCAGCTGCCAAACGTGCTCCATCTGTGGTCATCCTAGCTGCTGACGCGGCTGGGGAGAAGACGGGAGCACAGCAAACTTTACAGAGGGAGTTGAAAGCAGAATCTTAATTGGACTGGAGAGGAGGATGCTCTGCGTGAGTGGCTTATGGAGTATAAAGTGCAAGAGGCAGGAATAAAGTTTGATCTGAAGAGGAATTAAGCATGCAGAAGTTAAAATTTGGCTTTGCCCTAACAAATGAGATATTCTCCATTAATGGCACTGAGCACAATAATACTTGTATGTAGGTCAATAGTAACAGCTGCCTGTTGAGTGTAGATGTCCTGAAGTTCTAAATTTGCATCTGTGTCTGCAAAAGTTATTGAGCTTTTCCAGTATATTACTGTAGGAGATTCATTTTCTTAGAAGATACAGATACCAACTTGCAGTATGGATTTGAATCTGGAATGGTAAGTGGAGTTTGTTGCTTCCTCCTTCCTTCATTGTGGGGACTTGCACAACATCACCTTGGTAGGAGTTTAGTTGGGAAAACAGCATTGCCAAAGAATTTAATGTATGTTAATTGTTTGTTGATGAAGTTTAGCCCCTGGAAATGAGTAGCTGCCTTGAAGTGAATAGCCCAGCAGTGTCCAGATGGGAGTTTTGTGAACCTATGCCTTATTTTACACAGTAGGAAAAAGGGTTGACTGAGCAACTGCATAAAACAACTTGAAAAAGTATCTTTTTTCTTTCTTGTCCAAGTTATACTTTTCCCCCAAACCATCTGACCCAAGGGTTTTGAAGTGACAATGCAAATGTCCTTCAAAAACCAGTTGTTACAAACGGCAGGCTATTGACAAGACCGAAGTTAACTCCAGCATCTAGCATAGGCTCTTCAGAGCCATGAGATCCAGTACTACCAGCCCAGTGCTCCAACAGTGAATCAGGCCTCTGAAAAGCTTGGTAGTGGCTTCAAAATGAGATTGAGTTTTGTTTTGCTTTTGCCATATTTGGTTGTTCTTCTCCCGATGTTTGTTCTGTGGATAAGGCTCTTGCCACACTTTCAGATAGCTGTTGAACTTTTGTTGACGTTTGTCAGTCAATCTCTTCTGTAGATCCACTTACTAGAAATTAGTGAATGTTTATCAGGCTGGAGAAGAAGAAAAACAAGAAACTTGCTGTAAGTGTAGTGAGATGCAATTGTCTGGTTAAATCTGTACTTGTTATTAGAAAGAGAAGGGCATCTGAAAAAGAGGTATTTCCAGTTTGCCTGCCCAAACAGTTGTCTTGGTGTGAAAAGGTCTTGTGTGTTCCTGACTTTGTGCCAGGCTTTGGTCAGTAAAGTCTGCAAATTAGGTAGGTGTAAGCTAGCTCAGTGTAACATATTCCTGTGGTCAGAAAGGTAGGTGCTAGAGGATGCAGGTACTAGCAAACGATCTCTGTTGTGTTACTTTGTACTTTAATTGCAGTGTGGTATTGAGGTCTGAGATCCCTGAGGACAGTGTCGTTTGGGTGTGTGCAGTGTAGTAGCATAAAGGTGATGGGATTGCATTGTTCCTTAGGAGAAAGAAAAAAAAAAAAAAAAAAGAGTATGATCAGCCATGAGAAAGTACGTGCTGTTTTTGCTGCTGCTTTGGGAAAGCACTTCTGACTTTTTTTTATTTCATGAAAAATTCTTCTCCTTGCAGAGAGACTGGAGAACTTGTGTGAAACTACAGATGCTTGCTGTTCTCTAGTGAATTCTTTGTGTAAGCATCCACTGTGTAGCATCATAAGATACGAAACGTTTTCCATGTCTCAGAGTATTGTTCTTCAAGCCTGTGTCCATTTTGATAGATATATAGCTGATGGTTATTGCAAATGTTCATACTAATAATTTTTCTTAAGCTATCAACACATAATTGCCAAAGTTTAATGCATGCTTGTTGTTCTTACATCTAGAGAAAGCCACTTTAAAGTACCAAGTGGCTTTAAAGATGTGGGCAAACCAGAAGCAGTTTTTGTCGTTTGTAGTGACCAACTTTCCCTAAAAATTTACTGCTGACAGTTCTGGAGTTAATTTTTTCAAGAGAGGCAGTAGTCGTCTTGCACCTGTAGCTATGGTGCTACGTTCTTACTTTTCTAACTAGTACCACAGCAGTGACCCACATCTCAATGTCTTTATTCACTACAGTTTGCAACCACGTGAGCAATTATAAAACTGACCTGAATGATGCCTATTTCCCTGTGCTTCTTGGAAGAGCTGAGACCAGGAGCAAAAGCAGATGCTATGATTCTTTTGAGAGCTAGATCTTTTCATGTTATATGCTCTTTCAGTAGCTTTTCCTGTTGTTCAGAGCCAGAGGGGAGTGCTTCTGCTGAATTCTGTTAGAGAAGGGTTAAGTAGAGCCACAATCTGGTAACTGTAAAGATGATTTGTAGAATGATCTGTCTTGAATTTTATGATCTTCTCAAAAGTTCACGTTAAAGCTGAAATCCCTTTTTATGTACCATTTGCTATGCAGTATACTTTTCCATTTATAAATGCAGCGCTATGCAGAGTCTTAAATTAAATGTATATGATCACAGAACAGTATGTAATGAGGTCTGGGGTTGTTACTGATAATATATTATTCAGATTTAGGTTTCTATGCCCGTGGAGCAGCTTTGCACTTGTTCAATTCACTCTTTTATTCCTGTAGAGGTTTTCTGTTTGCTTTTCTTAAAATTGCAAATAACTGGCAGCAATGCATTCTTTGCAGAGAAACTAGGACCATAAAGCTCTAATGCTGGCTGGATGTTTTGGTTGCTTCTGGGGTAGGAATAATACAAAACACCCAGCCTAGTTATTAAAGGAGCTGTTTCTTTTGTCATGTGGTGGCATGAGACATCACAGTGAGGCATAAGGCCAAGTTTTGTTTCCAGCCTTGGGTCAGATGCTCTAAGTTGGCCAGGGCACAGGAGAATATTTTAGCACAAGGCTTTTGCTTGGCGGGCACTGAGGAACTTGTCGCTTACTTTGGCTGTTTCGTGCTGCCAGATAACAGCATTTTTTCCTAGCCTGTTGTTCACTGCTGCTTTTTTTGGTGCATCTTTGTCCTGCCTGGTAACAGCTTCTTCTATTCTGGTCCCGTTTTTCTGCCAGCAGCCACTTCTAGGGTGGTTTTCTGTAAATGGACAAACCCTTACCGTATTCACTAGTTAAAGAATGCAAAATTTTTGTCATTAGTAACCTAAACCACCCATTTGGAGCCTTGGCTTCAGCAACAAAAATCTTGTGGATTAACCACTTTCACCAGTGAGAGGCTTTCTGATGAGCTGTGGGAAGAAGTGTATGCTTGGTGGTAAGTCTACAGTGAACAGCTGGAATTTGCATGTGGTGAATTAGCACCAAATAAAATCACCCTTTTTTTTGCTTAATTATCCTTGCGTACTTAAATGGATCTATTATATGTTTGTGCAACAGAAATTGGTAAAACCACACATTTACAATAAGTGGGTTTTGATTGTGCACAGACTGAGATTTGTCTGCTCTGCTGGTGGCAGGGCCTGTGTAGGTAACATAATGGTCTATGATCTGATGAAGGGACCGCTCTGTTCCCTGACTCCTCCTCGGCATGCAGTGATGCTCTGAGCCGGACTGAAGTGCTCTAGCCATTGGAAGCCCTTGCTTCAACTCTGAATCTTCAACTACTTTACATTATCTTTGTTTGAGGCCTGCTGTTTTGAATCCTACGAAGCTGCAAGCATAAGCAGGTGTAAGATATACTGCATTTATATTTCACAGGCTTTTTAGTTGTTGGTTTTCTCTAAAGAGGTTGTAAAAGGTAAAATGTTTCTGACACCTATTTGAAGTCCTTATTTCTCTGAAGATGGCAAGAGGGCTAATGGGTTCCTTACAGCTGATGTTGCAATTCTTTCCTCTTTGCAATTTAGGGTGAGATTTCTAAAAGCCTTTTGTTTCAGCTGGAACCTAGTGATGTTTTCCAGAATGTCCAAGCAGGTGACGCATCGAACTTCCAATGATTTCTTTTCAGCACTGAAATGCCTCTCAGGACTTAAAGAAGTATTTATGGAAGAGCCTGGTTTTGGGGGTCCTAGTTTTATTTAAATCCTGAATTTCATTTTCAAAAGAATGGGGACTATTAGAAGAGAACTGGCATGGATTTTAATGACAAGTTCCCCCACCCCGCTCCAGTTCTTGAGAAAACGTGAAAGAAAACAGCAATTTTCAGCCTTTTCCTTCTCTGTTTGCTGTTTATCTGCATTCTTGAACACAGAATCAGTTGCAGGAACAAAACTCTGCTCATGCTGCTAATTATTAATTTCACGCAGTAGCAATCAGACTATACTTCTAACAGTCAGAAAAAATACTGCCTTCCGATTTCTTCACCCTCCCACTTCACTTTCTTTTGAGCCCAAGGGTTATCACAACTGCTTATGGATGGATTTCTGCATGCTATCATGACATTAGTGTCAGAGAACGAGCAGCAAAAGTTAAGCACCCAAATAATGTTTTAAGTGCCTAAAAAAACTTGTGTGAGTCCTTTGAGGAAGGAGCATGGGTGAAATAGGCTACAGGGAAATACTTCATTGAGAGAGGGCTGATTTGAATGAGGCTGTGGATTCTAAAACCCAGTCAGAGTGCTTTTAGGAAAATGGCAGTGTCTGTGAAGAGTGAGATCTACGATAAGCATTTAAGTAGTTTACTTTAGGAGACAGAAGATACTTAGTGAAGGTAATTTATTCAGTACTAGAGAGATGAGGTTTTTAAAGTGGTAAACTTTTCTTTTAAAAGGAGGGGGGGGGAGATGCTGTTAATTTCACATAAGTGGTTTTCCTAATACCATCTTTTTTATTTCTTTAAACAAAAGCATTAATTGGAACTGAGGAAGAAGTCTTTCTCATTCTTAGAGACTTGGCATTTTATTTTTGGCTAAGACTGAAAGCTATTGTTGCCTAAGTTGACACTAAACTGGCAAATCTATGAACTGAAGCCAGTATTGTTACTTGGATCTAAATTTGTGAGGACATTTGGTTGTCTTAGAATAAAAATTGAGCATATAGTTTACCTCAAGGGCAGAGTTATACTCTAAAGATTATTTGCACAGGTTTACAGCTGAAAATGTTGCTTAGCTTATTGACACGTGACATTTAAAGTAGCATGTTGGTGGAAGGGAAGAATATTGGCAAAGGATGATGAATGTGTCAAATGGTCATACAATAGTCATGATCTTCACCCGCAGGCTCACTGCTTTTTGGCAAAGGGCAGAGCTTTTCTACAGTGGCAGCTAACATTACAAGGAGGAAGGTTTCCAGTGAAGACTATGATTTTGAAAAATTGCTTTTATTGTGTTTTTAGGGAATGAACTGTTTCAGTGACAGATAAGACTGGGCTTAGCTATGGCTGGTATCAGTTTGACTTAGAATATCATTTTAAGTCACGTTATGAGAGTAGTGCAAACCGGCAAGCACCCAGCTCAACTTACAACTGATTTATATTGAAATTGGGAATTAAAATCTAAAAATCAATCTAAAAAATTAAATCAGTCTAAACAAAGGCAGTGCCCATACAGCAGGCTATCATGATTTAAGTATAGCAGTTTGCTAAGGCTTGCTTGCCCACAAAGCTTGCTTTCTTTTAACTAATATTCCGTGTAAGTTTTTGGCTACTGGCAGGGAAGGAGAGCCACTTTCTCTGCCTTCTGCGTGGAAGGAAGTTCTTTTGGAGAACTTGCTGGATCTGCTGAGGAAGAGAGAGAGAAGTATCAAAATTCGATATTTGATATGGCAGCTGGAAATCCAGCATGTGTTAAAGGATTTTAGATACCTTTAAACAGAACTGATTTCAAGATGTGAATTAGCAAGGACATTCTTCAACCCCAACTGGTGTATGCTCCAAAGAACTTGGCAGGCTTTCCTGTCCTGTTTAGGAGTTGTCATGTCTATAAATTACCCAATTTAACTGAGTATTGGCCATAATGTCTGAAAAAAAAAGGATGAAATTTGGTGAAGGGACAGGTGAGAAAGTGCTGCCTAGTCTTCAGTGTTCAGCAGTCATAGTAGTGGTGGGTAGTTGGGACTGGTGTTATACTTTCCATTTCGTCTTTTCCATGAGCTGCTAATTCTGCTTCCCTGGGATCATGGAAGGGTAATACTACAGTAGTGCACAATAGAAAATAGTTTAGGTGAAATACTTAAATCCATGCCCATCAACTTACTCTGTTCTCTTACTATTCTCTGAGTTGTTACCATTGCCTCTGGAAGTGAGGTAACTCCCAAACAAAAATGACAAGGGGTTAAGCTAGTGAGACAGCTGTTGGAGTAAGATGATCTGAAGAATTCTTCAAATGTTGGTTGATAAATACAATATATTCCATGTTTATGTAATTGTGTGGTAGCAGTTATAATAACTATACCTGTAGTGTAGTTGTATGCATCTCATTTAAGATATCCCGTAATTCTTCTGTCTGTGATTTACGCTAGTTATATATAATAGTATCTGATCCTCACAACGTATCTGTGAGCTAAGGAAGTACCATCCTTGGAATGCATTTGGGGAACAGATACAGGAAAATTCTTCCTTAAATTGACTTGAAAATAGTCTTTTCACCCATTCTTTCTTCAAGTGGTATTTATTTCCAAACTGGATTGAATGAAGATACAGTATAGGTGGTAGACCTGTGCTAGATCTAAGCCCATCTTTTTATGTTCATAGGAAATCCAGCATCAGGTGGATGGATCAGCA
>NW_008825098.1:4497138-4513803 GCF_000699105.1 Pygoscelis adeliae
GGGCGAGAGCACTTAGCAGTGCTGTTCCATCAGCAGGGAAGCCCCAGCTGCCCTTGAGGACAGGGCAGGAGCAGAGGGGTCGGTCAAACACAAGAGAGAAGCGGGAGGATGGAGAAAACCTAGAGCAGGATTGAAATTGAATGGACCAGAGGAAGAAGGGAATAAACTGCTTAGATATTGAGAAATTGCTTGCTATTCTGTTTCAGTATGTAATTTCAGTAAATTCACACTTTAAAAAAAAATAAGGTGGGGAGTAACTGCTATAGAATACCAGCATAGGCAGAGCTAGACTGCTCAGTGGTTAATTGAGTGCTGCGAGTAGTTTTATTTCCGAGTCATGCAGTTATACCAGTCCCACACAAAGGGAAACTTTTAGACCATATGTCAAAATCTTCCTTATACAATCTGAATTTTCAAACAGTGACTAAAACCACTCATTGTTAAATTTTCATCTAAGGGACCTTAGATGAAGGTGTTTTTACTGTGAATTCTTTCAGGACATTGTACTAAAAAAAGTTGGGTAGAGTTTGAGCTAGTAGGTTTTTACAGGAAAAAAGCAGTGGGCATTCTGTGATTCCTCAGGCATGGTTTGTTTGCAAATATGATTACTGCCTATCTAATTTAGGATTGAATGGAGAGGAAGAGGTTGTTGCTGATGACGTTAGTCATGACAAAATAAAACATTTCACAGGAGAAGAGTAAGAAGGAAACTTATTTCAAGGTAGCAAAAGCAGCAACTAGATTTTAAGAATCTTGTCCATCTCAGGCTTTGAAACTTCGTCTCAGTCAAGGGGTGTAGCCACTGCCATGTTCTGGTGTGTACTGCCTCCTCTTTTATTACTCAGCACTTCACTTTCACAGGCAGGTGCTGAGAAAACCTAACCCTTACATAGCATTTTGCTTTGTCAAGATCTGAGTCCTTGTTTCTGTGGCTTGTCCTCTCCTAAAAGAAGACGCAGAGATGGTCCTACCTCAGTCTAGTCAATATCCTGCAGGATTTTTTAGCCAGTTTTCTTAGCTGTAGGAAATTAGTCCAAATTCAGAGAGTTGCCTCTCCAAATAAGTGTCTTGACCATCATTAAGTTGTGGAGTACGTTATTTAGTTACCTTTTCTCAGCACAGTGAACAGGACAGACCAGTTCTTGGGTGAGTTGCTCTTCTGGTATGAGGCAGATGGAAATTTTTCTCCTAGCTCTGTTGGTTCGTGTTGGTTTTCCATAGCTGAGAGCGATGAACAAACCTGTCACTTATTTATATGTGTTGGGTTTCTCAGAGGTGGGATGGGTGAGTTTATCAAAATGTGTTTTGTAGAAAATCATTCACAGGAAGAAAACCTTAGTATCCCAGACCAGTGAAGCAGTGACTGTTATCTCAGCCAAGCAGACGCTGCTTCTGTGGCTTAGTGAAGTTATGGTTGTTGCAGGAGGAGTGCGCCAGCCAGAGAAGATGTCATCTAAAGCCCATGGCCTGAAGGTATGAGTATTTACCTGGATGGGGAGCAGAATTTTAGTCCTTGCTTTGACTTGGCTGAAAGCTGGTGGTTAGGTTCATTTCCCGTATTTCTGGCAGATGTGTCCCTTTTCCTGGGGCTGGAGGTGCTTGTTTGTTTGCTTGCTTTCTAAAGCTGATCTTTGTATCCGTGAGGAGACTCGCAGGGTAAATTCATACGTGAATCCAGAGCTTCTCTTCCTGGCCTGTCATGTGGAAAAATGAATGTGTTCAGGCACACTTTCTAGGTTTTTGGCCTCATCTCAGAATGTCTGTGTTTACAGCAGGCCATTTTCCTGTTACAGCTGCTCTCCTTTTGGCTAACTTCCTTCTTAGCCCAGTAGTTTTGTCACTGACCCAACTTAGGAGAAATGTGTTCATAGCTGACAGGCTTCTGGCTATTTGTGGAGTCGCTTCTTTCCCCCCATAATGTTCTACTTTGTATTAGGTCCTTATGCTGGAGGGGAGCCTGCCTGGCATGTTAGCCCCCTTGTGAATGCAAGGGAACAAACTGCAGTTACGTTATTGGAGAGGTTACTGAGCATTTCTTAGTCTCTGCAGTGTCCTTCATTTTCTGCCTGTCTTGCTTTAGCCTAATTAGCCGCCATGTAGATCAGAGCAGGAGGCCACCAGGAAACCGAACGGTTGCTTCAAAGCCTTGTGCACTGTTGTGGTTTCAAAGGGGTGCAGATGACTGATGCTCTGGATTCTGCTGTCCTACAGCCTGCAGCACAGATTGGATCCTTAAGGTCCCACATTTGCTGCAAATTGACCTAACCATCGAGCTATCACTTGTACAACTTACTTACCGCCTTTTCTGTTGGCTAATCCAAAGCGGAAACTACAACAGAAGATAATTCTCTAGAGCTGGCGAGTGCCTATAAGCACAACTAGTGAATCTGTCATCACTTGCTGTGTGAGAAGCCAAAGTTGGCCTGGGGCATTGTTCTTTTATGTAACGGAGGGGAAGTGGCTCTGGTCCAGGTGATCCAGAAGCCTGAGGAGCCAGAGCATCCTGTGATGTAGGCCTGATTAGCTGTAAATAATCCTGGCTCAACTGCCCTGTTCTGTGTCTTTGCCCTTTGCTGTCTCTTCGGGGAGAGGGAGGGGGAAGGACGTGTGTTTCCTAGCTACTAGGATATCTCCTGTGTTTATGTATGGGACTACCTGTACCGTGATCTGTGCAGAACTGGTTTTGGCGCATGCATGGAATGAAGTATGGAGGGAGAGAGTGGGTTTATGAATGCTTGTACAGAAGCATCTGGGTAATTAACTCAGCCATTAGGTAGGAGCGTTTAAATCCTTAAAGACATTTTCTGTGGGAAATGCAGGGTAATCATCTCCTCAGGCACCCAAGAGACATGGTTAGATACTGACTTCTGCCTTAATTGCACATCAGGAATTTAGGTGTTGTTTTTGAGTCTCACGTGGAATAATTTATTCGGTATGGCAAGGATTTAAACCTAGTCTTACTGCCAGGGTAACACCATCATCACTAGGCCATTTTTACTAGCTCATCCATCTCCACTGACAAGCTGGTGCAGTACAGTGAGGGCCCAGGTCAATTTGGTCTTTCAGTGCCACAGGAACAAATGCTGATCAGCAGTGGGGGGCAGGAGCGGACACCGACCCAAGTCACAGAGGGTATTCCAGGATAGCGCTGTTACTCTGTTTCAGGTGCTCTCATGGGAGCATCCTAAGCCTTGCATATTAGTTAACCTTTCCCATAGTTGCTATATGTGAAAGGTCTTTGATCTATGAATGAGCCCAACACATGGTCCTTGCTCACTGTATGTTAACAGCAGAGATGTTATTTTTAGCTACTGAATTCTTTTTCTCCTTCACTATTAAAACTGAAAGACCTTTCGTCCTTAAGACAGGCAACTGTTCACTACGTAGTGTATTTGGGACAACGTGCTACATAAGGCTAACACCTCTATTGGGAACAATTTTTTTGCAAAATGGGCGAGTGGCTTTTTAAATAGCCATTAAAAAACCTAAATAAACCTAAATAAAGTAGTTGCATTTTAAAAAGTTTTAAAAAGAACTGTTATCTTTGGAACATGTAATTTAGAGAACTCGCTGCAGTAATCCTTGATTTAGAACAATTACTGCACTAAAGTACTTGCTTTTTTCCCTGTAAAAACAAAAACAAAAAACCAAAACCAAACCCTAAACCAAAAACCAGACAGGTTTCCAGCAAAGGCTGGGATAATTGGCTGGAATGGAAACGTAGCCAAGTCTTGCAAAACTCCAGTATACAGTTGCCGTTCTCTCAGAGGTCTTTTCTTCTGCCATCTGAGAGCGTTCCCTTGCCTGGTCAATTGTTTTGCTTTTTTTAACGTAATCACTAGTTGCTAGAAATAAACACTGCAAGGACTAATATGCTGGTTACATTCTTACAATTGGGTTTGTGTGCAGTGCATGCTGGTTTAAGAGGAAGCTGTTTTATAACATTTTTAATTATGAAATTTCTTATGCAACAGAGTTTAAGGGTCGGTTTATAAACAATCGAATCGCAAAGCTTCCTTAGGCAGTAACTCACCTATGTAATTTCTTGTAGCTCAAGCTTGACTCAGTCCAGTCTCACACCAAACAAGATTCAGGAGCTAGAATACAAGGTATGCTGATTCAATGTACAGTCCATAATATTTCCTTTGCAGTGGTGCTTACAAACCATTGGAATAGTTTATCTATGGCTACAGTGTTTTTTTTCCTTTTGAAGTCTTTTAGTAGAAGTCAGGCAGCTGCGTCTGTTTTTCAAAGCTGTGGAATACCAGTCCCTAAACAAAAGGGGAAAGGTGTCAGAGAAGTTGCTGCTAGTGTTTGGGGCTTGAAAGACTCAAAATGCCTGTGTTTTTAGTTTTGAAGCATGCAGAGGAGCTGCTTGCTATTGCAGGAACGTCTCATGGGCACCATTGGCAGTAGGCAGGCCATGCCGGCTCTCTGGATCTGACACCATGAAACCAGGCCCTCCGCAGCTGATTCTGCAGCCAGCTCCAGTCCCTGACTGCGGGATAATTTATACAGCTATAAGAAGTTTAACTGTAGTCTCCTACCCCTTGTCTGGGCATGGACTGCATCCAGAAAGAAGGGAATCCATATTCCTAATCATCAGCTTAAAACCACTGCTGCGTTTGCTAAGATTTCAGTAGGAAACTGAAGACAGAGGGAGGGGTCACAGGCCCTGGTACTTCCACTTGGGCCAAATCTAACTGAGAAGCATAAGGGAGCACCGCCCACTCCTTACTCCTGGTATGAAAACAAGACAAGAGACTTCTGCTCTCTTTAGGAAGAAAAAGAAAGTAATCTTCCAAAGTGACTTTACTTCAGGTGAGCAAACAGCCGAACAGACACATTGCATTTCCTACAAGGGAAGACTGAGCTGCAAGTCTGCAGCCTTAGAAGTGACTGTGCCTTCCTGGGCTTGCTTCTACCTTTGAGGGACTCTACTCCATCAAGCGTGAGCCATTCTAATTTTTTTTTAAGCCAGACAATTGACTTTAGTTTTATTACAAAGCTTTTATTAAAAAACAAATGCTCAGCACATTAACTCAAACTGGAATGACAAAAAAAATAAAATCAGTTGACAGTATTTTTGGCAAAGGCTGTGCCTTACTATTTTAAAAAATGGGTACATCAATGCTCATTTCAACAACTGGCATAAAATCCCACTAACAGGCTAACAAAAACAGATACAAATACAGAACAATTGAAGTAATAATTCAAGTGCTGGGCTTTTTACAAGGAGAAGGGGAATGGGTGAGAAGGAGAACTCACTGCAGTCAGATTTGCTGGATGTATTGCTTATGTTTACAGAGTAGATGATGCAAGACTGACGTGTCTACTGACCAGCTGACTGTTGTTACATTTATTTAGTTCTATAGGACACTGTATTATATAGACTGAGAGGCCACTATTTGTTACAAATAGTTTAACAAAAAAGCCACCTTTATTCCATACAGGTTTTTCCTCTGGCAGAAAACAAAAAAAAAAAGAAAAACCCCTTTTATTTAAAAAGTATTTCAGATTTCTGACGCTTGTTTAAAAGCTCATACCTAGTAAAATATACACCAAAGAAATTACAAACTAAAAGTTAAAATATAAAAGCATTCAAGTTTCTTAAAAAAGCTAAAACCAAAATTGATCCTGTCGCACCATTAAATAAAAAGAAGGTTGAGTGTGTCATCCTGGTCCAGGCAAATTCCATTCCTCGATGTGCTGTATGGGGCAGCTGTGGTCTACGTTAGTCTGTTGGCTGAAGCAGGCAGAGACAGCCACGCTACTTTGTTTGCTGACTCGATACGGACACAGATGAGACGGGGGCTTAAGAGTGCAAGGCAGAGGTGGAGTAAAGACAAAAGCTGCTCTGCTGACCCAGGAGCTCATTTGCTCTATTTATATCGGGGCTGGACCTTGTGATAGTGAGGATTTTGGCAGTGATTGTCTTTATGATTCAGTGTCTCTAGCAGTGACATCAGGGTGAATGACATCCTAGACAGACTCCTTGAGGGTGGTCTGTGTGGATGAAGGACACACCTAGGGTTTAACAAGCTTCCATCTCCAGAAGGGGTCCTGGTGTCGCCGCCTTTGCTTTGCAAGTTGAGAAAGCATTTCTTTTCCCACCTACAGAGAGGGGACAGAGAGAGAGAGAGAGAGTGATAAAGACTATATGAAGCTTTTTTCTTTTTTTTTTTTTAAATCCTTCAGAGAAGCTGGTGATGGGTCACTGTAACTCTATGACACAACTGTATTAGTGGAATGTGTCCTTTGCAATGTCAAAGTTAAGTGCAGAGTATTGCTATTTGCTCTTGCTTGAAGTTTGCAAGAATATTTATGAAGAGTACTTTGGATTGTAAATAGAAGTCCACACCAACTAGAAAGGTGGGGTTTTAAGCTATTTAGACATTCAACATATTACAGAAGTAATTCCCTTTTGTAGTGGATTTAATTTATCGACAATATTTGACCCAGATATCTGTTACAAAACTAGACATCCTCAGGCTCTAGTACTACAGTAGTTGAGGTCAATTAAACTGTTACTTCAGAGCCTTGAGCTCTACTCCCTGCAGAAACAAAGAAATGCTGTCTTCTGTAAGCAGCTGGGTAGAGGAACGTGGTGGGTGAGGCTTGTGTGAACACTGACCCTGCCATGCATCCACATGACGGGGGAGGATTCGTTCTGCTCTTCAGTGGGGTAGGGTACATCTTCCAGTTGCATAAGAGCCATGGGCCTCTTACCTAGCAGTAAAGTTCACTACGATCTTGGAAGAATTTATGTTCTTATAGCATGTGAAAAGGCCAACAGTGCAAGGCTTATAGGTATTGCTCATCCACAGAGGAACAGTTCTTCATCATTAGGTCTCTGGGTTACATCAGCTGACTTACACAATTGCTAACTCAACCATCACCCCTGCCCTTCTGACCCAGACAACTGGGTTATAACAGGGACTCCACCCAAAGATTGTCTAATGAGTCAGGCGTTTTTCCACAGATGGACACATGCTCTCCAGTAATGGTCTCAGGATTATTGGTTATCTCAAAAAATCTACATTAAACGCTAGGCCTCCCGGTACTACTCAGCTGCCAAACAAGTAGAGGGTTCAATGAGCAGACCTTCTGAGAACGACCAGAATTAGCACAGGAATGCAGTTCAGTGGAGAAGGAGAGTGAATTTTCACCAGAAGAAACACAAAATGCTTAGTCACGCAAAGAAGATACACTGCCAGCACCTTGAATCACGCAAGACAAGACAGAACAAGTTTATGAAGAAATGGTTTAAACCACAAGTCAAACTTACGTTAGACTAATCATAATAGATAGACTGCTTGAGCCTGTAAGAGCCACAAGCAGAATTAATCAGCAAATATTACAGCAGCAGTATTTAAACCAGGGCCATTTATAACTGGGCACCCACCTCCCATCTGCTGCAGCTTCCGTGTAAGCCATTACAATGCAAAGCATTTTGCCTGTGCTGGTTTAGTACAGCTCCTGAATAAGGAGTTACACGGGCTAATGTACTCCAGGGTAGAAAGCCTCCAAAACTGACTTTAGTGAGCTCAAGCTGAGGCCCCAAAATCTTACTAAACAAGTTGGCTCCTCATCAGAGGCCACCCACATGACCATTGTCTTAGTGGAAAGGAAAGTTGAGGACACTGAAGAAGTTCAGCTGCAGACTAAGTAAGGTAGAAAGAACAAGCACAAATTTATATCAAACTGTCCTGTATGGCTTTAATTTGAAGGACACTCTCCCCTCACCCAAATACCACCATCCCTGATACGTAATGAATAATTTTCACCTGCTGCTGGTAGCCACAAAAGGACATTTAAAGCCACTCTGGCCTCTTAAACAGCACAGCTGAAAGTCCACTGGCAAACCAGTGGTTTCAACAGAGGTGGTCTGTACTGACTAATTCAGTTCTTATTTCCTCATAAAACCAGCCCAAGACCCAACTAAAAAAAGCCTTCTGAGCTTCCTGCTGCTTTTTTTTTTTTTTTTTATAAAGTAGCACAGTTACCCATAACACATGCGGATCAAAGAGCTGCGAAGGGCTCTACCTTTCCAAGGAGCACGAAAGAGAGGCCAAGCAAACAGCAGAGGAACACTGGGGAGAGCACCCTGCAGCTTTATATTTATTTTGTGCCTTTTCATCCCGGATTTTCAAAGGTTTGGTCCAGGTTGCTCTTCCTGGGAAGGTTTTCCTCTCAGTCTTACATGAAAACATTCAGCTTCCTGTTGAGGAATGGCCTTGAGGCGCCAGGCCAGTAGTTCACAGCAGTCTGATACAAGCGCTGTGATTCAGAGCTACTCCCCATTAGCAGCCAGGAATGTCTACTTCAGTGAAGGAAATGAAATGCTCTTCTGTTGAGATGGTTCCCTGCCTCCTCCCCCCTTCCCTTACCAGCAAGCTGTCTTTGAAGTCAGGAGGTTAAAATAACGACCGCGGCCTTGCTCTGGCCCTCAGCTTTTTCAAACAGCGGCCATTGCTGCTTTCTCAAGCCAAACGCAGCTTTCGCAGCGCCTGTCTCCTTTCCGTAGCCCCTCTCAGAGCCTAATTATCTCCTGCTCCAATAGAGAGTTACTACTGTAATTCTGCAAGGGGACAGGCACAGTGAAGCCCCAAATATTTTTATTTCTAAGCGAATGCTGCAGTACAGCAAATTACACAGTAGCTATCCTGAAAACAGTATCTAGAACCCAGCCTTTCCCCAGCTGCACATTAAGGCTACATGCTGGAAATTGCTTCTACTGCTGATAAACCAAATAATACCTAAAAAATACGAATGATGATGGTGTTGCCTTACAGATATAAAACAGGTCAAATCAGGATTCTTTTCAAGAAACCACAGGCATGTGCTAAGGAGACTGAAGACTTCCCACATCTAAGGCTTCACTGGGGGGCTGTAGCTGAAGTCTCGCCAAGTGAGGCATGCCCTAGCAAAGCCCAATCCACAAGTGAAGTCGGCGCAATCAAAGACTGCAATTACAGCTCCCTGGCTGTGGTTAGGCTTCAAAGAAAGTGCTGCAAGTCACATTTTACATATGTGAAGTCTTGAGCCTGAGCCACAATAGGAGGCACTGTCTGTGCCATTTGCAGTGTACATCTGACTGCAGGAGGAAAGGGGGGGAAAAAAAACCCCAAGCACCTCAAGAAAGGAACAGAAATAAAATTCAACAATAATTCAGGGTAAAAAGAAAAGCCTCACTACTGAAGTGACAAAACTGTATTTCAGGAATCATTACAGTAAAACTAAAGCCTTCTAACAAGCCTGGGCTCAACGGCTGAGGGCAAGAGCATCAGAGAGGGATCAGAAGTCCTCCCCATGCTTGGGAATGAGATGGATTGAAGGATGGGTCTGCAAGGGCCTCGTGCTCCTCCTCTAGTCTTTAACTCATCTCCATTTTTCTAGAACAAGGGAGAGGATTCTGCAGCTTCATCCACGTCATGCTAATATGGAAGAAAAATCAAGCGTGTCTGGGTCGGTACAGGAGTAAGTACAGAGTAAAAGAGAGATGGCTAACCCTTCACAGAAAGCAAGAGAAAGTGAAAGTTTTAAACCAGCTGCTTTTTCCTGCACCTTTCCCCACCATAGGTTGTTTTCATACAGTTGTAAGAAAAGACAAGACTACATACAATGGCAGTTATATGTATTTTAAAAAAAAAAAAAAAAGTCAGTCTCCAAACCTGGCTTTTAATCCAGTACTTCAAACAACATGGCAAACTCAGGGACCCGGCAGCTGAAACTGTCATTTTCTTTTGAAGTCCAAAACGAACGTGTTCAACTTACTGCCAGGGTTTATCCAATACTCCAGAAACTTGGGTATGCAAAACCAGGTCATTATTTATCAGAAAGGTTCACGCTGTTTGTGAAGTCCTTTTGTATTTTCTTTAGCAGCAGAGCTGGAGAGAGTTTCAGGCGCAAGCAGATAGATGCCGGCGCTGCAGTCTGCTCCTCTTCCTGCCCAGCTGTGCCATGGTTTGTGGGGTTAGCCTAAACCAGATCCTTGAAATGTTCTGGGCAAACAAAAACAAACACTCCACAACCTTTGTTGTTTCTAAACAAAAAAAACCCAACAAAACAACACCTCCCAACAAAATGCCAGTCATTTTAGTAATCTGATTTGCTGCAGGGTCCCACAAGCTGTTACAGCACATGGATGGAGAGACCTACGGGAGGCAGGAAAAAGCCCTCTCTGCAAGAGCTGGATACCAGCAGGCAGCAGAGGAAACCTTTCAAGCTGCCTTTGTTGCCAAAGAAATTACATAAAATTGTACCCTAAAACTGTAACAGATACTGCCATGTTGAAGCTATGTCAGTACTGAGTTTTTCTTGGTTTGGTTTTTTTTCCCCCCTTGCTACTGTTAGTCTCAGTCCATTGCTGGTAACAGTGAATGGAGACTCCAGTAACAAATTACCCACTAGTGTTTTAGATGCCCTGAAGTAACTACTGCCGAAAATACCTCTCCACTGACTACAGGTGGAATCTGGAGTCCTAACTTCTGTCCTCTTGTTTGGCCTAAGCTAGGTGCGTTAAAGGAAAAACAAAAATCACCCCCCCAATGAGTCAGAGACCTCTTCCAGAGCAGGTTAGTGTCAGCACAGGAAACGCCCAGGTTATTTTAGGGCTCCTGTTTTGTGCAGCTGAAGTCAGTGATGCCAAAGCAGGTGTGGCTCTTATCAAAGGCCCCCAGTGTAGGCAGCATGAAACTAGAAGCTCTATCACTGAGCTACAATCCTTAAAATGATCCTACTGGAATACCCAGGACATGTTTTTCCCATTGGGGGTGGGAGGGGAGAGAGGTTCCATGTTTATAATAAAAACTCGATTACCTCTGGACAGCCGTCTAGCAGCTTCTTAAAGAGGAATAATATACTAAAAGTGATCTGCAAGGGGGGAAGCAATAGACTTCTCCCCTTTTTGTATCTTTATGGCATATAATAAATATTCAGAAGACTATTTTTAAAATTATTTATTTTATAGATTGAGAGCTGTAAAGAAAGATGCATCAGTTCTAGGGGCACTGAAATTACTACTTCAGTTTTCACCTGCTGTAACAGAAAAGACATGAGGTACTGGTAAAGTAGTAAGTGAAAATTCTTTCAAAAGAAAGAAATACACAGGTCAAGTTTCCTTTGTAGATCATCTTTTCTGCCACAATTAAACATAGGTTAGAATTTATGCTGTACTTTGAAAGACAATCTCAACATTTAAATCTTAATAATTTAAATAGTTGCTTTCATGCAACCAAAGGTAAGTCAGATGTAACCTGGATATCTTCTTGAGCTTCATCAACTCTTCCACACACAAGCATCCACGGAGCAACACTACCAGTCTAAGACAGCAGTACACAGAAACCATTACAGAATTCAAACACATCAACTTCACTTTGATGCAATTAAGTCATCTCAGCAGAAAATCTCTACTGGTCCAAAATGCACAAGCATCCTGTTGTGTATCTCCAAAGACACACATATGGGAAGAAACCCAACTATTCATCAAAACGTAGTGTCACGTAGTGTCAAGGCAAACACACACACCATAAAACTAATTGTTTCTGGTTATTTTGGCAATAATGTTTCGGTTCATGCAATTTCAGGTATGGCTGAAATGAAGGATAGAGGGCTCTTAAAACTCCCGAGTTTAGTTCTTAGTTCTGATGCAACTTAGTATTAATGAGGAAACACGTATCTTTCTTTTGCAAAGAGGAAACAACTTCAGGAATTATGTCTCTCCAGTTAAGCCTCCTTAGTTCTCTTGCCCCCTGATCCCGCTTCTACTGCTGCCTGTGGCAAGAACACTAAGTCAGAGAGATGGTTGCTGGTGCCGTTTCCCTCAGTTGCATCTAGCCCTGCTCACACACTACACCCCAGTGCCAATGACACCTTCACTGCACAAATGCTTCCAACATTTGCTCCTACCGCTGGAACTAACAGCAGAAAGCTGGTGTCCTGAAAGGTCAGGCTAAAACCCATACTGTCTAGCTGGCTGCCAGTCTCACATTTAACTGGCTAGACAGCGGTGCTTCAGCTGGCCCTGCTGTGAGCCTCCTTCCTTGTACAGCTTTCCAATCTGCACGCTTTCAAGATTGTTTATATGGTACAGTCTTAACAAGCAGGTAAAGGATCAGAGATTTAAAAGATTACTTGCATAAAAAGTCTTAAAGTAGAGGATTAAGGAACTGACTGGTATGAGAAGGTTGGCTCTATTAGCAGTGGCTTTTGCAACATCAAATTTAGGCTTTTTGGTTTTGTTTTGTTGTTTTTGTCTTCAGGATGGCTGGTTTTGCATTCATGTATATCAGAAGACCTCTTCAATCTAATCATAATCTCTAAAAGTCGGAGGCAGAGAGAAACAAAACTCAGTGCTAGACTTTGCTAAGCTTTGACAGAATTGCATTTGAATACAAGTCTGTTGAAATTAGAGGACAGATTTCACCCAAGCTTGGTCTCCAGAAACAAATGGGAAAGACTTTGACAACGTCATAACAACTTGCTTTCTAGCTGTTCAGGAATACAGTATCAGTTTCTCATTTTGAAAATTTTCATGTAAATACACTAAAAAATGAAAATGCAATACAGACCCGAGCTGAATGCTAAAATGCTGAGTTTTTCTTCCAATTGGGAATGAAACCACATTTCAAAATCTTACGTTTTCTTTATGAAACAGTTTGTTTCTACAGAGGTTTTCTCATGACCTTAGAATTCTCAATCTGGTGGCAAGTTTACTAAATCCACTAAAATACACCGTTTTCATCCAGAGAAGAATGGTGCACCAGCCGTCAACTCCCTGTCCCCACCCTATCCCACAGGAAGAGTTAGAACAATAGTCGTCCCACTGTTCCTTCATTCTAGCCCAAGCCGCCTACGGCTAACACCTCAGAAGTGAAACGGTAAGGGGTTTTTTAAATCGCTTGTAAATGTGGCTGAGTTCAAACTTCATTAGGCGTCTCTAACTTCACAGCAGCATCTGCAACTTGAGCACCTCTGACAAAATAAACAGGTTCGAGACATTCACCTGCTGAATTCTCTACTTTTGCCCTTTGTCAGTGTCAGTTTAAAACAAGAAATGCTGAAGGTCAGCTTCATAGCTGACCGTGCTACACCCTTTGATTGCAAAAACTGCACTTAGAAAATTTTCCTGTTTCTCTAATCCTGTATCTATCCTGATTGTCTAGTTGAAAGTGTTCTGCTGTTTTTTTATTCAGAAAACCTGTGCTTGGCCTCTACCCTGACTTACCCTTATCCCTCCCACAGTCTCTGCACCCAAAATGGCTTTTATACCCTTCCTTCCATCCCTCCTGCAGTTCACAAGGCTCCTCCGCCAGGCTGGTAAAGGAAATTGGGGAACTCGGTCTGCTCTGCTGCGTCTCTCCCAGCAGGTGTCAGTGCCCTTCTGTACCTGCCACCTAAACGGGAGGCGGCTTTTCTTCAGGTTTGCTCTTCTGACGTTTTTCTTGATGTCAGAGAGCCTGAAAGAGAGGAGGAGGTTTCCTATCTTGCACCCCGGCAAGATCGATGACGTCAGGTCAGAATTAAGTTGCAGGAGGGGATCTGTCTGAGGGCTATACACCTCGTCTTTGGAAATTTCTATGCCTATCTGAAAAAGGCTGAAGTTACCCAAAGTATTCAATAATATAAAAGTTGCAATCCAGCAAATTCTCTCCTGTTCCTTCTGTCCCTCTCGCCTATGCCGAAGGCCGCCGTTCATAGGCAAAACAGGGAATAGGGAAACATGGGTCACACAGGAAACAATCTTTAAAGCAAATGAGGCCATGTCTCTGCACCACCATCACCACACAAATCCTCACACACACTAACTTCTGCGCAAGTCCCCCTGGCTCTGTTTAAAGCTTCTGAGCAGTCAAGGGGCATGGAAAGGGGTGGAGCATTTGTTTAATTTTCAACTACTCCAGAAGCAATTTCAAGAGCACTGGACAAGCCAGGTTAGAAAATGTGCCTCAGAAAGCAAGGTACCACATCCTCTTTGCACCTCCTTTCTGGGGTGCTGGCCAGAAACCCATGGTCAACCATGGCCACAGTCATCAGACGGTTCTTTTCCACAGTATTCTGGCTGTAGATTGGTCCATTTTATAGCCTGCTTTCACAGCCTCACTCCATTTTATTTCTAAGTAATAAGGAAAAGATAATCCTGTCATAAATTGTTTGTTACAACACTATCCAAAAATCACTTCTGCTCCGAAATTTGGCTCTAATTTCCATGTAGGAAGTTTGAAACGTTACAGATAATTCATTGTTTAAAGTTAAACAGTCTTAATCTGATCCTTTTAAGTTCTTCTGATTTCATTGTAAATCAGTATTAGTCAAGTTTTCTCATTTTTGAAAGCTTTGCTAATCTAAATGCTAATTGTCATGGAGTTTTGCAAGCCACAAATACACTTCTCACAGGTTTTCAAATGTCTATTAAGCTTCTCTATCACTCTTTTTAGCCCTTGAAGATATGCCAAAACACGATGTTAAATTATGTAGCTTGTGAGGACTTCCCAATTGCATCCTGCCATATGTCAAATGATGTGCCTTTTATAATTACCGTACATAGCAAGTCATAAGAAGTTAACTATTTCCACGCTGTGGAACAATCAGGAGGCATTTTCGTTAGTACCCTTCTATTTCCTTGCTGATCTAAAAATACTCATGAGATGCTAAAAATCAGCTTTTTTCCTTCCAAATGTCAAATCAGATAGGAAATAGGGAATCTCCACTTCCAACACAGAATTGCTCCCATTTACAAGTCTTCTCGAAGGCTGTGCTTAAAGTAACAAGAAAACACCTACCTTACGGAAAGGCGTGCAACAAGACAATCTCTCCATTGTCCTTAATCTTAGCTTTCCTAATTTCCCCTTCCCTCCTGGCCTCACCCAAACTCATTTTTAGCATTATCAGGTCTTATGCCACTCTCAGTTGATTTCAAAAGGAGAGAATAAATACAAGTTATTTCTTCAACAAATAAAAGTTATTTCAAACATTTTGTTGGGCCATGTCAACTGAAAACAAAATCCTGCTTGGGGACAGTTCCACGACTCTTAAAGAACAGCGACATGCTTTGGAGTACCCCAGGATAATTTAGCAAAGACTGGAGCACCACGTCACAGTATTCCTAAAGCACTCTAATATTAGAGTGGTTTACAAATTGGCCATTCAGCAGGCTGGAGATCACAGAACTCGGCTAAATCCTAAGCAGTGAAGCCATAAGAAGCCTGCTGCTGTGTACAACCCCAGGAAGAGGAGCAACTTAACACTACCACCTTGACTTCACCGCTCAAGTGATGTCCAAGCCAAAAAGCAGGTTAGAGGTCCACCTTAAAAATCAGCTATGTACTGCAGTGTTCATGGACAAAAAAAACCCCACACCCAAAACTTTCACAGTATCTTAAATCATTTCTGTTTGCATGTCTCTTCCGTTACTTTCCTCTGAACATCCCACCACACAACCCTCCCACCATTTCATCCTTCTCACTTACATCACCGTAATTACAGCCCTGGCTGATCTCCTTTGTGCTGATCTCGAGATTCTTTCTTTGGTCTTGCCACCTACTCATTTCTGATTCTTCTCAGATAACAGAACGCTTGTCTCCTTCCCAGACCTCCCACCCTACTTCCCCCTCTTCCTTGCACCATCCATACGAGTAAGAAAGCTAGTGTTTTCCTGTCTTGAAGAGCTCTTTGCGGCACTCACTGAAAGGCATTCCCAAACTTATTATCTCCATCCAGTAAAGACTACAACAGCTCTGCTGTGGGCCTGGTAAGATATTACGCTTGTGGGCAAAACATTCTTTGGATTAGGCTTGCAAAGGGCAAGAGTCTTAACCTTCAGAAGTTTACTTTGAAGTCTGGCTGATTCAGGTTCCCTAAATCATTCTGCGCATTTACTTCCAGCTAGAGCACATCTGTACATCTCCAGTGGAGAGCATTCACTTGGCACGCAGCATTTCGTGAGGCTGCCTACATGCGCGTATATGGAGTCAACAGCACACTCCCTCTTCAGTGGAAGAAGATACCTACTGTTCTCATACTCGGTGTTGTTTTGAATTGCACGAGGACAGAGAGACAGGCATTACCAACAGTTTCCTCACCGTTACAGAGCTTAAGGGGAAGGAAGGAAGGGAAGAAGGAAGAAAGGAAGGAAGAAAGGAAGGAAGGAAGGGGTGAAGAGGAAGAGAGAAAACCTACATACTCAGAACATTCATCCTCTTCTATTTCAACTCATCCTCTACTATGGAAAATGCAAACAGAGAAACTCCCAACAGAAGTAGTTCAGTGTAGGCAAGGCAGTCATCCTTACATTGTAAGGCATCCAAGAAACCAAATATCCCCCAGTTTTTCACTGTCACTTGAACCTTAGTTGTATTCCGATCCTAATCGAGTGCTCTGCATCAATTCAGATGAAATTATGTGTGTTTTGCTTACTAGTACTGTGTTAACATCAAAGGGAAAAATACAACAATCATGGACCTAGGCAACTTAGCTGAAACATCAATTACGTAACTCAAGGTTAAAGCACTTGCTTTTTTTTTTTAATAGGTATAATACTTATGGCAGTTACTGTAACTAATGATACTTTACAGCTACATTTGTTGTGTAGGCTACAGAACCCAAATGCTGCAATCCACATCTAAAATCAGCATGACTCAGGCATATTCCAAAGGGCAAAACTGC
>NW_008825098.1:4513831-4544529 GCF_000699105.1 Pygoscelis adeliae
AAAGAGCACGCATTTTGCCTTTTCACTTTACTTCAGCTTTAAAAAAAAACCCCAAAGTCTTAAACCCAACCGAGTTTAGACTAACCAGCATAATGGCATAACTACAGAAGAGGCTTGAATCGTGCTGACTGACCGACGACTGACACACTGCACAGAGCAAACTTAACTTGGCTTTCTCTGGCTGAAAGTCCAAGCAGAGCGCAGAGGGCCAACAGGAGGCCGCCTCGCTGACCACTCTGAGTGCCAAGGGGATCACGTGGCCAAACAAGGCAGGGGGAGAGGGGATAAAGAGCCCATTTCTGTTATAACGCATAGGTGAGTTTAGAAAGTGTTATTTTTTTGCATGGTTCCTGGAATTCTCAGGGATCTCCCGAGAGCAGTCTGGGTTAATTAGACAGCGTAGAAGCAACTATTATGTCAAATGAATGCCATTCCTACTAGAAAACGTATCACACTGAGAGGAAGAGAAGGACCAGCCTTCCAACACCAACACTGAGAAATGAGGATCTCACTGTGGTACTGTGTGCACTCAGAAGCAGACTAGATGGTGTTATTGGATATGTGTAGTCACTAGTCATTGCACCTTCAGTGCAGATGATATGATATGAAGAGAGAAGAGACACACTGGAAATACAACAACAACAAAAAAACCCAACCCGCACCACACATGAAATACCACTGTACAGCCGAGGGAGAAATTCTTGATATAACTGAAATACGGTCCCATTTTCTTAGCAGATGTTTTGTTAGTATACAGGTGAATAAATTTTAAAAAAGTGTACCCAGCCAGCCAGCATCTTGTAGGTGTCAGCACATAAAATGTACTCTGAAGCCAGCATCTAACCTGCTCTCATGAACTGTGACAGTCTGCTGGCTGGGAGGGTTTGCACTGCTTAATAAACCCATCCCTGTGCTTCACAGGCAGACTTGCAGCGAGTCAGTGAGGTACGGTCAATATGAAAATATTAAGGTTAAGAAGTGAAATGGCGAACACCTAATAGATAGCCGGTATAAAAACCATTAGTAGTCAAAGTAACATTAGCTTTGGGATATGATACGTCTGCAATTTTTGCTAAATTCATATTATTGCATAAAATTTATAAGAAAGCTTATTTTACAATTCAGTTTTATCATCAGGAAAGCTTTAGAGATGTTCTTACCATGCTTCAGATGTAGGCAGCTGTCATTCTGGGGCCTGTACCTGTAGAAGATTGTTTTCCTTTAACAAATTTCTGTTACAGAGTTTTTGCACATTCCAAATAAGTTTGTTTGCTACAATATTACATGGATTTTTTGGTGTGTTTTTGGTTTTGTTGTTTGTTTTTTTTATGGTTCTTATACCAGCCATTTTTGTTGGGGAAAACAGGGTGTTTCTTTGTATACATTTTACAAGCAAAGAGGAGACCTCACTGATGCTTTTAGCCAACCTACTAGGCAGCTGTTAGTGTACACAGAAATGTAAAATACAGTGATAAAAAATACAGTGGCTACGAAAAGGTCAGTGTAAAGTTTCCAGTGTCCAATAATCCCACACAGTATTTGAGACATAGTTAAGACTAAGGATGATACAACACTGATTGAGGAGAAAAGCAAAGGTAAAGCAGGACAGCGATTGCAGTAACGCGTAAGTTCAGCCAAAGATGTCGATGCCGTCAGGACTGCTGCACGGAAAGACATAAGGGAAAGGAGACATGTATTGTGTGCATTTTCACAAGCTTGCGTTCACAGTGAAGTATCTTAAAACATCCATTAGAAGCAAGTGTTAGAGAAAAGCACGTAAAAATTAAATAGTGCAAGCCCTGGTTTCTAAATATACCTGAGGTGAATGGTAAGTAAGAGTTGGTCATGGCCTACCTGATGCTGATTCCTGCAACTTTTCTCTCTTCCTCTTCTTTTTCTTCCCCTGAAAAACAGGAAATTTTACCGTACCATTACACGCACAGAACTTTTTTTGTCGCTTCCCCACCTCACAGCATAGAAACGAAAGCCATTTGGACAGTGAGAAAGGAAAAAAAACAATTGTTTTTGGGGTAGCTAAAACCTTTTCTAACCCACTTCGAACTGTTTCAATGGTAACAAGGTTTGCCCTCAGCATCTATGGAGAAATACACACATGAGCAATACACATTTTTATATCCACGTGGAATTACAATTTCTGGCAGTTTTTCAACTAACGCTGGCAGCCACAAGCATCTAAAAGACTTCTCACGCTTAATAATCTGATGACACATATGTTGATATCATAATTTATGGCTCTTACAAGAACTCTTCACACATCCAGATACTTACACTGTCATACATGGCAACAGCAGACAGGGTGTTGAAAGTACCTAGGACGACCATGACTTCTCCCCAGGGTGCAAACCAGCCAACTAAAACTGTTCTGATAACGCTCATACCTTAACAAAAGCCAAGCCTCCTATGGCTATGCCCGGAGAAAGCGCTGTGCAATAGGCAAATAGCAGACTGCTGTACAGCGGAGCACCCTTAATGTGACTGAGGTGCAGGACAGAAATGGACGTCTGGCAGCTGTCTTTCTTGGACACCACACTGGCACCAGCGTGCCGGCGCAGGGTCATCGTGCCAACCCACACACTCAGCCTTCTCCCGCGCCCCCATCTGCAGAAAAGGCCAGAGCTCCCGGTTCACACAGTCTTTCAGGAAACAAAAGGTCAGTTTAGACCCACAATTTTAAACCTCAAACATCTTGCATTGCCCTAATTACCACTTTGATATTCCTCCGTATGACTTCTCTTTATTGTCCTGTATTGTCAGTCAAAGCTTTTCTTTTTTGTTTAGAAAAAAAAAAAAGTCATATCCATTTATATTTTAAAGAAGCCTTTAAGCTGCCAGGACAGGCTCTAACAGATGAGCTCTGGCAAACCTTGGTGCAGTTGCCGTAAGCGGGACTGCGGCCCACTGTCCATCCTTCTGCCCCCCAGCCAGAGGTTACGCCACTCAGCACGGCTGGCAGCCGCCAATGCATGTCCCGGCATAGACCGTGCCATGCAGAGTGGCCACAAACTGGAAGGGCTGAGGTGGAGGGACACATCTTTCCATTAGCTAGCTCTGCAAGGCAACGGGATGGACTGCAGGTGATGTGAGAAACCACCTCAAACCGCTGCGGTGCTCACTGATGGACAACAAGCAAGGGCTCCAAATACAGGCTACGGTGAAGCTATGGCAGGCGAATTTAAGTAGTCTCCAGTCTGCTCTGACAGTCTGGGCCTGCCTGACTCAAACTCCTGTCCTTATTTATCCTGAGGCTGGCAACAGGGCTGGGCAATGCCTTGTGAGTGAGCTCCCAAAGATGGGGCTAAGACTAGAAGTTGGAAAGCAGATTTCAAGGGCTCTGGGAAACTCACAGAGATACGCTTTATCACTTAGGCACCAAGGCAATACTTCTTTACAGAGGAAAGTGCATTAGTGTAGATGTTAACATGGAAAAATCATGCGAGGAAAATTATGTTTTATTCTCTACGGCAGGCTGACTTCAAGTGCTGAAACATACTGAAAGCTGATCTGAGATCCGTCTATGAGATACAAGAAGTGGAGGAACAGAAGGAAAAGGTTGGGCTGAAAACTAGTTGTCAGCATTCCCAAATGAGGTAGTTTCTGACAACTCCAGCACACACAGACACCATCACATTATGAAAACACTGTGCTTCTCATGACTGTCACACAACTATGCAGGACTACTTTGGATGTCAGTAGTAAAAACATAATAAAAAGCACACAGATATTGTCAACAACTGAATAGCAATTATTAACATTTTCTTGAAATTTCTGAAATCCTGAATAACCAGGCAAACCAAAATAGATGAATTAAAACCAAGTAGTACATATTTTTTAATTGTACTTTTGTGAAATTCAGCCACATGAAACAGAAGAGTCACCCCTAAGTTGCTTCCAACTCTCAAACACTGCAGTAATATCTGTGCTAAATGAATACAATTTCATTTTTTGACTGCTCAAGTTAGAAAAAAATAAGAGAAAAAAGATGTCATATACCTGAAAAGGTTTCAGTGATAAACTGTGATCTGCTATGATCACCTTCTCACCACTGCTGCAACAAACGTGTGCATTCCTGGAGAGGCAGAGAGAAGGACTGCAAGAGGAAGCTAGCAGAGTTCTCCATTGTAACATATAGGATTGGAGTATGTCAGAGCTATACTTCCACACAGGATGTAGGTTGGAAGCACATCAGAGAGAGAATTCATATGTGCCACCTTACACACTGCGAATGTCTATCACGGCATTTAAGAAACCGCAGGTCCACGGCTTGTGCTGTATGGCAGTAGGCTGTGGCAAAACACATCAGGTTCTCAAAGTCAACATGACCAAGCATCACAGGACAATCTTGAAGGCTAACTTTCAGTAAACGTGAACTAACAAGGCTCCAAAGTGGTTTGATTTTCCAGCAAATAAGTTCAAGACAATTGAAATCCCCTTGTTTTCAGGGAGTATATCACTAAGGCCCTATTTGTTCCCAGGCATATTTCAAGACAGCTCTGTTGACATGGTCTGGTTATTGGAAATAAACCCTACCTGCATAAGGCCATGACAGCTCATCTGCTAGGAAAGATGACTGTATAAAACAGGCAGAAATAAGCTGCTAGAGCTTACAGTAGTGTCAGTGCTTACAAAACTGGGCATGGATGTCAGCAAGACCAAGGCATTTGCTTTGGAGATGATCACGTAGTTTCTGTGTCAATGCCTTCCGTGCCAAAGATCTCCCTAAGAGACTCTAGCTCACAATGAAAATTTTGTTTAAGCTGAACAGTAGCTGTGCTGGATTGGAGATGTTGTGTACTTCTACAGCTTCTGTTAACACTGTATTTAGGTGCCTCATACTCTTTAACGTCCACAAGACGTCACTGAGGTAGAGAAATACTACTGTCCACCTAATACAGATGGAAAACTGAGACAGACATAGCATGTACACTTCCTATCATAGTAAATAATGTCACAGCTGATGGGGGGATGGAAAGGAGCCCAGATCTCAGGCTAGGATCAGTCTCTCAGGATTGCAGCTTGCGAGTTTCATAACATAACATATGACTACACTGACAGCTCATTGTAAGCACAATAGTATAATTGTGCAGTGCAAACTGTGCAACCTGCTATTAGCGCTTGTTTGGTATTTAATTATAAAATAAAGAGTAATTGTAAGAAAACTTCTTAGCTTTACCAAACTGTATAAAAGCAGAATCTATCATGAAGTTTACTTACAGAAATTTTGCAGGCTTTATTTCAGAGATGGACCATTCTGAATTACTTTCAACTAAAGTTCAGTTTGCATTAAGATCCCTGGGCTTTCAGTTCTCTTGAAAGAGGGACACCCCTTTTTTGCTCAGGTTTAGAGAAGACTCTGGATAGCAAGTGATCAAATAGAAAATTACGGAAAATTCACAGCTGTACAGTAGAACATAAGCTTTCAGACAGTACTGACGATTGCCTTAGAAAAAAAAACTTTCCATGCTAATTTTTTCCCCTCAAAAACTGTGACCTTCATAAGAAGCATCTCAACAACAACAAAAAAATCTCAAGTTTTCTGGATGCTTGAAGTGTAAACAAATATAAGGCTTATGTTACATGTTTGTTCACCATGCCTCCATCCAGAATTTTCCACAAGTTAAAGAAAAAAAGAAGAAAGAAAAAAAAAGAGCCTTCAAGTAAGCGACTTACATAGTTGTCTCTTGCAGACCAGCCTGGATAAAGCTGCATGTGTAGCTGCCTTTCTTTACGAGCTAGTTCATAATATTTCGCTTGTTCTTCACGGGAGAGAGCATGCCACTGCAAACAAAACAAACATAGCATTAGACTAGGAAATAACGCATACCTAGGCAAAGGATGACATGAGCAAGTGTTTTTGTGACTTTGATTCAGTCCTTCCCCACTGCAAAAATGAAATTCATTAGCAATTACAAGCACCCGTGTTTATTAACCAACTTTCAGACATTTGTCAGCTCTGCAACTGCCAAGTGCCTTGAGCAAGACAAAAATCATTTATGGAAACAGGGCTCATCAAATAACCTTCTCACAGAACCATGCTCTCCCATCACTACTTAAAAAAAAAAAAAAAAAAAAACCAAAACCCCAAACAACCAAAAAGCACCCTTTAGCTCTCGACAAAACAGAAAGGTTTTGTGCTGCTTTTAAAGGGCAGCGAGCTCCCCACCACAGAAGAATTTGCTGTCTTGTTTTCAAACAGCAGCTACACGTGGGTTTTCAATGCCAACGCGAGGGCTTTCTGGGCACCAGCAGGCTCCTGTTCCAAGATCAACCTCTAAGTATTGAGCTTCAAGGTACCTGCTTTCTGATTTCTTCTTGTTGTAATAGAAAAAAAGAAAATGGCAACTGCAAAAAGTTTCTAAGATACAGAAACCACAGAACTGTAGTCTTCCAAATTACATGAGTTGACCTCTGTAGCCAAATAGGGATAAACTTCCTGCTCTTATGTACTTCAAAAAAAACCCAAACAAAAACCCCCTCACAACCTGCACATTTGAAAAGGCACCAGCTACATCAGTATCTAATCATTTTGTTCTTGTTGAAACACCTATCATAGACCTGAACAAAAAAGAGTAAAGGCCTTTTATTTAGAATCAGGTTCTACTGCTGCAGCATTTTAAAAAAAAAAAAAAAAAAAAAAAAAAGACAGACATGAGATCATTAAGACACTCACGCAAGAATAATTTACAGAACTAGGATTTCAGATCAGATCACATCTGTATGATTTAATATGTCGTTTTGTTACACGTCAGAAGATTTGAACTAAAGCGCTTGTCTGTCTTGACTTGGCAAGTTCAATGTGTTACTGAGCGCACAGCAGTTCAGCCTATTTGCAACTCTCAAACTCCACACGTGCATTCCAAAACTGGCAGGTAGTGAACATTACGCTGTGGCATCAGAGAGCCCAGCAGCCTGCAAAGCGGCAGCTCTTGAGAACAGAGGTGGTTCCTGTTCCGTAGTGGCACTGAGTATAGTAAACAGTGACCAGGATGACTGAACACAAAACATTTGATAATAATTAATCTCCAACCAATTATATTGGATAACTCATGCGTTGTTTGTACCACAGTAAAAGTGGAATTTGAGGTACTTTCACAGAGAACAGTAACTTGAAAGGAGGAGTCCAAGCTGTGGAAAAAGCAGGCAATGGAGCACTGAGGCTTGATCCAGTACCAAAATGGAGATAAATAAGCCACTGCCCTCATTCAGGCCAAGAAAACAAGGCTGACATACTAAGCAACTAAGATCAATTACTGAGGGAGTGAGAACGAAAACATGATCCTAGAGACTTGCATGAAAGAATGGAAAAGGCAAGCACTGAGATGTCCTTTAAGAGGAGGTAACAAGAACATCAGAGCAAAGGCAGAAAGCTGCAGGAACCGGGACAAGTACCAACAGATTTCTGCTCTGTTGGGGGGGGCTAGTCTTCAGATTTTAACAGCGAAGTAGCAGTTATTAAGGTCATATGCTGACTTCCCACTTAAAAAGCACAGGGTTTTAAGAGTTGCAGTGCCTCTCAAGACTGCCTTAGTCAGTGGTCAAGAAGAGGGGTTCACTGAGCAAGGGGATTTGAATAATCCCTAGTCAAACGCAGACTGATACAAAAGTCGTCCCTTTTCTCATTTCCGGGACAGTCAAGGGCAAAATGGGCATTTACCTCTGCTGCTTTCCCTTGGAAGAACAACGCTGACAGTGAACATGAAGTTTGTAATTGTGGGTTGGCCTGCATATTATTTTTTGGAGCATGGAAAGAACAAAACGTGCCTACAATGCCACAGAAGCAAATGGCTCTCAGCAAGGCTCTGGGACCTATACCAGGATCATCAGTACTCGCCTGTTGACTTTAGAGACATTCAAAACTTGACTGGACAAGTCCCTGAGCAACCTGATGTAACTGGACCTGCTTTGGGCAGGTGTTGGACTAAACGACCTCCACAGGTCCCTCCCAACCTACAGGACTTCACAGTTGGACCACGCTATATTCACTTTTGTGTTCCATCTCCACTGGCGTCCAGTGTTCATCTTTGAATGACGCCCTCCTGCTCTGATGGACGCCAGCCTAAGGGAGGACCCAGAAGGTGATTTGAATGCTCCTGCCATGTGTGAATGAGGATATTTCATGCCTGAGGTGCGGACACCATGACATGAGCGGAACAGACATCACTTTGACGATGTTGCTAATGCTGAAAAAAAGAAAATCAAGATACTGCTTTTATTTTTAGTTGCATGTTTTATCTTCTATAGCTAATTTGGTAGTTGCACATTAGTTAGCACCTCAAGCAGAAAGTGAACCATCACACCCAACTAAAGGGAAACACACACAAATTAGCAGCACACGTGAGTACACACACCCCCTCCTGTACATACCCTTCTGCCAAGAATCTGGTTGATAGCTGCGCTTTCTTTCAGAGTACACTCTGCTACAACGTTCGCTCTCATTTCTTTCATGTACAACATGAAAGCATTCAGAGGTTTCTTAATATGAGGTCTTTTTGGCTCTTGTTCTTTCCTCTGTTCATGCTGAGGCTTCCTAAAACGTGGTGGGGGAAAGGGAAAGGAAAGGAAAAAAAGCATCCATTTACCTTCAGCCTAAAAAAAACCCAATGGAAAATTACCAACCTGTGGTTACAGTAGCATTTAAGTAGTAAGAATGAGAATTTCAGTGGTCATGTCCCATCCACTTCCATATCTTTTCAGAGAACTGACTTAATATTCAGAGAGGATGTCGAGTTGACACCCTTTGGCAAATAACATTTGATCTGTGAATCCGCTCCAAATGCATCACTTGTCTCAATTCTCTTTTTGAATGGCTATCCATAGTACCCTAGAAGACCACTGCTACAGGCAGGAGCATAGCTCCTCATCCACTTCTTTCTTAGGCCTTTTGCCTTCAAGTACTAAGCAAAAGGGCTGCTTTTTACTAGTAGATTTTGCAGTTAAGACCTTTTCCAGCAGAATTTTGTGAGTTCACACTCAAGCAACATCCACAGGTAGACAGGTCTATGATTATGTCTGAATCAAGGTGACTGTTGCTGATAGTTAGAATGTGCTGGACTGGAATGAGAAATGTCTTCATGTCTCATCACTCTTCCCAAACAGTAGCCCACATCTCCCATTTTAGTTATAGGAGAAGAGTTAAAATTCAGAGAGGACATGAAAGGCACTTTTTTTTTTTTTTAACCTCCTTGACTCTTCTTCAGATACAGTTAGTTCTCAAACATTTATAGATTAAGGGCTAGTGCAGAAAGGCAGACTCACACATGCATTAGCTCACTGTCATTGTGCGGATGTTCTTGTTTTACTTGAGGTGTTACAATAGCTGGGTGAGGGATTCCAGTTGTGTGAGGGCCTGGAGGACCAGGAATCATGTGATGTGAAAACCTAAAAGAGAAAACAAAGGAAGGTCTGTAACCCTACTGAAGACAGGCATCAAACATGTATGACAGCAGCGGGATGCCCCAAGAACGCAAACGCTATGGAGCTTGCAATGGAAGACAATTCTTTAAGAGTGCATGGAAAATATTTGGCTAAGATTTGTGCATTGTAGCCCACTTATTCAAGAAAAACAAACAAACAAACAGATCAGTCAACAATTTGGTTGTAAATAAGTTATTTTATTACCTTTCAGGCAAACAGTTTTAAAATGCACACAAGAAACATTTAATGGTTGTACTGTTGCACTGACTAGCAACAAAAATACACATTTCTTAACCAAAAACTGTATTTCCACACCAAGATATAAACAGTCTTAAAATATCCACCACCAGCCAATGCAAAGGAGGGAACTGCCATGCAGAAACAAATAAAATAAAAGAAGAGTCTTTTCAGGAAGTCCCTGATGTCTCTCTAAGGAATCTCTTACTTTTCAAGGTACTTAAGCTAGAACATTTTAACATCACTTCACCTAAACTCATTATCCTTCCCTCAAATGCTTAAAAGAAAAATAAACTAAAAAAATCCTGCATCCTGGAAGAAGGGGGGGGAGGGGAGAGAGAGAGACTTTTGTCCTAAATAAACCTTCCTTTCATTTGGACAAGAAGGAAAATGAAAAGAAAACCAAAGTGCCGCTAACTCAATCATCCCACCCTACTAACCCAGGTCATCCTCAAGGATAGCTGAGACGGATCTTGAAGGTGCTGAGCATTGCAAGCTCAGGCACAGCAGAAAACCTGCATGCTTTATTTTGAATTGGTGGGAAGTACCATTAACATCAAAAGCAAGCTCATGCTCCAAAGGTTTGCTGAATGAGCACTGGTTAAGGAATCACATCCAGCCTCTCCTTTCTCCATTCCCTAGTCACCTTGCCCTTTTCCTTCATGCCATTAAAATAAAGCAAACACAAAGCCCCGTAACCAAATCGGGTCATTTGATTATGGAGAAAGAATGGGTTTTCTTCCCAATCACCCTGACAGCCACATGCTTATCATTCCCCGTAAAGAAGTGAAGGGACAGTGATAATCCAAAGGAGCCCACACAAATAGAGGCAAGAGGACCCACCACTTATCAAGTGGCCTGTCTTAAGTCCCCATGCAAGAGGATGTGTCTTCTACAGGTCACACAAAAAAACCCCAAGAATGGTATATTGCAACCTTGTGTACACCAAGCACAGGATGCAGAAGCTGTCTTTAGAGTGCAAAAGCAGAGGAGAGGAGGTCTGGAGTGTGTCATGGCCAGTTAGCATTGCTTGCTTGCTTGCACTTAAGACATAAAGACACAGTGCCTGATTCACACACCAGTACAAACACACTGTGCTGGCATCCCTTGCCATTAGTGGCTTTGGGCTATGAAATACCTATTTGCGAGCAAGTTTCCACACAGAGTGATACCTAAATGATTCAAGATTAATTACCAACAACTTTGAAATTAGAACTAGAGAACGCAGACTAGAGTGACAATACAGCTGGTTGCATACTTGCATGAGGAAAACCCAAGGATGCCCACTATATGTTGCATCTAGAAATGAACTAGAAACGACTCATTTCAGATGAAACAGCTCAATTAATTGTTGACAATTCACCAGTGCTCCTAATTGCAATACTTCAGAGACTGCCAAGAAAATGCTGAATGAGACCAGTGTGGGATCCAGGCAAACTGTATATACACAAATATGTTAAATAAAAATGTACGCATAAAGTTTTAGCTGACTGAAAAGCAAGCAAAGGCAGACCAAGACGCAAGCAGAAGAGCAACTTGCCCTCTAACGCCAGCAGTTACTCCCCAGTCAGTCATTCACCTCCTACACCTACCTGGACATGGAAGGGTCGACTGAGAGTGAGGATGGATAGGGCTGCCTGAATCCACTCGAGATGGGATATACAGGCTGACCTTGCCTGAGGTCACAGAAGAAAGGAACCCATCAATCATACGATACGGTATTCAGTACTTACTCTAGACTTACAAGCACTTGATGGGAACTCAGTACTAGTCACAAAAAATAGTAATAGGTAACACTTTCAAGAGTTCTGCTGTATTCAAAGCTAACGAATACTTGAACACTTTGGACTTTCTCCCTTGCTATTGAAAGATTCTCAATCTGGCTTTCCACTGGGGAAGAAAGCAAAACAACCAGTCTTCCTCCCCCAAAGCACACGTGCACGGACACACACACTCTCTATCCCTATCCCTCTCTCACATAGTTTTAAAAGCACTGGAATCAGATTTGGTTAACTAGCTCTTAGGAAAGAGGCATTTTATTCCAAATAGTTCTACTGTAGATCAGTGCAAGAACACCAGACTGAATTGTCAAGCTAGAAAACCTTTTGAACAGTTTTATTAAGTCTTTGAAAACTTAGGACTCTCTCCATTTGCATCTTCTATAGTGAGGTAGAAGTGGCCAGCTTTTCTAAGAAAGTAGAAGTTTATTTGATAAAAAAAACCCCGTAACCACCTAAAAGCCCACAGCAACACAAGTCCATCTTATCTACTTAAAGTTCAAACTTTGCAATTCAGTGAAAGAAGCTTGTGTGAAATTCTTACCTCCTTTATACTCCCACATATACGGAGTATTTTGTCACCAGCCTGTCATTTGAACTCTCTAGTTTTTATCATCGTCACTACATTTTGTTGACTTTCAGTTAGCAACGGTTCAGGTCGCAACTACAATTAACACCCTGAAGTAGCATGCTATGGTAATGCAAACAAACAGCAGTTCAGCCCAAATACCTGAACCAGCTCAGAAAGACCACCACACACATCAATCCTATTCAAACAGTTACTTATTGACTGGCAGATCAGCTTTCAGAGGGGGAAAAAAGGGATATTGGTCTTTGTAAGGTTCGGGATACAGGTTTCACACTTGGAGCACGTTACTAGAAATGAGCAGTACTCAAAGGGAAGGGAAAAAAAAAGGTGGAGGGAGTCTCAGTAGTGCTACTGCACAGAAGGCAGCTGGAAGCCATATAGCGTAAGGGACGGCTGGGTACGTCCTGCTGTCAGTGAGCGCTGCTGAACACATCCCCAAGCCTTATAAGATTGGATCTTGTCTCTCCTCTTCTTTCTCTTTTCCCTCTTCCCTCCCCCGCCCTCTGCATCGAGAAACCATTCAAAGGAAATGATTGACCACATCTGGAAAACGAATGCCAGGAACTGCCTGGTGGTGGTGGAGGCAGGGAGTCAGCCGAGCAGCAACGAACGGGGAGGGGCGGGGGGCGGAAATAAGAAAAAAAATAAGAGAGTCAGATACTTCATATTTTAGTTTGGTATCTGATAATAATTTGTTCCAAAAAGGCATGTGGCACTTCCTGAAAGATTTGCCAGCAATACAGCATTTCACCATCTTCTGCTCTCTGCATTCTATGCCCATTGTCATCCGGATCGTGTTTCCCTCCCATAAACACACTAAAAAAAAAAAAAATCTGCATCGCTCGTTGCATGGGCACAGATTAGTCAAGATACAGATTCTAAAGCACTGGAATTGTTGCTGAGTTTCCTTATTCCTTGCTCTGACAGATCTGAGGGCAAGTACCTATCTACCCCCAAGCAGACATGAAGCATCCTGCGAAATTGATTACTCTGAAAATACCACGTGTTTCCTCCAAAAGGAAAATGACACCCTGCATGGCAGAGAAATATCCTGAGAGGGCTAGTATTAGCAAGAGCAGCAAAATCTCCCCCATGACAGAGGCTTCTCTCCATACAGAAAAGCAGCAGGCTACAAAAGTTTGTTCGCCATGTTGGTGCAGTTTCAAGATTTCCCACACACACACACACTTCAAAGTTCCTTCTTACCTCCCCTTCCCTCAGTAATTGCAAGTTTGTTTATTAAAAATTTACATTTAATTCCCTGAGAACTGTTTTCTGCTATCTTTCCAAATGCCAAGAGCCACAAATCTGAGCCATAAGAAATATATAGACTTCAAAGTGAAATCTACACACTTAAATTTCTGTACGTGTTCAAAAACCAGATTCAATTCATTTCAAAGATTGACATTTTTTGATCTTTTCAACTAAAATAACGTAGTAATTTCTTACTGCAGCGATATTCTTATTTTGTAAATGCTGCGATTGATTCAACAACAGCGAATGGTGTGAACATGCACCTTTGTCTGAAAAGAAGCTAAAAGATCTTACCAGCCAAGAGGTGGTGTTATCTGTCCAACCCCCCCTGGAGACAAGGGATAGAAGGTAGGGAGATCAGGAGCTGGAGGATGCCTGGACATGCCTGTTAAAGAGCACAGAAGAATGAATGACTTTCCCCTCAAAATACTACATGTGAGCTACAGTTCACAGCTAACGTGGCCAACACTACAATGGAATTGGTGCTCTGGATAAGAAATAATCACCTCCTTGGTTAGTCTTAAAAGCAAAAGGCTACTCATGCCACCTTTAAAATAATAAATAACTTGCACACGATATTGCAATTCAAAGGGAAATAGTGGGAAAAAAAAGGGGGAAGGAGGGAATAAATGTATGGGTAAGGGCCTGCGCAAGTTTAGGTCTCCTGTAAAGCACGTTAGGCAATACTGTCCTCTCAATGGTTTCACCAAACCCGACTGGATCCTGAGGACCTCTTCTAACACAGCATGAAACAAGAGGAAAATAAAGCGTTGTCAAAATGGCAGCGCAGCAGAACTATTAGATTAGGTAAATTGCTACTTGTACGTTTTCACGGGTTCCCTTATGGATTCACAGATTTTGGAAACTTGCTACCACAGAGGATCAGTGGTTAATTAAGAATCATTTTCAGGCCTGTAATGGTCACACTTGATATGATTCATTTGGCTTCCAATTGTCACTCCAGCTCCAACTAAGCTCTTCATCAAGTTGACTCCTCTGGGCTCCAAGGTCAATCTGTTTTGCATTGGTAGTATTTCATGGAAAAATAAGAGTCCCATCAGAAATGATCCATCAGCTCACATTCCCCAGAACACAGAGTCCTACAACTGCAAGAATCACCTCAAGATTAAAGCTAATCCTCATCCCAAAAGGGTCCACGGTCTCCATTCTTCACCTAAACCTCGTGCCCCCAGGAGACATGGAATTACGGTTGCAGAGGCCACAAAGACATCGGTTTATTTAAATGTGTTTGGGGAAGAGGGGGCTGAAGCAGAAGGAATTGTTAAGTCTACTTCATATGTTAAATCAGCTGCTTTAAAAGGGCATTAAATATTTATGTGGTGACACTCCAAAGGTCCAAGACTGAGTGTGTGCTACCTTGAGACTTGGTTTATAGATTGATGCTACTGATTTATTTCCCCCCCCCTAGTTTGTATTTAAATCTTCTGAATTTAATTATAAGATTTGAAGACTATCTTTCGGGATTGTGCACAGAAAATGATGGAAAACAATACTGGTGGTGTTACCGTCTCAAAAAAGCTAAATTCTCAGACTTGGGACCACAGCCTGAGGATCATATTTTTGGCCAGTTGTCTTTTCAAAGGTGTAAACCAGCTGGTGGCTGACAGGAGAGGGAACATTTTATATACACTTCATATATCCCAGGGTTTTTCTGTGAGAGGGAATGCTCCTTCAGAGCAGTTTAAAAAAAAAAAAAAAAAATGTGAAAAACAAGCCCAGCCTCTCATCTCTCTCATCTCTGGTGACAGCTGATGCTCCTGGGAGTGACGACACGACCTTGCCCCTGCCAGACCAAGTTCTGCACAAGGAGCTGGGCCGCTCCTTCCCCAAAATCCTGACCCACGGAGGTGACGATGCTCTTTCTGCACTAACGCACAGTGGTTATTTGCTAGTCCAAAACTTGTGGCCCCTTACAGGGGGCTGTCAGCTACCTAACACCCAGCAGGAACATATGCAGCTACCTCATGGCCAGCGCTCTCTGAAGCAAGCTTTTGCTCACGGGAGGGTGAAGAAAAAAAATAAAATAAAAAAAAAAAAAGGAAGAAAGAAGTGACCGCCTTTGGCAAGGCGGTGGCTGTGTGTCCATCCCAACGTGCCTGGGGTGCGAGAGGCAGCACTGCGGGCAAGCTGCTGTGGGCCCCCCGTTGCCTCCCTGCTGGGGGATTTCGGTGGGAGGAGGGCACCCCGGTGTCTGGGCTGGGGCACTGGGGCAGAGCCACTGTGGGAGGCGAGGACAGAAACAATGGTCGGAGGCGTTTGGCAGAGGACCTGAGGGAAAAAAATCCCTTCACAGCAACTGCATGGGCCACTTCACTGGGGCTGCTCCCACATGCCAGCGGCGCCGAAACGGGGAGCATGGAAAGACCACACACATCAAGGAGACTGTCACAGCCAAAACCAGAAGTCTCCAGCCTGAGTTATCTGTCCCCATCTCTACCAGACATTGTGCAAAGGGATTGAGAGCCCATTCAGGAACACCAGAGGGGCACGAGCTCTGCAACAGAGACGCCCCTGTCCACCCCGCAGCAGAGCCCCTCTCTGGGCTTGTGCCTGGGGACGGGGACGTGAGCGGTGGGATGCACAAGGGCTGGACAGGGAAGAGGGCGAGACAAGGCAGAAGGGAGGACGGGCAGCAGAAACAACAAACTAGATGTTCAGTTTGGGTCTGCAGGAGAGGAGTACAAGAATAAACCAGGGGTAAAGGCAAAGAATTGGGGTGCAGAAGGGCAAACTCATTGTGCAGTAAGTGAAAACCTCTTGAGCTCACGAACTGCAGCAGTGGGGTGTGTCCCAGCCATCACCGCCAGCTTGGGCAAGAGGTTGAAATCCTGTACTCTAACACATATGGCACCCATGGGATTTCAAGGAATGAACGTGAATGTCCTTCTCCTGGGCACTGATGCAAAGGAGGAAGACAAATGAGGACAAGAGGTCTCCATTTGCTTCTTCCAACTCTGAAAAAGATATTATACATGTATTTACAGGCCAGGCTTTCCAGGCAGAGTGCTTCTTGTATTCCCACTCTCTAAAAAAAACCCAAACCAACCAACTAACCAACAAACAGCAAAAACCACACAGAGCCACAAGGCCATGGTATTTTCTGGATGTAGCCCATCTTATTATCTGCGGAGCAAGGCCAAAATAAAAACTAGGCATTCAGGGAAAGTCAGAACTAAAAAAAGTCTCTCTCCCTGAACGACGGTGGCTCGACACCTCTCCAGATAAATGGGACAACTGTGCATGTGGACATGTGCCCAGGTAAAGCAGAGCTTCATGAACTTGTCAACTAGGTGTCACGCCACGTGGTGGGACACGTGTGTGCAGAAAGAGGCAGGGACAGGCACCCTCCAGCCCCAGCCCTTGCACTGACAGACTTCACGCCCACGCACTGACATCCCGACTACAGCGAACGCCTTTGTAAACCCTCTGCTCCCTCTCCTTCCCTCCTTGCCACCAGTTCTCCTGTGCAGGCTTCTCCTCCTCAGGCTGCTTACCCAAACCCTGGCTCAGACCTGCGCCGTCCGGGGTCAGCCCTCCCCTTGCACCCCCCCAACAACCATCACATCCCCCCCCAGCTCCTGCATCCCAATGCAAGCAAACACACCCAGGGGCTTCCTGGGGAGGGTTCGCCAGGTGGGAGCTTGGTGCAGGCTGGGCTCGGCACCTCAGAGGTTGTCAGCGCTTCCCTGGGGGCCCACAGACTGACCCAGAGCGGGGCTGGTCTGACGCTCCCAGGTGAGGATCTGGGGGGCTTTTTTGTTTGTTTTAAGCAGTCGTAGGGGCGCAGAGAAAACTGACGCCCATGACTCTGACATCTAAAACTATGCTTTCTGCAGAAGGCAGTGGGCATCAGAAGGATAAAAACCGTCATGTTTGCAATGCCTTAACCTGTGCAGGCTCAAAACTGTATTTTATGGGCTACACTTCAGTTATGCCAACTGATGTATGGAAGAATTCGGACAGCCAGAATACAAGGACATAAAATACAATTTTGAGTAAAAGGGAGAAAGAAAAGGTTTCAATAACACCACTACTGAAGTACTCTTCCCCAGTTTTCGGGAAGGTGAGGGATGATCGCCGTTTCCGCGTCTGCACGCTGCAAGCCTCAGGCACAACAGGGGGTGGTGAGGACTGGCTGCTGCTTATTGAGATTTTAAAAGATTTTGATGAGTAAAGCAAGCCCGAATTATCACATTAGAAAGAGCACGAAGATTTAAACAGCCAAGTTAAATATCAGCATCATGGCAGAATTACCATCTCTGAAAGCAGGCACGCACGCCTGGAACCCTCCCTCTAAAATATTAAGAATAAAGCTGTATCAGCAGCACAGGGGGCACGGGGACTGCTCTGCATCCCTGCCAGGATGGGATGGGCTCACCTTGTTTGGAGCTGACGTCGGAGGGGATGTGAGACGGGTGCGACCCCGGGGAAAAGTGCTCATCGCTGTAGGTGATAAGAGGGGTGAGGGGGTGAACCGCATGAGAAGGCTGTACCACTGGCACCTTGTTTGACTGCAAGAGAAGAAAAAAAATTAAATTAAATAGTGTTAGCGAGGTGGGGCTTCTGCATTAAAAAACAGGCACTTCCAAAATGCAGTTGTTACGTATTTGCATTACTGAAGGAGGGGGAACAACATTGGGGCTGGCGGATGGCAAGCAGGTTTGCTGCCAGAATCGGCATCCTCGAACCACTGGCACCTGAGGAGGGGTGCGGGCATTGAGGAAATGCAGGGAAATGGGTAGGGCCGGGAGCAGGAGGAAAGGCGTTTGGGAGACACGGAGATGGGGCTGGGGAAGTGGCGGGGGGCGGGGCGCCGCAGGGCAGGAGGAGCACCATGCCAGGCAGGCAGGCACCGCACAGCGACGGCTGCGACTGAAGGACGGCAGAGCCAGCAGCAGCACTGAAGAAACCGTTCGGTTATGGGATCAGCATCAAAAAAACCCCAACGTTTAAAGTGCAGGTTTGCCACATCTCCGGCCTCAAGAGCAACACAAGCATCATCGACTTCACCCCTCCTCTCCATCGCTCTCCTGCGCAACCGTGGCATGGCGCAGTGGGGACAAGCCCCCAGCCTTGCCAGAGGGTACAGTGGGCTTTTCCTGTGGCAATTTTACAAACTCCACTTGAAGTCTCCCGGTCTGGGTAGCAGGTAACTGAAAAGCCACGCTTAAAAGCCTAATTTCATATATAAGTGGTTGGCAGTGGCCTCTCAGAGGGGTCAGTTAGGGAGGAGACCTGCTGACCACCTGGGGACAGCTGGGAGGCCTCTCACCGCGTCACACCAAGGAGAAATCAGAAGTGCTACAATTCCCAAGACGGTCCCGAAACGGGTGCCGTCCATGCAGGCCAAGACGCGCGCTTCCCATTGTCCCTTCCCACAGAGGCGCAGGGGAGGGGGCACTCGGCGTGATGGAAGGACGCCGCCCAAAATCACGCTCTTGGATCAAGGCTGCAAGACAACGGGACTTGTCCGTCCCGATGAAATGCTGCCATACTAATGCTGCCTGAAACACAAGTTGCTCTTCCCATGGTGGGATGAGATGTAGCGATGATGCCAGCGTGTAACAGGCACTATTCATTTGTACCCTGCCACTCTGTACCCTGCCCTTAGCAAAAATAATTACGCCCCAAACAGGTTTTTATTAAAGTTAATTTTAAAAAAAGGCAGAAAAAAATAATAGTCCTTCAGAAAGAAATGCTGATAAAACTCAGCAATGACAGCCTGTCAAATACTAGGAGTTAAGAAAAGGAAAAAATAATTTAAAAGCCCAATGAAATTACTTTTCTTTGAGCTCACTATGGAAATCCCAGCACAAACAGATGTTAGGACAATACTCCAAGTACAAACCCAGGATTTCTCTGCACTTCTAGAAGCAGAAGGGTTATTAAATGGACAACTCAATTTATTGTTAAGGCCAGTAGGAGTAGAGGAAAGGGAGCAAAAGGGAACCAGTGCAGCATTTTCTGCTTGCCTTGTTTCCAGAGCACCACCTTAAGGAACTTGCATTAGCAGGCAGTATCTTCTTAATGTCTGACCTATCCCTCCAGTCATATAGCTCAGAATCTGGTGCCATGAATTTTTGCTAAATTATGCTATCCTTGCTCTCCTCTTAATTTTACGGTTTTCAACACAGATTTGCTTTCCTGTGGGAAAGAGATAAGAACCTGAGGATTTTAATTTAAGCTTCGGCCTTGTCTTATATTTTGCAAGATGGAGAGAGAAAGCAGCGCCAGTAGGTGTTTTAAAACCAACAAGCATTAGGTCCATTTTTGTGACCAAATAATAAAAGCAGTATGAATTCTCAATAATATATATGAGTTGAGTTGTAAAGGGGGTAGCTCAGACTGCTATTCATCTTCCCTGTCTGTATAAATTCAACAAAAAACAGATGCCAACAAATTTCAGATGCCTGACGAATCAGGCCTCCGTCTTTAGCTATGAGACTTGTGGGCCAGCCCACCATTCAGCAATTACTTTATCAACAATAAACTGTATATTATGAATAAAGATCAAGCAATAGATGTATTTAGGTCACACACACGCAGCTGCTAATCAGCATTAATTTCTCAAAATTTAGTAATTAACATTTTGTATTATACTGGATGTAATTGTCATGCATGCCCCTGGTATCAGGGTTACTTGCTTTCAGAAATCACCCGTTTGTACTTTGAGCAAGCCAATCCCCATACCCCCTCGCTCTCCAGCATCCTGCAGATTTTATTTTATTTTCTAATTCTCGGCACCTTATCCCCTAAGCCCACGGCAGCGGCTTTCAATGGGCGAAGGAACCGTGAGAAGTCAGGAGAAAAGCAAACCGCTTGTCAGCGGGCTTAAATTAACATATAAACGGGCTGTATTGCCATTAAGAACATTTGGGGGTCTTGCAGAGCCAGAAACAACAACAAAAAAAAACCCCAAAAAACCACCAATAATAAAAAGCTCTCCAGCCTGCCTGTCCCACACCGCTTTGGGAGGACCTAGGGAGCTCTGGCCACCTAAATCCTGCTGGGCACCCAGACGTGCCACCGGACAGGAGCTCAGCGGGCACAGGTTGAGCCTCCCCATTCCCTGTGGTCCCACCAAGATGACCACAGTGATTGACAGGGGGAGAAAACACAGGGCGACACATGTAAAATGAAACCAGGATGAGAAAGGCCTGATGACCCATTTTCCAAAAGCCCTATGGACTAAATCGGTTCTGCTATGGCACCTGCCCTACAAGTCAACCCAGATGGGTTATCTGGGCCCTCCTCCCAGAGGCTTCAGGGCTGGAGACCAAGATCTCGTATGCAGACCTGGATGCCCCTTCACCACCCTCTCAACCCTTCCACCCCCGGGCTGGGGCAAGGGGAGGAGCAGATTGGCCCCATGCACCCCAGCCAGTCCCACAGATGCTGGCCTGCACCCTTCACTCTTGGGGACATCTGGATTGGGGACGATGCCGAAGCCCCTTCCACCACCTACTGCTCGCAGTGGGCATTGCTGCCCCAAAGGCTTTTCAGGGCTGAGTGACATGGACAAAATCCTACCTCACGCTGAGGTACAAGACAGTGCTGATTAGACTCCTCCTACTGCAACCCAGTGTCTTTGCCCATAGGCTTCCTCCTCCTCCCACAAACATGCCATCCCTACTACATTCATCTCCCCAAATCCTCTGAAGACAGTGCATACAGCTGCAGAAACACTTGAGTGATTGACAGAGACCTGAACCCAGGGACTGCTGATCTGGGTCAACATGATCTCCATGCAGGGGGAGCTCAGTCCCCCACGCTTTGCTCAGCCCCTGCTAACCAAGCTAGCAATCACCACGGCTCTCCCTGGCACACTGGTGATGTTTACAGGCACGGTATATTAAGGTTGAGGACCTTTTCTCCTCAATACAACCTTAAAAATCTTCTTCTGCAAAACCCGATCACACATGCCTTTGGATGAGACAATTACATAATTACCCATTGTCCTACATGAGGTTCTTCAATATTTCAGTACAGAAATTATATTTCATCCACCCACCAAAATGTAATATTTTGGTGCAAGTTGGTACCTAAGCAGCCTCTAGAAACACAATAAAGCAGATGAGAATGCAATTCTCATTTCCAAGACAATCTGAAGAAGTTGGCCGTTCACTGAAACGGTTCCTAACACAGCTCTGATGCAGCGTACGTGGTGTACTTCTACACCACATCAGTTTTGTCACTTTCATTAAACTCTGGGCCTAAGCTTCTTCACACACCCTGGAAAGTAAAGGAAATGGAACGTACAGCCTAGCTCAAGATCTGCAATTTGGAAAAAATAATTAAATAGCTAAAAATGAGCACCTGTGGCTTACAAGGGTGTAAGGCTTTAAGGCACCTCGTCACGCGGGTGTCATAACCTGTTATGAACATTAAAGGTTAACGGCGAAGGGATCACCCACGCCTGTTGGCCTGGGGACACCCAGCTGTGCCCCACAGGACCCAGCTCGAAGGGACACTTGCTCCTGAGCGACTAAACCACTGGCCCATCATGGCTCCAGTCCCACAGCACAGTCTCGCAGCAGAGCCTGTGGCAGCATCCTTTGGGAACTGGCCTTGCACCCAAGGGAATTCTCCCCGGCCCTCCCCGGGGCACTTCTGCTGCTTGGATGTTTGCTCATCAGCTTGGCCTTCACAGATGGTATCTTTTATTTCTCCCGAGTATGTGCTCAGGCTGAGGCAAGGCAGTGCAGGCAGGGGATGGTCCCCTGAAGGGACACCAACAGGGCAAACAGGCAGGGCTGGGAGAAAATACATCTATTGGAAACAGCAGGAGCTGAATTATTTGACCAGTTAGTGCATGGATGAAGCTGCTATTCAGTTTTATGACTGACCTGAAAAAAAACCCCAAATCCCCAACGAAACGTTAGTGGGCAAAGAGTAAGAGTTCACAGCGACAAGGACCCTGACCCAGCAGTAGGCATTACCCTGGCAGGAGCTTCGCCATGCACCCGACACCGGTTTACAACTATTGCTGCGTGAAAGTAACACAAGAACAACCGCCCAAGTCAGTACAAGGGCAAATGTTTCTCTTGCAAGCAGCAATCACAGTCTGCAAGCGTCAGGCTTGAACCATACTCGGGCATTTTGGGCAGGGCAAGGATGGGGGGAAGAAACCCTCCCACCGCGGCACTGGCACAGCTGCTGCCTCCCCGCGGGAAGCGGCTCCTGTGCCACATGCAGCGCCCAGCGCCGGCGGAGGAGCTCCTCTACCAGCACACAAATGCGGCAGTATTACTCACCATTTTAAACAAGCACTGTCCTCTCATCCAAGGAGTATACTTTGAGACAGTTCAAATTAATCTCCAGTGCGTCGATGGTGAAATGCTGCATCTCGGATTCAGTCTGAATCCAGGAAGTTTTTCCTGAATTTTGAAAAGCAAGACTGCCAGAAAAAAAACAAAACCCAAGCCCTCCCCAAACAGCTAGCTAATGCTTCAGCAAAGGCCCGCACCTGTAAGGTACCTCATATGCAACAACTGTGCAAAAACTATAAAAAGGCCAAGACAGCCACGGCAAAAATGCCTGTAGGTCAGCGCCGGGCGAGGCAGGCTGCTGGGAGCTCCCGCTGGAGCTGGTGGGACCATTTGTTCCAGCTGCTGCACAGAGAAAGATATTAAATTAACGACCCTTCGAAGGACACACATCTACAAAGGAGGTCACAGACGGGCAGGGAGGTTCGCAGGGAACCGCAAGCAAGTGAGCCTGTGCACACAAGACCCAAGCATCCCTGGGCCAACACCCAAGGAGGTGCTGGGTTGGTTTTTTGTTGTGTTTTTCCTCTTTTCTTTAAACATGAAGCTGCTTCTAAAAAGCCAAAAAAGGCCTCAGCCTGTCTAGTTTTCCTCTCCTGTCAACAAGTTGTGCGTTGGGTACAGGCCCTAGCAGATGGTCTTCTCAATTCAGAATAAATAAGCCAATTAAAAAAACCAAACAAAAAAACAAATAAAAACTTAAGGAGAAATGCATGTATTCGCTTTTGTTCCTGAAAGAAAGGGTCATTTCGAAAAAACATGACTTCAAGTTTGACAGCAAATGTTAAATTCAAGGGGGAAAATGCAACAAAAGAGAGCTCCTCCAAAAAAACCCAACTCCAAACCCTTCCCCTATTGCTACAGCAGTACAGCAAAATAAAAGGACCAATGACTTGTTGGAGGATTTGAGGATACCTTGACCTGAAGAGACACAAAAAATCCATCCATTTTTTAGCCTATTTAACTTCTAGTTTCTAGAGCCCTGAAATCATCCTTAGGCAGAAGGTTTTAGCAAACCCAGAAGACGGCAGTTTCAGTTGTCCTCTCAAAATAGCAATAGCATTTTAATGGCTAAACTAACTCTGCATTTATGCCTTTACCAACCAGCTGTTGCAATAAAAATGCAAGACCAAGAAGAACGTACTTTTGGAGCGATGTCAAAACCAGGCCCATGTCCTGGTTCACCATAGACCTGTCATCACGGACAAACTTTAGCACAGGGGGACCAGAGATGGAAGGAGAGGAGGTAACAGTAAGACGTTTTGGCCAGAACTAGTTACTAATAGATGAAACAAGCTAATCAACACCAGCAATAATTGCAATTACAATTTGCCTCCTCCCTGGGAGCTGTCGTACAATCTCTTTCCATAGACAACTTTGCAGGGATGCAGCAAGCCCGGTATCTAGAGAGCTCAGGTTACTCTCCCTGTCCCCAAACCATTTATTTAGAGCAAACAGTTTTATGTCCAAAGCCAACCTCCTTCTAGGCTCTTGACAGCAGAGATCATTTTATGCTTCATTTTCAAACCCTCCTCCAATCGTTATACAGTGCAACGGGGAAAATTACATAGCAGATAGGGGTGGTGGTGGATTTGTAACCCTACTTTTAGCCTCACCTGAAGCTAAAAGGAGCAGGGAGGGGACAGCATGCCCACAGGAACACCCCGCTCACAGGAAACAGGGGCTTAGGAATATTGTGATTTATGAAAGCCAAATAAAAAAGGCATAACCTTTTTACCCTGCTTCGCAACTTGGCAATGGGAGGCCATTTACCTCACTGACCTTTTGTGCTTACAAACAGTGGGGGTGACACCCCAGGGACTTGCCACGGTAAGGAGGCAAAGTGAAACGCTGCATCCACTTCGATGTGAAGCTTTACGGCTTTACAACTGCTCACACTTAGTCAGAACAAAACTAGAATCAAAATCGGATGTTTCAGGGGGTAAACTGATGGCTAGCTGGGGTCAGAGAAAAACCCTCCTGGTCCCCCTCTTCCTCACATCCTGTACTTCAGCGCTTCGCTGGGTAATTAAGTTGTATTTAGTGCTGGGAGCCAGGGAAGGTGAGAACGAGAAAGTTACTTTAAGTCAGTCATTGAAGGCTTCCCGCCCTCCCCAGGACACGTTGTCAGGCGACCGCAGAGCCACAGCAGCCCAGGAGACCCCCAGGAGATGAAGAAAAGAAGCTGCCAGCACATCAGCGGGCGAAGGAGGCACCCAGGATCCTTGCTAGAGCTTCCCAAGGTTATTCAGGAACAGGAAAAGTTTGCGCCCATTTTCCAGCTGCCCAGACTGCCTGCCTTTTTGGGAGACCCAGCAGCAACTGGCTGTGGCTGCAATGCATGGGAAAGGCAGCTTCACGGCTGACGGTGGTGTGCCGTGGTCTGTGGGCACAAAGATCAGCACCCAAAGCAAAGGGGGTGTCATGGCTGGAAACGCAGGCAGCATACGAGGAGAGGCAAGAGGAGTCGGAGCAAACCACTCTGCCTGAAGCCCAAAGGGTCAGCACACAATAAAAACTTCAGTACAACAGCCAGGGGAGCATTGCAAAGAAAAGAGTAAATGCGATTTGATAAAGCCTGGGATAAGCATCTATCTAGATGGATTACAATCAGTAACTGGATTCAGGTTAATTGCGACGTTAGTGAGAAACCACCGCGCTAATGGCTTGTCTACATTCTTCTCTTTTTCCAACCCCCCCGCCCCTTCAATCTTGGAAATTAATATAGCACAACTGTGACGGGTTTTTTCTGAAAAGTTGTAATAAACATTTGAGTTCCCTCAAGACAGCTTTAAAAACATGGGTTTTGAATCTCTGGCAGAAACATGCTTTATTTCAAGTGTTCATTAAGCACTGCCATTAAGTAAGTGATTAAAGCACACCCAGTATTAAAATAGCTTGATTAGAAATCCCCTGCTATCTCCGTTTTCTTCTCTCCCGTGACTTCTTAATTTGCTTGTTCTCGCCTGCTCAGGAAGGCTGTCGGGAGACCTGGAGTGCTGGTGAACCACGCGGGGAGCCAGGCAGGTCTTGCAAGGGTCTGATCAGGGGAGGACAAGCCCATTTCTAGTTACATACTGCACGTTCACATATACACAGATTATACTTAGTGTTGCACAGCCCACAAGTTTTATAAAAATGTACTAATGACTGATAGGGCCAGCAAAGCCACATGCTCACAGGGAAGGGTTTCCCCGTTAAAATATTTTGCAGCATTTTATTTCGTTCTGCAAACTCAGCACTAGGTTCTCTCCGACGGCCATTAATTGCCAGTAAACGTTCCACAATTTGCCAGCCAATGCTCGTTTTAAGCTCCGGTTCCCCCATGATGGTCCTTTTAACTCTGTCCATCCTAACAGTTCATCTTTTTCCTGTTGTAAATACGTGCACCAAGAAGCCCGCACCCAACAAGCGGCAACCTACAGCATCGAATCACACTCGACCCCAGGGGTCTCTAAGCAGTCCCAAAACCTGATAAATGGGATCGCCAGCGCTGGAAATACTTAACTCTCTGCATGGCAACATGTCCCACAGGCCGCAGCTCCCCAGCCTTTACCCCAGGCAGCATCCCTGTTCCTGCCTCGTGCATCCTTGTCACACAAAAGCCGGTCCTGTCAGCTGAAAAGGCATTTTCCCCCGTCATTTCCTGACCTGCCCAGAGCCCTTTCTGTTCTCTATTGACCAAGGGGAACAGAGGCACTGCAATGTTTTAACAAGCCCAAGCTCGAGCCTCTGAGTCACAGGGGTCTGGCTTATTAATTGCTTTGATGATAAGGACCGCTGCCCTAAACCAGCAGAGGAAGCACGACATCAGAGGAGCTGGTGCCCGCAGCCCGGCCACTTGCTGGGGGGGATCAGCAGGGCCATTACGTGCCAGGGAGCCACAGGGGTTTGGGGTGGGGAGGAAAGATGCTGGAGCCCATCCTGGTGTCACCTCTTGTGCCGTCTTCAGCTCTTCCCTGGGGACAATGCTGCTCTGGTTTCTGTCACCAGAGTTGTCTGCTGAGTTAAGACAAAGACACAAGCTTGTTTTGCTTGCCTCGAGGTTATCAGCATCCCTGCTTACAACAGCTTTGGCATCTTCTCCAGGGTACTCAGACCCGCGAGCTAATGTGCCTCTCCCAGGCAAAGGGATGCACTTCAGTCCAATATTCAAACCGGGGACTCCTCTGCACCCTCAAGCAACCACTTAAATCCAGCATGGAAACCACTCAGGCAAGTGAAACGCCACCTACTACATAAACATACAAGTTTTGTGTGAAAGCAGGCAGTCCGACGGCAGCCTCTGAAGCCTGGCGTTCCTGTTCTGGCAGACAACGTGCGTCACAGGATGGGACGACTTTTCCTCATCGGTCTCCTCACGTCCCACAGGATACAAACCGAGGCTCCTGGGGGAAACCGAGAAAAAATCCCGTCCTGCACCCTGGTGACAGGAAGATGCCTTTTGGCATCGCACAGGCAATGGATCAAAAGTGCTTGAAATAAGACCTCCACTAAATGCATTCACATTAAGTCTACGTTACAGCCTATTCAACACCACATGCCATAACAAAGACCACCAGAGGCCCAGAAGACTGAGAAATGGGTCAACTTCTCTTTGAGCAGCAATTTTTAAGATGCACTGAATGGAAATGTTCTTGATTAAGAAAATGCGAGAGCATGACATGCATCGGGAAGACATCTGAGCTCTGTCTCATAGAGGTTAAGGACAAGGGCTCAGATGCCTGTGCAAGCACCTGACACACCTTTACGTGTCCAAAACCTCTGTTCACCATGCCTGAATTTGCAACATAGAGGTTGACCACGCAGCAACTGCTTAGTTTTAGCAAAACAGAGATGAAGCTGTGCTAGCCGTGCTACCCAACATGACTGACGTTTTTGGAAGTGCTCCTGCCTCATCTCCCTTCTAAAAAACAGGGGGGGGAAATAAAGATAGAAACGGGTGTGAAGAAGAAGGAGTGATGAATTTGACTACATTGATGACTCCTCAGCTGGTCCTTGCTCCTGGCAGGCCCTGCTCCCCACCACACCATTGCTGCCGAAAGGCTCCCGTGGGGAAACAGCCACCGAGGTCAACCCCCTCCCGCCCCGAAGTGGCGGGAAGGGCTGCCCGCGCTTTGCCGGGAGGAGCCCCCAGCGCTGGGATTTTAGCCGCTTCAGGGGATTTCCCAGCAGAACTGGAGCAGACCCATGTCCAGCTTGAAGCCCGGTGCCGAAAGCCAGGGCTGCATGCATGGCGTTAAGGACGGCAGGGGCAGGCAGGGCCGGGTGGGATCGATGCAGGGGTTGCTCGGCATATGATGGGGAATGAAGGAAGCACCAGAGGGGCCAGTTTCTCCAAATTTGAGGCCTCCAGGCACCTCTGACCCTGCGTATGCACTGGAAAAAGTTTTCATGAAACTTCCCTGAGTCCAGCTAAACCGTATTAACAGATTTATCCAATAACATGCAAATTCAGGTTTTAATGAAGAGTCTTAAGTCCCAGCTCTAAGTGATTTGGACTTTTCTGCTAATGGCATCTGCTAATGACCAAAGATTTAATGCATCAAGTCTTAGCATACATCAGTGCAAACAATATAACCATTTAGTGGAGGTAAAAAGTCACCTCATTAGACATCCATCATTGGATGTGGGCAAGATGGTCCAAAGGCTTAAATTAAAATATTCATTTTTAAACTAAAAAAAAAAATAAAAATCCCTAAAAACGTACAAACGATTAGGCCAAAAGTAGCAGTCTGCTAAAGCTTCACTAGGATTGAAAATGCAAACTGCAACGTTTATCTGGAGGTAAAACGCATTTGCAAGTACTTAATTTCTGCAGCACTGTTCCACAGAAGGCAAAACCAATTTTAACAGGAATTAAAGCAATAGGGCCCTCCAGAAACAGGATGTCTCTTAGACAGGTTATTTGAACCATCAGTAGAAGGTCACAACAGGAATTACTTCTGTACCACATTGTACAAGATGATTTCAGTACAAACAAAAGCGTTGAAAAGCTACTAACTTAACTTTATAGATCAGTCCCACGAGGGTTCATCACATCAATGAGACACAAAAACATGCCCTAAAATTACATTTAGGCGTAGCTAAAAATATAAAAATCACAGCACCAGCTAAGGATGAACAAAGAATGACTCGAACAAGACACGGGCTCAACTGAGCAGGGCTGCAAACACTTTTTTTGGCCCAAACCATCAATGCTGAATGTTTCATTTGGACTCTCGGCGTAAACAGGACCAAAAAACCTACTGCAAAACACTGCTGGACACTGAGCTACTGACGCATAATCTAAATGCTCAATATTTTTCGTCCCATTTGCTAATCGGCATCTCAGAAGATACAAAAAAGGGACCGATGCCTCCCAGCCACGGGCTGCCAGGGAGATGACTCAGGTCAGGGGAGTACTGTAATTATAATGGGCCCGTGCAAGCTGCTAGCCTGTTTGCAGGAGAATTGGAAAAGGAATGGAAAAGGGGTACCCAGAAAAGATGGAGCACCCCATCTTTGTGCCTGCTATCTCCCAGGGCAGCTTAGGAAAGACATTTTTCCCCTCCCCGAAAAGCATATACGGCAACCTCATGGCGAGCCTTGCCTCCAGCTGCAGAGAGCAGCCAATGAAGGAGCCCTGGAGGGATGCTCCTACATCGGCTTTGGGGCTAGATCAGCCTCTGAGAGCCGACCATCCCTGCCGGAACGCACCCTCGTGACCCAGGGAGTCCTTGGGACCCAAAATGCATCTTTCCCAGTGTCTGTGGCATTGGCTCTCCTCCGGCTTTGCTCCAGCCCCATTCACCACCCTTCCTCGCCTCTGCCTCACCACCCTGTACTCGCCCCCGGGAAGCTGCCTGGACCCCCCTGGACCCGCTCAGCTCATTTTACTGCACTGCACAGCACCCTCGGGCTCCCCAAAACCAGGCACTTCCCTCAGTTATCAGGCCTTGCCCATGCAGGCACATGGCCATCCTGGGCACTGACCCGAAGGCTCTCCAGTGGCTGAGGTGGCCCCAGCTTGGGCAGCCCATGAGATGGGGGGAGACAGGGAGAAATGTGGGGCTCACCTGCTCCCCCTTCCCACCTCTCTTGATTTGGTCTGTTACTACTAAGCTCCTTCCCCCAGTTGGCCACAGGGCTTAAAAAAGGGTTGCTGGTATGCACAACACACGTGATGCCTTTTAAATCCTGCATAGGATATTTCTGCCTACTGCTAGACTTGATTTTTTTTTTTTTAATTCAAGAGCTGCCCTTTAAAATTTAAAAATCACTCTTAAAAGGAAAAAATGACACCCAGCCCATAACCTAAGTTTTGTGCAGCAGGCACCTACATCCTCATAAAAACTCTGGGCTGCACTTTATAACATGGGTAGAAGTCTAAACATCATAAAAAAGAGCCTAAATTGCCAGATTGCCCAAGCCTCCAGTAAATCACCCTTCCAGATGGGCTTATGGCTGCACACAGAGCCCCGCTAGTAGCAACGGGTCGCCCCGCAATTATATTTCAATCCTACCAAACTCAACAAACATTATATGAGAGTTATGCTTGATTTCACTAAAGAGGCACTTCCGAAGTTTACCATTGCCCTGTCATTACCAACAGTTTGATTTTTCATGCAATTAGCGCTCCTCTGTGCAATTAACTCCCCCCCGAAGTGTGGCGGGGGAAGAGGTGGACAATTTCTTATCATAACCACATCCCTCCTCAGTACTTTTCATTGCAATAAAGGCTGCGCTTGGGAGAAACACAGCCACGTTAGACTCTGCAAAACACCGCTAAACAATTTATCAGGCAAAAAATTACCTCACGCCAGGAGAGCTTGGGGAAGCATTCAGCCCCTCTCCCCCCTCCACTGCCGACAGGGCAAATGGTCAAGAGTGCCAGAAATGCCCAAATGCAATGCTAACCCCTTTCTTTTTTGGGGTGGACACACGAGGTATCTACACGAGACCTGCCCGTTCCACGCGCGGTGCCATGGGGCAAAAAACCCCGAAACCGCCGCAGCACCTGGGGTGGGCTGGGCAAACTCAGCCAGCGACATTCCCACCCAGCAACTCCTCCAGCTGCTGCCACCAGCCAAGAACGTGGTCGAGGTCCGCAACCACATACTGGAGAAAATTTTAATTTTT
>NW_008825098.1:4544665-4550116 GCF_000699105.1 Pygoscelis adeliae
TTCCCAGCTCTCTCCTTCTCTTTCTCTCTCCCCATTCCCAGCACGGTATTTCAGAGGCCAGGACCAGACCCGCCACTCTCCCCTGCAGAGGGAGCACGCTTTTTAGCTTGACGCTCTGGGATCTGAGGATCATCTGGAGGTTGGGCGGCAGAGACGGGTGCTCTGGCTGCAGGCCTGGCGGATGCTACACACAGACACATTTTCAGTTGGCTCAAGAGGCCACTTGTCCACAGCCAGTTGCACAGTTTGCCACATTTATTTGCAGATGAAGTAAATTTTTACTGCCCCTTTATTCAAGAAACAAGCTGGGAGATAGATTCAGGGGCATCTATTTCAGACCTTTAAACAAGGAATCAAGCGCTCTGTTCTAAAAACAAATAAATTAATTTTCCCCTTTCATGGCAGTGAGTGCCCCTTGCTGTGCAATATTGCATGCTGCTGGAGAGAAAGCATGTATAGGTCTCTCTTACTCCTATCCTATACCTAGGATAAGGATACCTTAACCTCATTTAAGAATAAAAATTACCCCAAATTTCAGGCTGTTAACATGCTTCTGCCATCTCACAGGTGCTGGGTCACAGCCAAGATGCTATCATACTGTGAAACGCAGGCAGAAGAAGTCCCCCCTGCCTTTCATGCAGTTTCAGCGCCTGTGCCTGAAGACAAAGCTGGCAAAAACACCACCCCAACCAACCGGGCTCAGGACAGTCAGCACCCAGCCACAGCCAGGGACAGGACCATGAGCCATGGGGTGAAACCACGTCACCCCAACTCGAGGGGTGCAGTCCCTCACGTCACCAAACTAGCACAGATGCAAAAATACGGCATCTAATGTGCGGAAGCGGAGACAGGATTTGCTCATCTCGAACATCTCTTCCTTCCGCTCGCCCTCCCCAAACCTCCCTGTCCACGCACAAGCTGCTTGTGGGGGATAACCAGCTCAAAATGAGTAATTAAATGCCGGTCTATCAAAACAGTGAGAAAACAATATCCTCTCACAGGAAGCTACTGTGGGTAATTTCCCATGTGCCCAGTATTTTGGAACTCACTGTTTGTATCACTTGAGCAAAACTAGGAGCTGAGAACGTTAGGAAAGCAGCTCCTTTGGTGTAGCACAGAGACGGAGCACAACTTTTCTCAGCATCAAGCTCTCTTGCACTAAGTCAGAGGAAGGATATGCTGCCTCCCCCACAAATTTAAAAAAAAAAACAAAAAAAACACCTTTCCTCTTCAGAAAACCCAGGCCAGGTGTTACATGCTCTCGACATCAAGCTAAGGCCGGGCTGGCTAATCTGTAGGTTCACTCGTTAACGAGATAAAGGATTTCAGTGCGGTGCTGCAGCCTGGGCTGTGGGAGCCGTGGGCTGGAGGAGTGCTGCCGGCAGCTGAGTGTCACTCCTGGAGGAATGCCTGACCTTTCCTGGTGCTTTGATCATGCTGGCTCGCAGCGTGAGATAACCAGCCCTTTGCAGAATCCGGAGGTAATAAAAAAAGCAGCTTTGAGGCCTTGTGTTTTTGCAGGGAAATACTTACCTGTATTCCCAGCACACTGCCCAGTCCCCACTGCCACCCTCCCCAGATACCAGCCACTTTAAAGCCAAACCCACTGCTGTCAACTAGGGGAATCACGTAAAGCATTCAGGTGAGAGTTTTCAGCTCTTGTTTAATTTCTCTTAATTGAAGAGGGTACTTGTGTATTGCTCGTACGGAAGACTCAAAAAAGAGCAGAGCAACAGAAGTACAGTCTCCAATTAGTAGGCGATTAAGCTGTAAGTAGGATAATAGGAGGAGAAATTTTGTATCTTACACAAACAAGATAGCAAAAGAGATAGATAAAAGCATAGAAAGGGAATAAAGCTTTATCCCCAGTTCCCCTCTGAACACTGAACCCATGCAGAAAGGACTGGATTTGCTGAGGGTTTTTTGTTTGTTTGTAATTATTTTAAAGGGGGGGGTGTCTTTCTCAGGACAGTTCATGATGGGCAATTTAAACAAGCCAGTGTAGTACCATGTTAGTAAAGCGTGAAACACCTGGAACCCTGGGTTGAATGTGCTGAATCTGTAAGTGATAATTAGATCAGTCTTGAATACTCCCTTTAATGAGTCTACGCAAGCACCACATCCACCCAGCCTGCTTTTGGTTGCCAACCTAGAGAAGTCTGCATGCTGTTCTCAGGCTGGGGTTGTTTCGCTCTGTTCGGGCCACTGCAGTATGGTCTCTAAAGTTGGAGCTACAATTCCTCGGTGCTCTCTGCAGGTTGTACATGAGGTGCGGGGCTCACTCTGCAGCACTCCTCAGCTGCAAGCAGGTTGATGCCAAACCGAGCAGACCTGGATAAGTTACCCCTCTGGGGGGGAAAAAAGTTGTGCTCAGCTATGCTGTCTTCCTCATGGGGGTTAACTATGTAGATTTCAGATGCAAATTTTACTTTAGGGCAGGCTTTATGGTATTAAGAGTCTCTTTTTCAGCCTTCTGAAATTTCATATGTATACATGCTAGAGCTCTCTCATCTCTGTTAATTGGGTTTTGTGGAATTTCGAGGCCTGGGGGCCAAGGGGGAGGGCTGCTGATTAAAGCACGCCGTGCAGAAGTGGATGCAGAAGTGCACAGTAACAGGAGGGAGACTGAATTCCTCCAGGTTACCTGCCTTCACGCACACACCCCACCTGCCACTTTGGAGGAACACTGTCTTTCACCCTGGCCTTCCTGAGGATGCAAAGACAGCTCCTGCCTCCTCCAACGGGCATCGCAGGGAGGATGCTCACCTCCGCTTCTCTGGTTGCGCAAATCGATTTTAGAGATTTCAAGGGCGGTCCGCAGCTACATTTCCTTATTGTGCGGTGCCTGTGTCCTTGCCGCAGACCCGAACAGGGCCGTCTCGCCACAGCCCTAACCCCAAAGCGACACCAATCGGGGGCACGGAGAACCCACACTCTGACCTACACCCTTCAGGACCATTAAGGAGGAATAAAAGGACGTTTAATCTCCCTTCATCCCCTTTCATAACCCAGCATGCACATGTGTGTCAGAATGCGTTAGCCTGCGATGCCTGAATTGATGAGACTACATGTGTGTGTGTGTGTCTGTCCCCACAATGAGGGCACAGAAAATACCCATTCCTGCATTTTACTAAACTGTATCTCTCCACACATGAGGATCCAGTCCGGGAGCTTGCTTGCTGGAGCTAAATACAGATATTCACACACCCATTATAAATGCAGTCTAGTTTCATTTTTAACCCACAGGAGGGTGTGGAGGGAGAAGACATCAAAGCATGGACACAGGCTACCCTGGCATCCTGGGCGTGCAATTTTATCTTCCCTTCATTTCCCTCCTCTCCAAACCAGCTGCTACAACTATCATGATGCTTGCCCTCCGGCCAGTATGCTGGAAAACTGGCTTCCAAGGCAGTCATTAATCTCTCCCCATTACCCAGCTGGCACAGGATTTTGCTTAGATTGGAGGAGAGTCAGGTCTGTGCCCTCCGAAACACCAGTGGCAGGGACCCCAGCCCCGCGGGCCCGGCCCCCCCCCGCCCCCCTGCACCACTGTGGCAGAAGGGCCACCACGTGAGGCGCGCAGGGGGTAAAACCCAAAGACACACGGGCACTGAAGAGCACTGAAAGAAGATCTTTGATGTGAATTGAATAAAACCCGCCTGTCAGCAATGATGGTGAGAAGTGCTATGCATCTTCGGGGGAAGGTGGCTCAGATCAGAGCTAAGTTTAGAGCCTGACTTCTTGCATAGCAATAGCAGCAGAGAGTAGCCCCTATGTATGCGAGTTATGCAAGTGAAATGAAGATGCACATAAACCTCCAGCAAGAAAACGCAGCTCAACAACGTTACGCTTTTTATTCAGCCATGAGGTTTCGACCCATCTGAGGTAACAGGGCTGGAAATACACTGATAGGTACATCGTACGTTGAGCACAAGCCAGGGCTGCTCCAGTAAAGCCAAGCTGAAATGAGAATAAAGCAGGCTTAGAAACTAACGATGCACGCTGCTGCAAGTTTGTTAGGGAGATAAAGTAACAAGACGTGTGTTTTGTGCGATTACCACCTGAAAAGCAGCCATTTTACTGTCTCCCACCGTACACTATACTGTCCCAGCAACACTGTGAGGCGAAGTTTGACCATCTACATCAGGACAAAAATAACCCCTTCAGAGAATACTTTTTTTGTGTGTTGATGGGGTGATTCATACCAAACCTGTCACATCCTCTCAGTAATACTGCTCATTTGCTACTTTTAGAGGGGAACAACAGGGCCCACTGAGAGCACTGTGTATACACACAGAAACCTGCATTTGATCTGTCAGTAGGACCGTAGGTTCCCCCAAGAAGAAGAAACACACAGGCGAGTTTTTGATCTTCCTTAAAGTACCGCTTATCTCAGCTTTTGTTTGTTTTCTGTTTTTCAGGTGTGGGGTAGCGTCTGATGTGAATGCCACCCACTGTAAGCTAACTAGACAATGAAACAACCATCATAAACCACTGCTGGAACAGAAATAGCAGCACCTTTCTCTCCCCTGCCTCCCCTGGGCACGGGCCACATGCAGGACTTTACTGCCAGCATGTGCAGCTACAAGTATATTTTGCAGGTCACAAACTCAGAGGAGCTAAGCATGGGTCTCCTGTCATTATCTTGTACCCAGACACTCGTTAGGGAAACCGCAGAGTCCTTCCTGATGCCTACCAGAAAGAGCAGCCCTTCCCAAACAGCCGTGGAGCAGGGAAGGATGGTGCCCCCCAGGCTGGTGGCGGGTGCAAACTCCAGCTTGGCCCAAGGAAAGCTGCTGCCTGTGGTACAACCGGGTGGTTAAGCATCCACAGCAACAGCTCAAAACAGTTCGGTCCCATGCAACAAGCCTAAATCACGGCGCACTGAGCCTTCCCCTGCTGCCCAAGTCTTCATTTTCTCACCCCCTCCTCGCCGTCTAGAGGGAGTGCCAGTCCACAGCTAGATGCACAATGGGGTGCAACAGCAACGGTACCAAATCCTAACTTGAATGGGGGAAGTGGTCTGAAAGGGATTTACTTGAGGTTGCAGGTTAAACCAACCTTCGCCCACACTTACGGCTTATCCCTCTTAACTCCGGAGCACGCTGGCCAACCGCGGCCACATCTGAGCAGGGGGCAGAGGTCTCCAAGCAGCTATGCTCCTACCAGCTTTTGGAGGGGAGAGAAAGGACAAAAACCCCAGTGGCCAGGCAGAAGAAGCAGCTCTTAATTAGCAGGAGGCAGCAATCAGCTGCTATGCCGCCTGTTTTGCAGCAGCCGGCCAGGCGAGCACGCAGTGTGCGGGGCCACCGGTGACTGCCACGTGAGCTCCCCGTCCCTGGCACATCCTTCCTTGCCAGGAAAGGACACAAACCCCCGGGAAGCCCAGCTGTGGAGCCTGCTGCCGAAATCCTGCAGGGCTCCTGTTGAAAAGCACACTTAAAATGCACG
>NW_008825098.1:4550230-4551619 GCF_000699105.1 Pygoscelis adeliae
CATACCGGCACCCAGCACAAGAGTGCCTTGGGAGAGCTGCATTTTCTTACGGAAAGGCAAAAGCAGGCTGCAGCAGACCATTTGCAAGCCTGCTGGGTAGTGGTCCCTGCTCCAGAGCAGCCGAGCGGGGGGCAGGAGCCTGGCCCTCCCTGGGAGCTGCGCCACTGGCCTGTCCCACGAGTGGATGCTTCCTTCCCTGTGCCCAGATTTTTCTACCTGTGTAAGTGGGATAAAGGGCATCGTGTTCTTCATAAAGCACTTAACGGCCATGTTGCTTCATCCAGGCACTCAGGAGAGCCAGGCACAGCTGTAGGAAGTAATATTTAATAAGGGCCACCGAAAATTTGTCAGCTAGTGAAAACACAAAATCTGCTCAGCTTGTCAAGCCAAGCACCTGTCAAAACCCTTGGCTAACCATCTCCCAAGTAAACAGCAAAACACCCGTCTACTGGCTAGACCACTTAGACTACAGAGGCAGATCTGGACCCAACGCGACACAGGCACCGGGCTCTGCACCGGCGAGCCCAAAGGGGTGGTTTTGCACTTTCCACGGCTCGTGCTGGGTTTCCTCTCCCCAAGAGCAAAGCCGAGGGGATGCGCAGCACAAGGAGGAGAGGATGCCACGCAGTCCCCGTGGATGCTGTACAGGATGAAATGGCACCTTCCCCCATTGACTCACAGAGCCCCACGGGGCAGCGAGGCAAGGCGGGGGGTGTCCCACCTCCGGCACCCAGGAGGAGCCACGGAAAGCCGAGCTTCTAATTAAGACCACGGCTTCGGTTAATTGAGTCCAATTCACCTGTGACATGAAGAGCCCCAATCCCATCAACAATAATGGAACTGCATCGGCTTACACCATTAATGACTTCAAATCAGCAGCATAATAAAGCTAATTCAATACTTCTCCAGGTCCAGCTGATGAGGCTGCCACGGGAGAGCAGGAGACAGCCTTCCTCCCGTCACACCAACACCTCCTCTGGAAGAGAGGGTGACGCGAACGGACGGAGGGTTAGAAAGGCAGGAAATGTAAAAAATAAAGTAAGTTTCCAATAAAGAGACTAAGGCTTATTTTTAGAATTGAATTACTCTTGCGGGTGACCCTGTGCAAGCGCTAATGACGAAGCAGTGCTCCCCATGACTACCTGCCAGGTCAAGGAAAAGCAAAACCCTGCAAGACAGCCGCAGGTTTCCAACCCACCACGTGCTGCTGAGCCACCCCACCAAGCTGGACCCACCGATTTGGGGCACTGGAGGCAGGAGCTGGGGCGTGGGAAGGAGCTCGCGGGAAGGCAGACATGCAAATCAGCAGCTGCATGGCTGCACTGGCAACCTCCTCATTGCCACAATGCCCACCGCTCTCTCGGGATGGGGGGCTGGTGGGGGGAGCCA
>NW_008825098.1:4551772-4569206 GCF_000699105.1 Pygoscelis adeliae
CCCCCGGCTGCCCCACACAGGCCACTGCCTTGCACACACAAATTTGTATCTGCCTCCAGCCAAAAAAACCTAAGCCGCCACTCTTCCAAAGAGACATGCGTTATTTTAGAGCAGTCAAGTTATGACTGGTCTGATTTCCATAATATACGCTCTGCAAACATCTGCCTGTTACTTAAGGCTCGGCTCCACTGGGACAGAAGTTGAACAGGGCAGACCTTCGAGCCAGCGTGTCCACAGAGTGCTCCTTGCTGTCGGAGCAACCCCAGGGCAGAAACATGCCTGCCGGGAGGTCAGGGTGGTCAGTCCTCGCTCCCAGGACCGCAACCGACTTCATGTTTCTGTGCTTTTCCCCGCGTGCCGCCAATGCTCCCACTCCCATCATGGGAGGGCTCTGCCCCCCTCTCCGCCAGAAGTACCTGCTCATGCCAACGAGCAGCCCCCAGAGCCTGTGCCACCTGCAGGAGGACCCAGCCAGGGTTATCTTTCCCAGAGAGACACGGGCTATGTATCATGGGCATCTAACAAACCATTTGGCACCTTCAGGTTGTCTGCCGTTTTTGCAAGCCGACTGTCGAAACCTGAGCGTCCCAATTAGACGAAGTTAAATGCTACCCTGAACGACGAGCGTTGCTGGCAAGAAAGTTATCCCAGCGTTATTGGACTGCTCCCTCCCTACTAAGAGACCACAAATTGGTGTTTACTTGAGAGGCTAAGTAGGCCAGCTTTGAGAAATTGCGCCCGCCCTACCATCCCACAAGCTCCGGGGGCTCCCCGGAGGCCACAGGACAGAGCACCAGCTCCTTGCCATGCACCTCTGCACCATGCCCTTGCTCTGCGTTTAGCCCCAGCTCCCTCCCAGCCTGATGCAGCATTTGGCTACTGGTTTTATTCCCTGCATGCTGTACTGAGACAGCTGAAATAACCGAGTCTCTGTACCACAGCGAGTTGACACAGGCTACATCAATTAGCTGCTATTGCTGGGATGCTCAGCCAGGCCAGATCACAAAAGACAAAGAAAGAAAAGCCCCACGCTGAGACAAACGAGGCCCAGTCAACACATTTATCTCCAATACTTTAATCATCATATTTGAAACAGGAAAGGGAGATGGCTGATGCTTCCCAAAGAGACTAGGTGCGGGCTTGCTTTCCTAGGGCAGGAGGGGCAGAGAGGACAGGCAGAGCGCTGCAGCTCCCATTCACCTCTGCTCCATCCTTTGTTTCCATTCAACACACACTGCAAGCAAACACAAAAAAGCAAAGTACACTGTAAGTTCAGTCAAGGCACTTTCCATTTCAGATGCGGTTGTTTAAGCCCTGTAAGTCTCCTAGTTCACCCGGATTCAAACCAACACATTTTGGAGCTTGTGCTTAGCATCCTTCAGGAAGGACACAGCAAAGATCACAACACACCACATGCCTCGTATGCCCCCCCTTCTCTGGGCAGGATTTATTATTTTGCAGTGATCTTTGCTCTGCATCAGCTGTCCCGAGGACTACTGCTCTTCTTCCCATTGACTTTTGCAAAACCACACCGGTCGGTAAGCAGCACGTCCCATACCCAGCATTTTGAGCACCAAGCCCTGGACCCATTTTTGCCTCCGCAAAACATAAAATGTTTCTTTTGAGAGACTGGCAATTACTGCTGACAAGACTTCACCTACAGCTGGGACTGGAGGAAACCAAAACTGGTGAAGGATGAAAGCGGCTCTGCACCACCCAGCTGTAGCTGGGCAGCCTCCAGCTTCAGCTCAGCCCCTGGTGCAGCCGGTCCTGATGAGAGGTATCGTGCCATGCTGCTCTTCACTTCAAAGAAGACAACCGTAAGGAGAACTATTAAAGCAATTAAAAAAAATTATCTTTAAGATGCAATCTACCCAGAGATGAATGGGAATAATTATCAAGCCGCAGATTTTTGTGCTTTTTTAAAGGCAGTAACTGGCTGAACATTTCTTGTGAGTTACCTACAGTAACTTCTACCTTATTGAAATGAGAGTCTGGAGATATCATTTTTCCACATTGCGGGCCACATCTTCCATACCATATCTCATAATAACATCTATACTCACTAACCCTTTTCCCGTTCAGTTCGTAATCCCATAAACACTGTAGCTGTCGCGGCTCATGTAATTGTTTACATAGAAAAGCGTGATTTATGTTTTTCTCCAAGCAGCGAAGGCAGCAGTTCAGCAGCCTGAAGTGAGAAGAGCCAGCCCCAGGTTACCAGTCTGAAATTGCCTCCTCAAATTCTCAGTGAAGAGCAAGACCTAACATCAATATCCTTGCCTCAGCTTATATATCTGTATATCCTGAATCCTTTATTCTTTCTCTTCTGCTCTGTTGTCCCATCTCTGAAATGGATATTAACACCGCACTGCAGACGTGCAGGGCACAGGCAGATGGGCAGGGAAACGGGCCCTGAGATATCAGCTACTGAGCAGAAGTCGTGCATCAGCTGGACTTTCCCAAATCCTCAAACATTAGTGCATTCCAGGTATTTTTGCACACAATGTACGATCCATGTCTATTAATCACTTTTGGTTGGATAAATGTGTTTTCTGCTGTTGGAGTAGCTATTACGTGAAGCACTACCCACTCCTGCCTGCCTCTCATGTGCCCGTGGGCAGGTACCAACACCAGCCCTCCTGAGCCAGGGGTGCCGGCAGCTGCCTTGAGCTCCTCCCGACGGGACTCAAACATGCGTGCTGGCCCCTATTATAAACACCTTTAAAGATGCAACAGAAACGGAAGAACCTCAAAGCCAGAAGACCTCTTTCCAAAGAAGGTTTTTTTGGTTGGACTGCACCCCGAGATGTTGATCCTGAAGAGGCACACAGAGGGGTTTAGCTTGTGTATTGCAACTTTGAGGCACGATGCTCTTCTTTGCAGGTTAAGGCTTAAGCCATGTGCTTGATTCAATCAAGACAGTTAACTGGCATTAAAAATTTCATGAATCAGCTATCAAAAAGGGTTGAAAAATGCCATTTTTTTTTTTTAAGCAATTTAAAAATTCCTTTGCAATTTAAATTTATTGGGAGGCAGAGGGAGGGGGGAAAATATCACCAGAAGGTAACGGTTTTACCTTTTTTGAGATTATGCATCTTTCACCAAATACTTAGAAAGAAATCTTGGTTCATACTTGTAATAACAAGGGATTATCAGAGTACTTAATTTACTGTTGAAGTCTGCAGTGAAGTTCATACCTTGAGTGAGGTGCAGCCTAATCCCTGTGTGTGATTGCATTTCGGAGTGGGAGGGAGGTGTGTGGAGGGTGGGGAGAAGCAACTTCTATTGAAGACGCTTCAGGCAGCCCCGGAGCAGAGTGGATCCAGTTTGAAAAGAATTGGCAACCCTAAAACTTTTTGATAAGATAAAAATTCATTGATGTTGGCTCACACTAGGCCCACTTCAACTCTGCACTTGTCCTCTGTGTTTCCTTGGCATATCTGTTCCTTTCCTCTATCTGCTTTAGCATAACTTTATTTTTCTCTTTTATCTTTAGCTAACTGTACCCAGGGACTGGAGGGATTGATTTTTTGTTTTGACTTATTGTTTGAAGATCTGTAACTCAAAGCAGCTTCTTGCGCCTCTGATGTCTAAGCCTTAACAGTATGAAAGGTAAAGCTCGTCCTGTGTACCAAACTGAGCGGGGATACCATTTTATAATCAGTCATCTGTGTTTTATTTTGCCTTTTTGGGAGGAAAACTATTTTAAGACTTTATAGGCAATAATACTTTAAAAAATATTCTCATGGCAGATACTACAGATGCCAGTTCTCTTTTTAAAGACAGTCAGCTATTGCTCACCACTCAGGGGAAGGAAAAAAAAAAAGTTCCTAATTAAAGGAGGCCATTACACATCAGAAGATATTTTGAGCATCACGTCACACTACCGACAGCCTACTGCAGCCAAAATGTTACCATGCAAATCTAAAAAGGCTCTCGCTCAGAGATGCGCTACCACGAGTCTAGCCTAAATCCCTGCTGGGAGGGGAAGGCAGGAGACGCGAGACGTGCTCGTCAATGCCGCTCGTAAACAGCGATCCCTCATTGCCATGTTAATACCACCCTGTCCCAAGATACGGAAGGACGGAGAAGGATTTTTGTTTGCTTCCTCTGCCTTCTGAGGGCTGAACTCAGGAGATTTCTCCTTTCCCCGGGCAATTCTTCCCTCCCCCCCAAAAAATGCTGCTAGGCTGTTTTAAACAAGCAGTTCTTCAGGACGTGGCACCCAGGTTTCTCACCGCACATACACATTTCTGTATCGTAGAAAGCTGATAGCCACGGCACACACCGACTTTGTTTACAATCTTCCGTCTCCGCTATTCCCTGAAGTTGCCCAGCTTGCTGAAATATGGTTACATATGCAAACATTATCTCCCAATTGTAACCTCATTTTCTGCTCTGCTGGACAGCGTGACCAGCATTTGTCATCTCGCCGCCCCCGCCCGCCACATCATTCATGTGTCTATAATTGTCATCAAGATGTGGCATGTCAGCAGGACTCCCGCGTCCGCTGCTCCCCATCTCCACGCAGTCACTCAGGTAACAAACCCATAATCTCACCCTGTTTTCATGATGGTTGAATTACACATAATTGTTTCTGCACAGTGATTGATTTCTGCCTGAATAGAGACCTCTGCCTTTTTTCAATGCGAGCGAGTGGCAGCCAAGTCTCTCCATCTAGGAGGAGGCAGCAGCCTTTGAAGAGATCAAAGCCAAGGCCGCGAGCAGTTGTGCGCCCTGGGAATATGGAAAGCCTTTATGCTCTCAACCCCATTTCCAACATCATGTTGGATTGCAGCTGCATTACATTCTGCCAGCATTCTTAATGCTTTTAGTATTGACTCTGACATCACCGATAGCTGTTTTAAAGTAACAAAAGCTGAAGGATGACTTATTTTCACAACTCCGTAATTGGAACATGCAAAGTTAGGGGAAGGGAGCATTTGTTTTTAATCTGAGATACAAAAGAAAGCACAGAAAATTATATAAGTTCCCTGAAATTAAAAACACGTTTTTCATATGGAAAGAACAGAGGGGGCATTTTTATAGCCTAGACCACACAAAATGAACTGATTATGCACATGCTTTTTCAAGCCTAAAGGCTGAAGTAAAAATACGATTGGGCAAGCGAGTCAAATTGGGAAAAAATATTGTGACTCACGGTACGTTTAGTGACTTTTAGCACCTGATGCAAGGCAAAATAATGCAGATGCCCAGGCTGTCACCTCCCCTCTGCAGCTCCTTGTAGTAAACTGACAGCAGTTCACTTACCCTAAACCAGACACACGGCACATGGCAAACGAACACTAAATCCCCATTAGTTATCTAAAAAGATAAAAAATTATCTAAAACTGTAAAATACCGGAAAGCTTCCTCTAAGATTCCCTCTCCTCCAGTCATACAAACAACTCTTAGGCTGCCTCAAAACTACTCTTGCCGCAAAATTGTTTTCAGGGGCATCAAACGCTCCCATGCTTCTCCTCTCTCCCTATCTGGCTTCGCTGGGGAATACAAAAGTAAATCTCTATCGAGAAAGACTGTCCCGAACTTTGATTTAACGTACATCTACACTGTCCTGAAAAAATATTCCAAGGGAACTTTTAAAACCTATCAATGGAAAAGAGGGGGGGTAAGGAGGATGTAAAACGCGAGAGCCTGGGAGGGCGCAGCAGCTGAACCACTCTGTGTCCGTACGCTGACCAGTCTGAGCAGCACTGCTACTTCGACAAATATTTTTATTCAGTCTAAAACCACTGAATAGGAGCTTTTAATAGCAGTAATTTTGAAATATGGTAGCTGCCACTACAACGTGCAGAGTGGTGAGGAAGGAAGAATGTGCAAATAAAGCATAAGCTGTAAAGAATTAAACATTATAAGCTGTAAAGAATTAAACATTATGAGAACCCATGTATGAGCAATAAAAATAATTTCCTCTTAGCTGTATCGTTTTTCTTCTGCTGTTCTAACACTCCTTTTTCCCTGTAGTCATTAAAACCCCGACTCAAAGACAACAGCAAAGGGATCTGCCCTCCCTCCCTGCGGACACAGAGCTTACGTCCCTGTCATTTCAAGGCTGGGAAACTGTCTGGGTTTTACTTTGACTGTTTCTTAATACACACTACCGATACTGAGGCTGAAACCAGAGCCAAATGTAGCAAGCTCTTTACCAAGATGTGAAAGCTTATATTTTTTTAGTAGTATTAAGACAGAAGTCTTTTCTGTGTTAATCCAAGGTTTTGGAGTTTTCCCCCCTGCCCTCTATTCTCCTGCCCTCCCCAGCAAATTTACTGCTTCCTCTGCACAGCCTGCTTTCTTAAATCAGGACTAATTCTTTGTGGCGCTGGTGTCCACTCTGATAACTGGAAGGATGCTCATAAAGCAACACTGAGGAAAGAGCGGCAAGATACAGAGAGATGGAGCAGTCACTGTAAATAGAGGTATCTGCTGCCATGTTGGCAGGGCAGCTAATTCAACTTCTGCCTATGCCCAAGTATCTGGAAGCTAAAGCCAGCCTCCAGAAACCGAGCCAGCAATGTGCGTAGCATTGCAAAGGTCTCCAAAACACTCGCCGCTATGAAGAAACAGCAGCAGAGAAGTCACTTTTATACGATGCTGCAACCCTGTCTTTCAGCATCAAACCATTACTGTGATGAAAAAGTATATGTTTTACCGTAATTACTGCTTATTTTCCCTTCCAGGGACTTTTTTGTTCATTTGCAGAGGATTCACTTGCTACTTGATACTTTTGCTTGAAAGCTTGCTACTTTTTTGCACTATTCACTGAAATTTAAGAGACACCATTTAGCCCAAAAGAGACACGCGAAGGCTGTTGGCCAGCTTTTCATCCTTCGCAGCCCACCGTGTAACCTGCACAAGGCAGCTCTCCGTGCCCAAGAAGAGGCACAGCTTCTCCTCACACAGGCTCTGTCAGTGACCACGTCAGGGAGGGCTGGGGGACTTGACAACAAACTTCACCAGTTCCTTAAATCCTGATCCCTGCAAAATGACGACCTGCATGACTGCAACAAACTGAGTTTTAGGTTTGGCTGTGGTGCTGGGGTGTGGTATAAGCTGCAGCTACAGAGCTGTGAAGGAAAAAGAAAATGACACCGACGACCTGGGTAACCCTGGGGAGGCGATGCCACCGAGGCACACCGCTCAAGAAATACAGTTAGGAAGCCGAGGAGCTGTGCTCCAGAGAGCACAGCCTGGGTGCACGTTAAAGTAGCAGGTATTTCAGGATGCCCAGAAGTTTAAAGGCTCCAGCTTCAAACCAGCCAGCACCTCCTCTGCAAGCCACTCTTCCCACCGGAGGCTGCTGAGGCGCAGGGCATGGATATCGCTGAGGCCATGGCAGGTGCCCACCATGGCTGGAAGAGGAAGACGGATGCCATTGCTGCCGAGACGCCATCCCAAATAGCTGCTTTAAGAAGCAGCAGAGCAAGGTCCTCCCAGCCCCATGTTAAATGACAAAAGCCCCACCGCGGCAGTGCCCAGGGGAGACAGCTGAGAAATACTGGTCAGCTGTCCCCAGCCCATCATGTGCAAGAGCCACGAACCGATGGCAGCTTCCTGGGAGAGGGAGCACACTGTGCTGGTTATCTAACTGTGTTTGGGCTGAATTTCTGAGAGAGGGACAGAGACAAAAGTGCGGGTGTGCAAATAATGAAGCTGAGGGCAAGCAGCCTGCCCCCTCTGCAGGGGGACAGCAAACAGGAAAAAGAGAGGGAAGATACAGGTGCTGCTGCGATGGCAGGGAGGGAAAATGGGAAAAAACAAACTCTGCTTTTGGACAAAAAGTTTTTAAGCTATTTTTTTTAAGCCCCTCTTTGCTTTTACTTAGAAACTTCAGTAGGGTTGTTTGTTTCTTAATTGAAAGACTGGATACGAAATACAGCCACAGCCAGTGCTGCCACCAACTTTCTTCGTATCTGCACTGGTTTTAATCCTCTTATTCCCCCCTCCACGCACATCCCAGTTTTTACTTTCTCAGACTTCTGGTTTGTTTTCATGAAAAAAACCAAAACAACCCAAGAAACGTATCTTTATAAGCAAGCTGTCTTTCAGGTGGGTTCCTGAAGCGAACTCAGGAAACGTGGATTTTTTTCCCGCCTCTGCCATCACCTTCCTCTAAGTCTCTGAACAAATTTTGCTTTTTTGGTTCCCCGTTTGCAGAAGTCTCCTCCCAGACTGTGGCTCTACTTTTGGGAGCAGGGTGGGGGGAGGCAGGGGACGTGACCCGCCCCACCCCCCTGTGCCGGTGTGGGCGCCAGGGGTACCTCCCGGGAGTTTGCGGGCAGCCACTGATGCGCTGCGATTTCCACGGGTCACGTCCTCACACTAGACTCTAGGTTGGGTAATTATACACAGAATTTACCTATTTCATGCTTAATTGCACAGGCACAAACTTTTGCTCCACCCCTGAAGCAGCTATAACCTACCAGCAGCACTTGCGTTACTACAGGCATCTCTCCCAGTCCTGGCTTAACCCCCTAGGCTCAAATCTCAGCCACTGTCTTAACCAGCCATCCCCGCCTGGGAGAACACACCGAGCCCAGCAGAGGAGAGGAGAAGAGATGCAGATAATGCCTGAAAGGCCCACACCTGACTTGTGAGCTACGGGCTCCTGCTCTGTGAAACGCCGCCTCAGGAAGAGAAAGGCAAGACCCACCCGCAGGCTCTTCTGCTGACTGAACCTGAAAAAATGCTTTGTCCAGTAGACGCGGGCCAGAAAGATTCGTCTAATGGAGGAGGGCATTTTTGGCGCAGTAAGCACAACTGTTTAACTAACTGGATGTATCTACTTGCAGTCCTGGAGCCAGAGCTGGAATTCAAGCTCACAAACCCCCCTCTGAAATCTCCTTCCTCTCCTAAAAAGTCTGCCTGTGCCCCAAACACGGGGGTTTCTGAACCAGCTTTGATTAAACTACATTTGCTGACTGAATATTTGTTGTTCTACCCCATTAGCCTGTAATATTCTCATTTACACACACATCTGAAAAAAAAAAAAAGAAAGAACATAAAGTTTCAAAGAAAGAGGAAAAGCTTTCTGTACAAGTTGTTTTGGGACAGCCCTTGAATTAAAAAAGTTTCGAGCAAAACAGCATTTTGACCAGCTCTCCTAGAGTCTCTTAGTGTTTCCTTATTACAAAGTATGAAGTCATCGTTTACAGGTCATTCCGATACAAAGCTCAGTAGATGCCGGATTAAAAAAAATGTGTTTGCAATAGTGCTGTCAAACTGTCTGGGGAGTTGCCTAATAAATTAGCATTTTTTTGTGGTTCTCCTATTCTGAGTTTTCCTTCTGAAGTTTTACATCTAAAACAGAATCTCCACACTATTATCTTGGAAATATCCTCAAAATAACTGAGAGAGGGAACAAAAGTCCAAAGAAAACCATAAAAATTCACATGCTTAAGAGCTAAGCTTTTTAAAAATTATTTCTTTTTTTCCTTTAAATCCTTTCTCCCTGTACCAGGGGTATTTAAGACATGAAATAATGTGTGAGAGAGAAGGTTTTTAAGTAACAAATTTTTCAAACCCATCATGCTCAGTTCCAACTTATTTTTTAAGCTGAATTTCAGTTGTGTGCAGGACAAAATCGGGCAGTAAAGAACAGACACAAGTACAACCCAGCATGCTAGTGTTGGAGGGCAGCAAAAAAAAAGTTAGGGGCATTCTTCAGGGTAAATTATTTTAATTGCTTATGTTTTTCAAAATGTATTTTAGCATGTTCGATATATGGCTTATTTCCTCAATATCCTCAAAAGCTCTCCCAGCGCCAGCTGGGTGAGCTCACTTTTCCTTTCGGTGTCGATCCCCAGCAGCCTGGAGGGGACCCGGGCACGCTGCAGCCTGCCCCACCGCCCCAGGCTCCTCCACCTGACCGTCACCCACCTGCTCGCTCCCACCCCGCTCCCAAAAGCTCCTCAAGAGGCTGAACCTGCGCGTTCATTTATATTTGAGAGAGGAGGACCTGTACGTGAACCATTTTTACTCTTTGCAGGGGCTAATCCACGTGCAGACGTTGAGGGGAGAAATCAGAGTCTCCCCCGATTCAGAGGGCTCCCTGCACTGTGTGAAGCCCAGCTATTCTCCTGCTTCACCTCAACTTTTCTGTAACAAGTGTTTCTTCGGTTTAAGAAACAGAAACGCCGCCAATCAGGCTGCAAGGAGTGCCACACGATGAAACAAGCTGCCACAAACCCTAAATTGAGGAGAGGGCACGGATGTGAGAAGGAAGCCACTTCGCAAAAATTAATTCGGAAAGCCGCGTGGCGGGAAGACGCGCCGCGGTGCCATTTTGCAGCATGGCTGCACGGGACGCAACACGGGTCGGTGGCGGGAACCTTGCTCAACGTGGGGGTGCACGGGAGTTACACGAAACTGCAATGAAGGCAGTACAGGACTGGGGGGTGGGGGGACAGAGCGTAACCAAAACCACAAGTACCACTTGTAACTGCAGCTTCCTAAACCTGATACGGCACCAGTCAAACTTCAGAAACTAGAGACCCTAAACAAATCTCTGGATTGTGGCATTTTAACAAAGTAAACACATTTGCATCGCTGGACACAGTTTATCTCCATTTTAGCACATCGGCAGGGAAAAGGCCTTCTCCCCAAGCGCGGGCTGCATTTGACAAGTGTTGACACCTTTAATCGTCACCTCCATATTGTACTTTTTTTATGCTAGACAAAGCTTGCCAATGCAAGATTTGGGAGGGATGAAGAAAGATCAAGGCAAGAAGATATGCCAAAACTGTGGAGAGACAACAGACGGTCACAAAGATAAATCTCTGAGGCAGTTTTGAAATACAGAAAGAGGCAGAAAATTGAAGAAATAGAGCCTTATAGCATAGCTAAGTGACCAGTTACTGAGACAGAGCGTTGGCTCTGAGCTGCCGGTGTCACTAGGACCCCAACCCAGAAATACAGGGCCTACAGGGATAGCTTTTTAGAGCTCATCACTCTCCAACTCTAAGCCAACAAAACTGCCCAACAAAAAGCCCCATGTTCCCTTTCCCTGTTTTTTGGACGTACATGACAAATCAGACCATTTCCAGACTGGTTTTCTTTGGATAATGCCTGCATCCCCATCCAGACCTCTGTTCAAGTCAGCTAAGGGGGAAGCTGAGCTGCCATCAGTATCAATGGGATTTCAGCATCACGCCTTTCAATTCTGTGAAATCGCACTCCCCGTGCTGACACCGCGGGGTTTGTCGCAGCTCCCGCGAGTCACGGTTGCAGGCTTCTTAGAGCAGGGCCGTTGAGTATGTGCAGTGCCTGGCACTGCACTGGACATGCAGCAGCAGCCTGCTTCAATCTACTTTAAAGCTTCCCTGCTCAGAAAGCAAGGGGAAAAAAAAAAAGGTCTAGCAAACAGATTTCTTCTGTTCTTCACCGAAGCAGCATTACTAGAGCTCCCTTGTACCACGAGCACACACACGCACACCCCTGCTCATTTGAAGTGACAGCATTTTCAGAAGGTACTTTGTGGCAAACACATGCATGAAATCACAGGCTCCCAAGGGACTTCTCCCCCATGCACCGGCCTGGGTGAAGCAGACCTGCCTGCTGACTTGTGCAGCGCTGTTTGAAGTACAGGACTAGAGCACTGAAAGTGCTTGGATAGACAGATGCTTTTAGGAATTAGCTGCTCTCTGGCTTGCCTACTAACTCCTAACCAAAGCGATGCTCTGGTTTATGTGTTACAGCTGGTGACAACAGTATGCTTACTTTTTAAGTTAAACTGCCCATTTTATAAATATTCAATCAAAGCCTCGTAACTTTACACTTGTAATTTGTGCTGACTAAGCTCATCCTATTGATTTTATGTCTCAGTTTCACCTATACCCACAGCCACTTAAAGAAAATAAACAAACGACAAGTCGACTTTTCAGCTCCACGAAAATGTTCTTCTGTACGAGGGATTTGGTATCTTTGAAGATCACAGGCGAACATATTCTAGGTCCTTCATCTCAACCTGAAGCACCAGCGAGCAACACCACCACCAGAAGCCAGGGGAAGGCATGCCACTTCCCCTCAGGCAGTTCAGACCACTTTTCTTCCCCTTTAGGAGAACAGGCAATCCCTGGCTGATTAGCACAGTTGGCGCACACGTTAACTCCCTGCCGCACTTTTAGCTCAATCCCAAAGATCCAATGAATACATTTTTATTTAAGTGCTCAATCACTTTCTTGCTGAGAGGACAGATTCCTTTGAAGTGGGAAACCCAAACTAAATAAACATATCCACAAGATCCAAGTCTCAAAATAGAAGCCATTGGGTTGCTAGATTAACTTATTCTGAATGCAATTTTCTTAAGTGAATCTAATGCTTACGAAGGGCCGGAGTGACAGGGACACTAATCCCCAACTGCCCGGGCAGGAGCAGCACGCCAAGCAGCTGCGCCGCCTTCCCCGCAGCGTCCTGCAAGAAGGGACCAAACCCGACGGCCAGATGAGAACACTCTTCACGCCAAACATGCCTTACGGCCAAAAGCAGCTTAGCAATAACTGCCTGCTGGCCAGGACGTGGACAGTTTGGGGTAAATGGGAGTCATTTATGCACAGCTGGAGCATCACAGCACATGGCTCCCCTGCAGCAGTGGGGAGGACACGCGCCGAGGACAACCTGCCTCCACCAGGTCGAGGACCCACAGAGCACCCGGCTCACGGCGGTGTTTCCCTCGGACCAGCCACATGCTGGATCGCTGTCTGTCCGTGCGAGAGCAACACAGGAGATCACAGCAGGCCACACGACGCACAGACCTCAGGCTGCAAAATGTTCAGTGTCCGTATTAAAGCAGACTCTTGCACGTGTGTCTTCTTCTGAGACACAGACAGTGTTTTACTACTAGCAAAAAAAGCATATGCCTCTAATGGGACTTCAGAAATATTACAGCAGCAGTAAAATGCTTTTGTGTGGGTTATTTCCTTCCCATTATCAGGAGTTTTCCCTAACTATGAACAGAAGTTAAGCACTTGGGAGGAGCCAGACTTGCAGTACCCAGGCTTTTCGATGCCTGCAGCCACGCAGCGCTGCAAGTATCTGGAAAAAGTCTTTTCCTCTTCTGATGCCTGAACCTGTGGAGCTTCAGGCTTTCTTCTTGAGCCATATCCTCCCTGGCACTCACAGCCCGTAACAAGCTATTCTTATTAACATTTTTTCTGGACTGGGATTAGGTTGGAGAAGAGGTGGCACAGCATCAAAACAACAGGAATGACATTTTGCTTTTAAACCACCTTAAAATGAAAGCAGCAGCTCCACCTTTTACAGTTTATATTGAATTAGCTCCTAGATATATAGGAAAAAGGAGATTTAGGACATAAGCATACACACATCTTGACATACAAAAGCTCCAACTTTGATGATTTGTAATTGGTGGGGTTTTTGATTACACCTCCATTTTGATTACGCCTCTGGACTGAGACGTCAGGAGAACATTTTCTTTCCCCCTTGCCCATTCACAATTAGATAGATTTACTAATTGCATCACCCTGACAAGGAGAAGGCAGCAAAAGCAGAAAGGCTGTTTTCTTCACCGGCATGTGCCCAAAGACCACGCTCATGATGGGCATACATACATAAGACTCAGCCTGGATCGTGCCATCTTATCACGAGCAACCAGATCAAGCTTCAGGCAAAAGCCAACCTAGAGGCACTGCAGTAACTTCTTCTGTCCCCTTTTCCAAACAGAGAATTCATTTCACTAAGGGGAAGAAAGAAAGCACCACCCAAACTCGGCCCACGACCATTCATGGCTTGGATTTGTGTTTCAAAGAGACCTGGCTTGTATCTGAGACTGATCAGCTGTGACGCTTGAGTCAGAGCAGCTGACAGACGTGTTTGCAGCAGTGAGGTCCCTCTATTAGCGCTGAGCAGATTCCTCTTCTCCCTGGTGCTGGCATTTGGTGCGACTCACTGAGCCCCTCAGGAAATAGTGCCAAAATTCCTCCCCGTGCAAACCCGAATAAACCCCGGCAAGTTCTGCTTCCATAGACTCAGGAAGCTTTGTGCTCCTCCGCACCTGATTTCGAAGTTATTTAAGGGGCTAATCGGCATCATTCAACTTCATTGAGATGTGCGCCACGCAGGGTGAAGCGGCAGAGCCTCAGTGCTGGGTGAGCAGCTCTGGCTTGTCGAGCCCCTCGACTGCCCGTGCAACCCATTTCCTCAGGCATGGGTCTGGGGTTGCAGGGGGAAGAAAGAGACATGCGACAGGACCACAGCTGCCTACAGCCCTCGGAGCGTCCTGTGCCGACGCCAACTCAGGAATTAGCGCAAAGCTTTCTGACGGGTGATACAGGAGCAGGAGCTGAGCCCAAACATCTGTGCTACAAAGCCCATTTCATATTGGGCCAGGGAGTTTTCAGCTGACCATGGCTCCCAGCGAGCGCCTACAATTGCACATTCAGCAGAAGCTGACTCTCAGGAAAAGACAATATTATGAAAAATCAGGTTCGTGTCCTTCTGCAGCTGGATACGCTAACTTTAACACTACCATACATTCCCCTCGGAGTCCCAAAAATTCCCCGCAGGCAAGTGAACGAGCCTACTTTCACAGGGACAGCAAGATGCAGCTAGGCAAATAAACCCCTCTTACTGAGGCTTTGTAGCCACTCATTCTTGCTATTTCTACCCTCATCCTTCCTCCTGTCCATATTATCCGCACAATTTTTTCCTGGGACGTTAGCTCTTCAAGACAGGAGCTATCTCCACAGCCCTTGCCATGCAGAAGCACGCAAGGAGTATCTACAAATTGGGCAGGGTAGGGGGGTCCTGTGTATAAATGCTGCTCCTTGTGTTCAAACTCTCTTAGAAGAATTCCTCATCATTTTCAAATGGCTATGCTGTGTTTTGCAAGTCTCTGTAAGGTGTTTATAGATTGTATCCTCCAACCTATTTAACACCTCCAGCTGCTACAAAGAGACAGTTTAGCCACGAAGAAATAAACCCAGACCCCAAGAACAGATAAGAACAGACAAAAGGGAGGTTGCAGAAATCCTCTATCTTCCCACAGAAAGTTTAATTCATTGGGGAAGAGGGAGGAAAAAAGACAAAATTATTTTCTGGATGAATTTAAGACACAGAGAAATGATTCTTCTTCAGTCACCTCCTTTGTCCCCACGTTCCCATCGCACAGACGAGAAAGGTTTGCTACCCCAAAACTAGTCTTGTTAACGAAAAAGTAAGAAAAAACCCACACATGTTAAAAAACAAGCAGCTGTCTCCATCTCCCATCTTCAGTACCCCCACGATGCTGAGAAACCACCAAAAGATATCTCGAGCACACAGGATGCACATTCACCAGGTGTTACTGCGGTTTTAGTACCATCATGTGCCACTTCTCCTGCAGCCACCCAAACCAACTGCTTTGCTTTTTCACTTACCCAGCTATCTGATAACAATACGTACTGCGGCACGAGGGTTCTACCTGAACTTGCAATTAACACTCTCCTGCTCCTACAAATCCAACCTGTAAAAGGCAAATCAGTTGCCAGTAAAATAAAAAAATTAAAAAATAAAAAAAATAAAAAATTCAAAAAAAAGAGGAGGACAAGAGAAGATGAGACCACTCTAACAATAGAAGATTTAGGAAAATTTGAAATCCTCCTTATACACCCTCTCCCCTCCAAAAGCTGCACTGAAATTACACTACAGTTTTCTTCTTTTAAGGCTTATTAGACACGTTGTGTCTGACTACAGATTTGTATTTTTAATTTTACAGAGCAAGAATGTAAAGCGTTCGCCTTTTTTTTAAAAAAGGCTTTTTTTTTTCCTACATACGTTGGTGAAAGTAACTTTTTTCCCATTCCAAGAAAGCTTTGCTCTCTCTGTGCTGGCGTAGCGAGCCAAGGCCACCTCCATCAGAGATGGTCCCCATCCTGGGTCTGGCCACCTTTCCCCGGGGGTGCATCCCCTGGGCGGTTTGCAGGCAGACGGGTCCTTCCAAGGGTTTGCGCCCAGCGGAAAAAAGATTCAGTGCCCCAGGGCGGCTTTTTAATCCTGCCTAACACCTCCAGGCAACAGATGCATCAACAAGAAGCGGCTTTGTCATGCAAATGGCAGGGCGCAGGTACACACTGCAGGGCTGTTCCACGCACAAATGGCTGGGGACTAACACCCCAGGGGAGACCTCCACCTCCAGAGCTTGCTGATCTCGGCTGCTCCTTGCCCCCCTGCCCCAGCACATCTCCCCGAAAAGGGGAGCAAGAGCAAACCTGCGGGGAGGCGGCTGGGACCCTGCAAAGGTGAACAGGCAGCAGCGCGCGGCGCTGGAGCTGTGGTTAGCCATGAAGCGAGCAAGTGTGTCATCTCCTGGATGCAGCGTTTTGATCTCATGCACATTAAAACCCAGCTGTCAGCTAGGAGACCAACAAAGATTATAGTTCAATTAAACAAAAAAATTATTTAATAACTCAAGTGTGTAGCCTTGTGGTTAAACTGAAAGAACTCCAGGCTTATGTCAACATTGCAGCCCTGCAACAGCACTATTTTACTGAAATAGTGGTGCTGCTCTAACATGCAAGAGCAACAGTGAACTAAATTAGCCCCTCAGATGTTCAGCCTGCAGCTTTACAATTAGAAAGCAGATGTGTTCCCCCCCTCCTCCCCTCCAACGTACCCATGTAAGACGGTTCCTCAAGTACCTGAGCAGAAAGCCTCCGCAAGAAGCCGATATTCTGGGGGCACTGATGCCAGATCAGTAAAGAGCGTCAGCCCCACAGCACGCATACACGTAGAAAATCCTCAGTGAATAATTAAACCCGATTTTGTTGTTCAAAGCCTTGCATCAGCACTAGGGACTTTCTTAGGAAGGTAACGTGGGAAAAGAGGGGGTAAAAAAAGGTCTGAAGTTTCCCGGTCCTCAAAGGGGCAGGTTTGAGTCTTGGTGCCCTCTGGAGAAGCTGCATCCTTTTCCCCACCACGCATCCGAACTGAAGTTTTCTGTAGAGCTGCGTTTACAACAACAAATATCAACAGACCATGGTCATCATGCTTCACCCTAAATGGCTGCAGGCCTCTGAACTGTAATTTACACACAAACAAGGTCCTTTAAAAACAGAGCTATAGAAAGCAATATATTGCATGAGTTTTTGCATCTTTCAAATGCAAACGGTGACATACAAAAAGGGCAGATCCGTATGTTTCCCCAGTGTCAAACCGCTCTGTCATTCCGAATCCGGACATCCACTAATTTAACATGCTTTGCTACTGTCAAATTACCAATACAGATTAGGCCCCCTCTTTTTTGTTTTTCAAGTCAAAAGCCACAACCCTGGAGAAAAATCAAGAACGTCGGAGAGCAAAATAATGCCAGTTGTTTGACAGAGACCGCCAAGTAAAAATCTAAGAGCCAGTAAGACGGAAAACTGCTTTATCACAGGGAAATAACAGTATCCAACTTCTCATATCACAGGACACACAA
>NW_008825098.1:4569565-4572758 GCF_000699105.1 Pygoscelis adeliae
ACAAGAAAATTTGTTTCCTGCTCCACTCCGGTTCTACTAATATAATTTCCACAGCTCATTTTAACATTGTCTCCTGATTGCTCTATACATATACCAAGAGGTTTATAAAAATAAATGGGAATTGACTATCCAAAATTAAAAGTATATTGAAATCCATCAAATGTGCATCTACACCAATGGAAACTGAGAGACCAACCTGGAAGAATCAGTGCCCGCCACAACGTAAAGGAAACCTGTAACTATTGCATCACAGTTGATATTAATTCCTAAATGACCATTTCACAACTTGTGTCTGAAGATACAGAGTACGTTTCAAAGCAATACTGCCAGATACATAAAGCCTTCACGCAGAGCAACTGATGGCAGAAATAAATATCAATCAGCAAAGAGCAATGCCATATCTGAAGGCAAAAAAAAAAAGAATCAAATCTTTTCATCTTACAGACAAGCAACTTTAGCAGCTCTGCTTCCAGCCCTCGATTTTCCTCAACAAACGAAGAGTTAAACCCAGAAAATTCACATCTGTCCCAGTCACTACAAAGACGGCATTTACATCATTCCACCATACATTATCCTGCAGTCGTAAACCAGGGCTCCCCCCCCCTCCCAAAGCTCCGTGCCCTGTTCAAAGGACGTCAGACACCACAGACGTTAAATCTCGGCTTTTCCACCACAATCGCGACCAACACCTCTAAGAGCTCTCGAACTCCACTGGACAGAGGCTCCGAACAGCAGAAGCGCAACCTTCACCGTAACTGAAGCTACCCAAAAAGCCCCGGCGTGAGCACGCACTGCAGACCGCACAGGAGGAAACCCAGCTCGCCAAAACCGGTCTTTGGAAGAGATAACTCACTGTTCTGGGGATGGGTGGCGACAGAGATCCATTAGGCATGTACGGGTCGTTATTCATATTTGGCATCATGATATACCCAGAATAACCAGAGTATGATGGTCCCTTGCTGTATAAGCCACTGTCTGGATGCTTTCCTATGGAAGAGGAAACAATGATTACATTATTCCCCACATACGCATTTCTTGTAAGTTAGAGCACTTAAACAGGTACTGTGCATTCATAAAAATGTTCTGCATGCAAACGTTTCCTTACTCATGGAAATGACTTCTGACAGAAAGTGGTCCGCAGCAATTTGTAATAACATTTTTTTAAGAAGAGTTAATTCTTAAAGGAGCAAGTACTCTCAGTGAGGAGTTTAGGCTTAAAATACAGAATAGCCTCAGAGTAACCAATTTATTTTGCTAGTCCCTGTTCAAATGAAGGCAGAAACATCAGCAATGACATCACATTTCTCAAGTAGCAGTTTTCCCCCATTTTATACATCCCTCTAGGATTTGTGGATTCAGAAGTATTGCCAGCATGGGTTTCCAACATCATTGTTAGGAAAGGGAGGAACAGGGCAGTGATAACTGCCCAACATCATTTCCTTCTCTCGCTGAGCCACTGTGCGCAGCAAACAATTCATTCTGGCCACGCTCACCGGGAACAATTAGAGGGCAGGGGCTGGCTTGGAAGGAGACCCTAATGATTTGGAGGGGGGGGCTGTTGAACACACATGGCACTACAGTCAAGAGGGAAGCCAAGTGAGGGAGGCTATTTTGTAGGAAAATAAAGAATTTGGGTCCGGGTCCTGAAAAGGGGGGTGAACGGGTCTCCCACCTATATGACCGTTGACAATGATACTACTCGAAGGTGAGGTTTTAAGAGGATGCAAGGCTGAAAAGAAAACTATACAGAGCTGACCTCCTCCCCCTCACTGCCAAAATGCTACGAGCATGGACATTACTGCTTTTAGGCTGTTTAATGACCAATTTGGAGAAAGATCGCCACAGTGCCCCGGAAAGCACCAGGACTGAGCTGTGTCTGCCTTTATATGGAATTTATGATCTGGTTTAGTTCGTGATGATAAGCATTTCATTTCAAACATTATCTCCCATCCTTCACAGCACACATTCTTTGTACACGTGTCCAGCTTCCTAAGTGATATTCAACGAACTCTGCTATTTCCTCTGTCCTCCTCAATCAAAATTAACCAGCTGGTACATTAAAAAAAGCAAGAGGTCTGTTCATGCTCAGATTTGGAAGAGGAGATTTAAGCAACAGACTTTGGCTATGGGGAAAAAAGCACAGAGTTTCTGAACACACACAACTCGGCTGCACTGTATGAGTGAAGAGATAGATGTGTTTAAGCTGATATCCTAAAAATAGTTATTTCTTCAGCGAAGATCCATTTGGCCTACTTATCAGTTTCTAAACAACTGAAATACCATTTGGTCACTCAAGATAAACGTGCTGCCCATTCATCTCCTTTTTAAATGCGCTTTGAAAGCACCCTGGCATCCCCCTTCCCCAAAAGGTACTAAATTTATGTTTCCCAAAAGAAACCAAGCTCCAGTTTGAGGACCGTGCGGAGGCTCACAGGGGGACTAAGAGGGACAATATCGCAAGACAGGACCGTGCGCTTCTCACCTTCCTCAGCGTGCTCTCTGCCTTTATCATGGTAGGAATCCTGCGCTTGAGTCTGCCTGGAAACCTGACCGCAGGGAATCCACCACCAGAAAAGAAGAAGAGAAAGAAGGAAAGTCATTGTATGGATGCTCATTTATTGATCACAGTGCTACAGCTTCTTGTAGAAAGAAAAAAGTTAGGGCAAGAGATAAGCATCTTTCTTTTCCCTCTTCAGTCGCTTGGAAGGCAACTGCACCAGAAACGTTTGTGTAAATGACCGTTTTATGACAATGCTAATAAATATGGGGCTTTGTGAAGCGTTTCTGGCAGAAGTGCCCTACATTTAACGAAAGGGGCTTATTTCTGGAAAATATTTGGAGCTTCAGCGGTCAAAACACTCTTGGTAAAAAGATACCAAAAATAATAATGAAAATCAGGTTGCCCTCATTACCAGATCTTTAGGAAAAAAAAGAAAAAACAACCAAAAAAGGAAAGAAAAGAAAAAAGAAAAAAAAAAAAGGCAGGTTCCCCGCTCGCCCTGAAGCTATTTTAGCGTCGGGAATTTCTTCCCGAACAGTTTTATGCAAATCCCTTAAAGAGTTTACGGCTAATGCTCCGACTCCGCTGATTTTACCGAGGAAATTTCATGGCTGCTTGAGGTCTAACACCACCGCACCGTCGGGGGACTCGCGGGAAGTTTCTCGTCCCGGGCCGAAGCGCGGAGGGGGCCGT
>NW_008825098.1:4576371-4668252 GCF_000699105.1 Pygoscelis adeliae
GGCCCTTTGTTGACTAAATTTGGCAGGAGCATGGAGGCGCGCCAGGGCGCCCACGTGTGCGCCGAGCTCCCAGCTGAGCGGGCAAGGGTTTTCTTCCGGGTAAGGAGACAGCGGGGGAGATCAAAGAGTTTGGGGAGCTGGAGCCGAAATGTGCAGTGGAAATAAAATGAAATTAAAAAAAAAAAATACCAAAAGAAAAAAAAAAATCCTCCGGCCTGGACGCATGCCAGCCCGGAGGCACGGGGGAGAGGGGGGGAGCGCTGCGCACATGGCGGGGAGGGACCGGCGGGAAGGAGCTGGTTTTCTCCGGGAGGGAAAAAAAAATAAAAATAAAATACATTCTTGCAAAGGGGGTTGCAGTTATTTTCTGAGGAGAAGAAGAAGGGAAAAAAAACCAAACCAAAACCCCAACCCTTTTGTTTAAAACCACCGGGCTGTGGAGCCAAGCGGGATCCGCCTGGAAGTGCCGCCCGACGGCGCGTCCCTGCGCCCGGCCGGGCCGGGGCTGCGCGGCCCCGGAGGGGAAATTCCTTTATATTGGTCGACAAACGAGCAAACAGCGGCAAAAAGCCCCCCTCCCCCCCCCTCCCCGAGACGCCACTGCCAGTTTGGAGGGAGCCTTTCTAGGCAAACCCTCCGCGTGTCGAGGGTGGCCCCCCGAGGGCTGGGTGCGCTGGGGGGGCGGGTGCCCTTTGCGGCAGCCCACGCTGTGCCCTGCGGCTCCCCGATGGGACAGGCGTGCACCCCGCTGCTGAGGTGCAGCACGACTTTTGTATAAGCTGTGGGGTGCATGGGTGGCAGAGCTGGGGTGTGGGAGGGGAGCCCCGGGGGGCCCCACCAGCGCCCTGCACACCCTGCCCGCCCCGAGCTCGCGGGGAAGGCCACCCACCTCTGGACTCCCACTGCTCCCTCAGGACTGCAAAGCACAAAAAAGGATGTCGGATTTCAGAATCTCCCAAATCAAGCTTTTACAGTGCCTTTTCAAGGCAATGTGATGGAATTATGCGTGTTCCCTGGGTCTGCGTTTGCCACCTGATTTAGATAACATCCGTGATTTACGTGCAAGTTGAATATATAGGCTGAATTCCCAAATTCCTTCTGAAGCAAATAAATCCCGCTCCGTCAGGACGTGGGGTGAGCAGGGCCCGAGCAGGGATGTGATGATTAGCCCTGGGCTCTGCAGTGTTATCGCTGCGGTCTCCCGCACGCGCCGCTGCTGCGCGGCAGAGCCAGGGAGCCAGCCCCGGGCTGCCTCAGGGTGCATGAACGTATTTAGAAATATGACCTGTTCCTTGCCTCTAAAACAAGGATAATACTTCTAAGCCTCTTTTTCACCCTGTGAGCATAAATGCGATGTTGTGTGTAAGAGGCTCGCTGGTCCTCTGACGAATGCCGTAGGAAAAGCTGTAAATAACAGATCTGGATGGTTTTTGGGCAAAAACCAAAGTGCCCTCACTCTTGTGTTGTACCAGGCAGACGGTCCCTTTGGCAGTGCAGTCCCTTTTCAGTGCTTTGACTAACACAGGGTCCAGATAGCTGGTATGGCCTTGGATTTGAGCCCAGGTTTGGGTTGCAGACACGGTGGCCTACAGCCCCATGACCCACATCCAGCAGCTCATCGCCGTGGGTCGCCTGCTGTGGTCTCCAGATGCTGCTGGGGCTGTGGGGTCCCGGATGATGAAGCAGTGATGCCGGTCCCTGGCAGCCTTGGGGGGGCTTAGGCAGAAGTGGTGTGGGAAGGCTTTCTCACCGCGCGCATCATCATTTCCCTCATGGTGGCTAAAAGGGTTTCTTTCTGACAGTCTGTGGTTGGGCAAAGTCAAGAGGACGCTGCCGAGTGAAGGGAACAGTTCCGTATTTGCCGCGGATTTGTGCTTTGAATGGAGGAAAAAACAAAAAGGGAATAATGTGTGCTGGTTTTGAAAACTCAGTTATTATGAGTCTTTATGAAATGCGGACTCATTTTTTAAAATTATAACAAAGGGCATCCTTGGCTATGTTTCTAGCAGCTATATCAAAGGGTAACTGCACTTCTCATTTAAAGCTACTTTGAAAGAGATCACATGTAATAGGTATTAGGATATTAAAAGTGTATATGTGCTTTTTGCTTTTTAATTTACACATCCAGCTTTCCAGTTCTGGGATGCCATTAATGTTCTTAGCCCAGAATTACTCCTTTTAAAGAGCTAGGTTTTCTTAGCCCTTGAGACAACATGGGCTTTATAAGATTTGAGTGGGCAAATCTCACCAGCGCATTTTTATTGTAAGAGCTTTTGTTTAGAGGAAGGCATTGGTGGCTCAGATCTCACGAATATGTTATCTTATTTTGAAATTAAAATAGTTAGCAGTTCAGGGGCTGCTTTCTTCTTCGTTCTTTAGGTGCAAGATAAAATACAGGGGAAGTGGCATGGTTTATTCAAATAAATGGTGACACGAAGTAGGTTGCGAACTAACCCTCACATTGAGCAGTGCCATTGCAGGATTATTTCTGATGACTTATCAGATCAGATAATCCGCAGCGTGTGGATAAACAGGGAGGCAGCACTCAGAGTCAGAACCAAACCCAGAAAGCCACGCACCGGAGAATGCAAAATGTGAGGTTAATGTTGTATTAAAGGTAAGACCTGAAAAGAGCACAGCAACGTGCTGCCCCCCAGCAGGGATTTTTAGGCTGGGATTTTTGAAAGGATCGAAGAGATGTTCAAAGGGAGTAGAGTACTACATCCCCGAGGGGGCCTTTGAAAATCCAAACTTTAGTAGTTTTGTTGGACGCTACATTTATGAGAGATTCTGGCTGAAGAAGTGTGTTTTAATTGCAGAGTAGCAGTTTTGCCCGTTTACGTCAACATTTTCTACTTTCCTCCTATTTTCTTGGAGGGAGAAGTTCTGCTCCTGAATAAATAAATGTTATACATGGCCCAGAATGGATGAGATTTTCTCCATCCCTAGAGCCAGGATGCCGCACCCAGGGGCAGTGGCCGTGGGCAGGTTTTCAAAGGCCGCTCCGACCGAGTCCTGCTTCTGCTCCTCTAGCTTTGCACTCAGAAGTGCCGGTGCGTGTCTCAGGCTGCAACGTCTTGGATGCACCAGGGAAAGGCACCAAGGGGCTTTTGCCAGGGGTTTTGTGCACGCGTCATTGGAAGCCTTACGCTGAAAATGTTTATTTCTATTGGTACTTGCTTGTACAGTGCAAAATTAGTATCTGTATCTCCAGAAGTATGTGAGGTGCTTTGTGGAGAATTCAACCTTCTACAAAAGCCCTTGGCATGGCTATAGCTAGGCCTGTTTTGGAATTCAGCATAAACCAATTGATATATTCTGCCAAATATATAATGAACATGCAGAGCTGACTGTGCACCAGCGTTTCCTCCTAGCTTTTGAAATGGCGACCGTTCCCTTTCTGTGCTCCCAACGAAATCAAAGTATCTTGTAATCCCTCGCTTGTTTTTAAGTGACAGTAGTCCTCTGTGCCCTGACAAATATTGCTGGCAGAAGCCTGGTAGCTCCAGACAAGGTCCTTTGAAAGAGGTGGGAGGGGAGGGAGGGTCCGCGGGCAACTTTCCAGCCGCAGCTGTGCACTAACAGCATGGGAGTGTGGGAGGCTTCTCCCAGGTTAGTAAGACAGTTCAGCAATGCGGTGAATGTATGCTCCCAGTGCATGACTCCTATTTACTTTTTTTTAATTCTCTGACCTCTGTCTGACCAAGTCCGTTGCCCATATGCAGCTGGACGGGGAGGGGGAACAGCAGCCAGGCTGTACCAGGGATCTCGCTGCGCTCGGAGAAATGCACGGCACTCCCCCAGGGGAAGCGTTTGAAGCAAGTAACGAGGTGGTGAATTTTCCTTCTCGCTGAGGAAGTTATTTGGAGGTGGGTCTTATTTTAAAGTACCATCTCTTGCTTCCCGGGGAAGTAACTGCCATTAATTTGCCCGACAATAGGTATTAAACAGTAACAGCTGAATGCCAGTCAAAGGCAGTGGTGTTTGCTAGGGAAGTGCCAGAAGAAGACAATTAGGAGTTTGCAGGAGTCTGGGGTATTGTTCAGAGCCTAGTCATCTCAGCATCACAGCTTCATGGTTTTGGGGCTGGTAAGGATCCAAAACCACGCGGCTTCATGGTGGCTGGAAGGCAGAGAGGCACGGCGTATGGGGACAGCAGTTAGGGCTCACCTTTTGACGAAGAGCAAGATCAGTCTGAGTTGCAGCTGGCCGCTTCACCTTTAGTTCCGTTCTCCTTTGCGTGGGTCTCGTGGGCTACTGTGCCCACATCCTGAGAAAATGGGCGTTTCGGCTTGCAATTCAGAAGTTCAGAAAGGCTCTCTAAGGCTGAGGGAAGTAAAGGGATGTGATCAAAAGTCCTGCAGGCGTGGCTGGGTTGTCAAAGGAGGGCGAACACCACACACGAGGAGGTTTGGGTCAAATTCTGCAGACCTTGACTCATAATTGTGCTGGAGCAGGGACCTACAGATGCGACCCTGAGCTGAAAAAGAGGGGCATCACATTAAGGACAGCATGGGGTAGAGGAGAAAACTTGAAGCAACAGTAAGTGAATGGTTGCACTTAGCATCACAAAATTCCCCATGTGGTGCTGGCCTGAGTCTCTTGGACCACTTGCAGAAAAAAAAACCTTCCTGGGAATAAGCCCTGCCTAATGAGGAGGATGGTTTCTGCCCCGCTGGAGAAGGGTAATGAAAGAGAGGGACCTGCTGAGACTGGCCAGGTGACTTGTGGAGGGTTGAAGCCAGACAGGGTCCAGACCACGGCTGTTGTTGCTCATCTGCCAGGTCGGGCCGTTATGCCATGGTTGATCAGCCATCTTCTGGCTTGCATATCTTCACAGAAAGCCGTGCTTTCTCTCCCATTTCTACCTTACCTCCTCTCCTGCTTTGTGCTGGCCAGAAGGAAGGAGTAGCTGCAAAACTTGCATATCTGGGTAAACCTCCAGCAGCAGAACGGACCGTCCTTGCCCACCCAGCAAAGCTTTTCAACAAAACGAGGGACTCCAGCTCATGATACTCTTCTTGGCTAAAACACTTTAATAACTTTTACTAGTTTCAGTACCTTTTTACACAATGTGTAATTAAATTATGAAGCTCCTTTCCGTAAGATGCTATGGAGGCTGAAATGATGAATGGATTCAGAAAAGGATTAGGCAAATTCATTTTGGCTATGAAACATGACCGGCCAGATACAACCTCCAGCTTAAAAAGTCCCTGAACCTCCAATTGCAGGCGGTCCTTCCAGGCACATGAAGGTAATGCAGCAGAGGAGTGCGGAGTGGGAAACCGAAAACTGCAGAAACCAACCCAAATGCGAGCTGTGATGGAAAAGTCAGATGTCTGCAATCTGATCTATCTTAAAATGAGACTTAATGTATCAATCAAGAGGATCACCTTTTTTGTCTTCAGAATTTGAATTTGCAGCATGCTGTCAGTCACTGGCCTCAAGCTATAACCAAGATTAATACCAGCTGATGTATGTATGCCTCTACTATGTTGATAATGAAATAAAACTTTCCCTGGTTTATTTGTCTGCCTCTCGAGGAATTCAGTCTTTCAGACCTCTCTCACAGCCAAGACTACTTTTTATAATGTTTATTTTTGTTTGCTGGCCATGAAGCATCTAAATAGTGTTTCATAAAAGAAATCTATACGAGAAAGATCAGAAGTATTGCATGGTATTTATATTTCTTTAAAGAGGGTATCATCGGCATGCAGACAGGTTGTGGCTCGACATTATATGTTAACAAAAGATCATCCATGAAACATTCACCATAACAAAAATAATATTAGATAACTAGAAAATTATCTTTTAATGGGATTTAATTTCATTTGTGATATATTATTTTGACTTTCAGTAAACCTTTCTGTTTTCCCTTGAATGCAAGCAAAGGGAAATGCTTTGCTGAGCTCTCTTCTTTTCCTCTTATGCACCCTGCATTTAGCCCTGATACGGGCGTAGGATTCACCAGATTATTTTGCATTAGAAGAGTGCTATCTTTAGCAAGAGCAATTAAAGCAAAGGGGCTGCAGGCCAAAGTGCTAGAGCTGTATAAGGATAGCAGAAGCCATAGATTAAGCTATATACTAATTACTCGGTTCCCTACTTGGAGCTATGAACAGTGAATTCTTTAATTTTATGTTGCATTTTTAAGGTAGTTTGTGTTTCACTAAACCCAACGCATCAGGAGGTTTTGTATGTAGATATTAATATGGTGGTGCTTTAGGAACTACTATGGCGTTCTGAAAAACAGCTGAGGCAGACTCCAGAGGCGGTTCCAGAGGAAGGGTGCAGAGCAGCTTTTCGGGGTGTTCAGGTCCGTTGCTTTATGCAAGCTCTTGCGCAGGGTTGCAATGAGCTGGTTTTATTTTTATCCGATCTGTGCTGGTGGATTTGATGTTGTGGGTCTGAACAAAGGTCTGATTTGGGCAGGAAGGTCTCCCCACCTGCTCCCCCCCCAGTTTATGGAGGTGCCTGTGCAGCCTTTGCTGTGCACAGGATGCTCTCTGAATTAGCAGGTTTCTGCCCCAGGGGAGCTTCTGCTTTGGAGGAAGCTCCTATCTTTGAACTTATTTGAATTATCCTCATCTGGGGAAATGAATTATCTTTCGGCTTCTTCTCACCTCTCAGAAGCTCCCTGTCCCCTCAGTCACACTTCTGTGTCCCTTGTTATTGCTGCACATCCTGCCTATGAACTCTCTCCGCAGCTGGGGAAGCCTCCAACATCCCCTGGGAGCTGCTGCTAATTTCAAGCCAGGCATCAGGGCAGCTGCCTCGTGCCCAATGCCCAGTGCCCAGGGGGGTCCTGTTAATATTACTTTGTTCAGTTGATCTGGATCTTGTAAAACATATGTGCCTTCAAAGTCCTGACTCTGACCTGGGAAACAGGTGGCACCTCGTAAGCCTTTTCAAAGAGAGTTCTCCTCACCTGCTGTGTAATTTAGGCCCCTGCATTAAATATAACTCGGTGTGGAACAATGCCTGTAACCATCGTGTTTGGGCCAACGTCTGCATGTCGGTCCAGCAGGGCTCTGTGTAAATGCAAGAGGCCCCGCTGGGCACCCTCAGTCCCAGGCTAAGGGCCCCTGCCTGCTGTGGCTATCATCTGTCATGCAAGCAAGGGATCCTTTGTGCCTTACTCCCGTCAAAAGTGCAAATACCCATTTGCTATGTGGTAGAGGAGGAAACGGCAGCAGCAACAGTTTTCACACTGATTCTGAAATCCATCCCTATGATAATGGAGAGATTAATATAATATAATTTAGTAAGCATGCAATAGTTAACATTTAACTTCTCTGCCCCTTTTGTTCTGCCAGGAGCCTAAATGTCGGCCATCGCTTGGGTGATGTGCAAAAAGCACCGCTGGAGATTGACCCAGGTGCTCAGCTTCCTTCAAGATCGCTGTGTGGCTGGAGGATCCCATAGAGAGGCGTGAGCTACCATCAGGCTCAGGAAGAAAATGCCTGTGCCCCGATAGGATTGTTGGAAGCGGTTTCGAGGGAAGATGGGCTAGGCTGGTTGAGGACAGAGACTGCACGGCACAGCGGTGTGCTTGGCAGAGGTGCAGGAGAGGAGCCTGGCTGATGGGCAGGCAATGGGGGAACCATGCCACCAGCTTGGCAGGGGAGAGGCAAGGAGGCCACAGCTTTCCTGCAGGTGGGAATGCTCAGGCGCAACTGGTGGCTAAACCAAGCAGTATGGAAGAAGATGGATGAAAGATGGGGGAAAAATCCTTGAAAATGGCTCTCTGGCCATCCCAAGGCTGGAAGAGCTTGCTAGGTGTTCAGCTCTGAAAGCATAGCTTGTTAGAGGCTTACAGCAGCCCTAGGTCTGACCACAAGATGTGACATAGCCTTCGCAATTGCCCTCTGGGGAGTCTTTCCCTCCATGCTGGATCTATCGGGGGTGCGGGCTCTTTTGCCTGTGAAATTATGTGCAACAAACGCATGGTCTGAAAATTGCCCCAAGGTAACTTACTGTCTCTTGGTCTCAGTTTTATGAGACTCAGACATGAGGCCAACAAAGAAAAAGAAAAAGAAAACAGCATTAACCAAGACCTAGAAGTATTTAATGTCAATTGTTCCACAGTAAAGGGGAGAAAACACAAACTCTTCATGGAAGAAGTTGAGGAGCCGATTGCCAGAGCCGCTGTGGTGCTGCTGGGCTTAGGGTCCTGTAAGAAATCATGTGAAGGAGGCTGGTTGCTCATTCCTAATCTGTCGGCCTCCAGCACAAGGAACAATGAAAGAGTTTTCAGGCACATACTTTCAGTGGTCTTGGCAGCAGTTGCTTAAAATTAATCTTTACTTGTGGTTTCAGAGACTTGCCTCTTGGAGCAGGCCTATGCTATCCTCTGTATTTGTACTGTGAGGAACACAACGGGACTCCAATCCCAATTAGAGTCTGAATATACATCTATATGTGCATGTTGTATACACACAGCATATATAACCAGGCTGAGCAGCTTGGCATGAACATCTCTGTGGCCAAGGCAGTAGCCCAGGCAAGCAGACCCAGAAGTGTCTGGGCTAGCCATCATTTCACTGAGCCGGCAACACAGCTCCCTGCCTTGCTGGAGGGGAAACCTTGCTCTCCCCCTTCCTTTGCTCAGGTGAAGGGCACTTGGCATGCCTTTTTCTTGGCAATTGTAACACTGCAGGTCCTTGATAGTCACAAATACTAAATATAGGTGTTATTTTAATTTGTAAGTGCTGCTTACGCTCTTCGATTAGCTCATGTGGAGGGTGGTGGCAGCCCGGTGGGAGCCTCTCAGAGCAACAGCACTCATTTCGGCCATACAGCGCAACACAGTGTGTGGTACCACTTTGGTTTTGAAGATTGAAAATGTCTTTATTTCAACTAGATGGCCAAGCTGGGAAGCTGTGAGGGATTTTCCTGAGAGGAAGTTTTTAGCCCTCTCCCTGGAAAGGCGGGAGGCTGCCAAACCAGGGCATTTTATTTGTTGTTACCTCCTTGCCCTGTCTGAGTTCAGTTCACGTAGCTGTGGGGCAATGCACATACGCCTAGCCGGGCTAGTTTGTTGGCTACACTTTTCCTTTCCAATGAAAGGTTTTCTTCTCTGCAGGTTACTGTATATGAAAACAACCTATTGCTCTGAGCGGCTGGGCTATACCATTAACCATACTTATTTAACCTAGGAGGGTTTCTGTGAAGAGTCCACCATCTGTTTAGTAATGGTGAGTAGGTCTGCCCATTCAGAAACACCGGTGTAACAGGAAGGCTTTATTGGCAGGAATTTTTCAGGAATACTGATTTATTTCATTTACATAAAACCTATAAGGACAGCTCTCTAAGTTTGTAAGGCTTTAAATGCTTGAACCAAATGAAACTATTAGAGGAGCACAAAACTGCTTGCTCAACTCTGTGAGCCCAGCTCCTTTCTCAGAAACCCACCCCTGCTGACTGCAGCCTAGATATATATTCTTCGCAGTGCGTGAAGAGCCTTTGCTGATGCTGTCCTGGGAAAGGTGGGGAGAGCTCTCCGTAAAGCTGAAGGAGCCTCACAGCAAATGCTGTACCCTGGAGCCCTTCTTCCTTACTGTGCCATCTCTTTTTGGTAACATACCCAAGAAAGACCCACTGAGAGTGTTGAGCTCTGTACTGCAGCAGTCCTCACCCCAACCAGTTGTACCCAGGCTGGGCATCCTCGCTTTCCCTCCTCTCCACAATTATTAGTGATGAAAGGCCCAGTATCACGGACTGGGACCTTATGGAAATCTGCTGATGAATTGTCACCAAAAAATGGTGATGTGTTGTTTATTTTAGGTGGTTGATGCAAAGCTTTGGATAATTGGTTTCATGCTTTTGGATTTTGTGCAAGTTTCTTGTGTGGTGTTTATGTGTAACAAATTAGGTGATTTTTAGAAAATGCAACATGTATGCAGATATTTCCAGATTATTGTATTGCAGCAGGATGAAAACTGAAAGTATGTACCAGTAATTTAAAAGTAAAAGGTACGATAGAGGAAATAGGTAGTCATCTCTAAGTGGAAATCAGAAACAGGGAGCGGTCGGAGTCATGCTGCGGAGCTCCACATGCTGTAGGTCAGGTAATGCCAGCAGCAGCACACACCTCCTGCAGCGAGACCTCAAGGCAGAACTTAACCCAAATATACCTGAACCTGTCACTCAGCATCCAGCTGAGCTCATCTGGGACGGCAGGCATTGAGGAGCCTCAGCTGGGTGCGGATGGGTGTTTGCTGGCCACAAGCTTTCCCATGCCTTCCAGACTGCAGGGTGTCTGTATTTCTTTTGAGGGCATCCTTAATTCTGAGGTTTGTTGGGTTTATCAAGCTGGTTTTAGATGTATGTTGCCATGATGATCTTAAAGGTCCTTTCCAACCTAAATGATTCTATGATTCTATTAGCGAGGTGGGTGTCGGTCTCTTCTCCCAAGTAACAAGCAATAGGACAAGAGGAAACGGCCTCAAGTTGTGCCAGGGGAGGTTTAGATTGGATATTAGGAAAAATTTCTTCACCGAAAGGGTTGTCAAGCATTGGAACAGGCTGTCCAAGGAAGTGGTTGAGTCACCATCCCTAGAGGTATTTAAAAGACGTGTAGATGTGGCACTCAGGGACATGGTTAGTGGTGGACTTGGCAGTGCTAGGTTAACAGTTGGACTCAATGATCCTAAAGGTGCTTTCTAACCTAAATGATTCTATGATTCTATGATTCCTTCAAACTTCATAGCATCTGGCTCAAGCACCTCTGCCAGCTGTGATGGTTATGGAGTAGCGCAAGTAGAAAAGCTGCAAGCCACTTGGAGAAAGAAAGACAGACATCTGACAGTAAGATATCACGTGGGGGTATCAGGGAGACTCAATAATTGCACCTGCATGTTACTGAGCAACCTTAGTTTTGGGGTGGTGGTGGCCATTTCCCTGACATAGAGGATGATCTGACCCACTTCTCTATTGCTAGCAAATTCAGAAATCATTTGACCTGAGAGTCAGTCAAACAAACCATCCCATCATGTTCATGTGCTTTCTTGTGTGTTTTAACCTAAAAATATTTTTTTAGCAAGATTTTGGAGCAAGATTTATTTTTAGTTCCTTTTAAGGCAATTTGGAGCCAGAAAGGAACAAAAAAGCCTCCAAACCCCAAATGAAATGGCGCCACTGAACAAAGGGCCTCTTGTTTGTAAACTTCCATTTTAAAGTGTTGTTGCATATTCTACTGGAACAGTTTTTCATCTTTCACTTACACAGTCCAATTTTTTAAATACTAACCTATTGAAGAGTCAAGTACCTTTTAGTGCCTTTTTGAGCGTCTTTTCAGTGCTGTGCCCCTGTTTCTCGGAAAGAAGAACTTTTCTCCCATGTATTGAATCTCTTAGATAACATCTCCAATAAGAAAAATAAGGGAGTGTTTCAACTTGCAGAGGAGCAAAGTTAAAGAGACTGAGCTGAATTTATCCTGTAATCTGTCAGCCACAGAGCCTTCATCACTTAATGATCCTCACCTCATGTTTCTGCCACTTGCAGCACAAGAACAGGACTCTGTTTCAGAAAAAAACAACCCAAGAACAAAAAAAAAATCCCACTCCTTTGCTCCCCCCTCAATTTTCCTTTGAATCTAGGCATGATCTAGCCAGGAGAAATTTTTTCCCTGCACTTCTACCTTAATATTTCTGTCTACATTGCTTTGCCTTTCTCTGCTGCCAAACCTAAGTGTTTGCTGAATTAAATAAACCATGCCATGTTGACAGAGTTTGTGAATGCTGCTATTGTCACCAGAATCCTTTTGCTGATCCGACCCCAAATCCTAATGCCAACTCTGCGCTTACTGGTGTGGTAGTAAGCAAACAAGAATCGATCATACTGATGAGGCTAAGAGAATCTCCAAAAAGTCATATTGTAGGCTGGTTTTGTCACCAAGTGGCAAAACTTTGGGTGTGTTATACCTGGTCTGGTTTGGAATTGGACCTGTCCGTCAGAAAAGGTTTTAAAATTAGTAAATGCTCAGTAAATTAGCGACACATTAGAGAAAAGCTTTTCGTCCTATCGCTGAAATAAACGTAGTTGATGATTTCAGTTGCAAAGTAGTTAATAACATTGGATTTAATGGATTTCCAGTGTTTGCATAATGCAATAGGGGATGGTGCAAGTAAAAGGATTATTCCTATCTGTATTGTGGTGAGGAACCACAATGTAAAGTCTCTAAGATGAAAAATTAGAGCCATTTCTGACAAGATTGTTTCTTAGGACCTTAAGAGGAGAGGTCTGAATTCTCAAAACAAAACCATCATAATTAAAGTCCCCTAACTGCGCATATCTTAAATGCCTATGCACTGTTACATAACCCAGAACCAAATGCTCTTGTGTCCTACTGAGAAGTTCAAGTAAAAAAAATGGTCTACTCTTTCTGTGTGAAGGCTAGAAACAAACGTGTCCACCTTAGACTCCAGTTGGTCTTTGCCAAACTACCCAGTAAAAGAAAATCCTGCCTCAAATCCCACACCATTATTTCCTCTGACACCTATTTCTTCTCCTTTTGGGCATGCTGAACAGGAGCAGCAGGAGAAGAGACGCTTTGGGGAGTTATGGCGAGGAGCTGATGGCTCAGACCAGTGTTGGAGTTCCAGAAGTGGTATTGGCTTAAGGGTTTCGGTTTCTCTTTTAACATATTTGCGTGAGACAGCACGATAGCCTTTTTAGCAATGTTTTCCTTTTCACTTTGTTTTTTCTTTCTAACAATATAGTGCACAAAAACTCCATGTGGTTGTGTAGAGAGCTGCTGCATGAATGACTCACGCTGTCTCTAGACATTGTATTTCACTGACGTGTGTCCTAATCTGAGAACTATGGTCTCAGCCCCATGGTTTAGGTGAGTCACGGTCAACCCAGCACTTGGCAATAGCAGAAAGGCAGCTTTCATTGACTTTTCCCAGTTTGGCCCTTGTCAGGGCATACTTACCGCTGGGTTACCTGTGGTCTCATGGAAGCACTCTTATCTGTTGCACTGACCTTTGTCTCTTAGGCAGGGTCCCCTGGCTTTATTGATGCTTTGTTGTCAGAGAAGCTTGGAAGATGCCCAGTTACTCCAAAAATGGGCCCTTTCTGTGTGAGCTTTCTGGTTTATAGAAATAAGGGGAATTATATTCTTCCTCCTTAAGGCATGAGGAGAAAAGTGGCATAGTTTATAATGCTTTCAGGTTCGTAAGCAGAAGCTCTGGGCTATCAGGGCTTGCTCTGTTGAGGCTCTGGTGTCTCGGAGGATTGCAGGAGAGCTGGCTCCCACTGGGCCGTGGGCTTTGGAGGCAATGCAAGAGCACGGCAGCAGCAAATCTTTTCCTTCCTTGGCCGGGGAGACTGACAGACCCGTGGCTTTTACAAAATCTCTTGTTCAAATGACGATGCCAACCTTGCCGCGGCAGTGACCAGGAGAGTCTGGGTTACCTTTTGACTCCTGCTATGCAAGCAGAGGCTGGTACAAGCCAAACTGATAATTCACGTCCACTGGAATTCAGATTGCAGCTCAGAGTGACTCTTTAAAAACTCTGGAATAATTATTTCACCTGGAGTTGGAATTTTTTCTCCAGGCTCGACTTACAGTTTATAAATATGTGAGATAGGAGATTGGTAATTCAGTTTATAGTTTGTATGAACCCTGAAGCTTATGTCAATGCTGTTATCTATTATAGAAATGCAAACATGCTCTTTGATGTGTTATTCTCAGTGACTTGGGAGGATAAAGATGGAATACTCTATAGGCATTTGTAAAAGAAATTCAGAAATTGCAAGTCTACTAGGACCTAATAACATATTTTCAGGTTTTTTCCCTCTTTTGCGATCTGCTTGATTACAGTAACTTAAAAGCAAGAGAAATATTGCATCTGTCTAGGTTTCTGCAGTAAGAGAGCTCAAACAAATTTCCCTGCTATGCCGAAACCCCTTTTTTGAGTATGCCAAACGTTTATTATATTATAGCGGAAGGGAAATTTGGTGCCACATATCTATGATTTATTCTGTTGGATGGATTTTCTTGCTATAGGAGCACCTCCTGCTGGCTCTGCACTGCACTGCCTTTGGACTGCTCGTATTTTCCAGACTTGGGAATAACAAGGAAGCCAAGTGAGGTTTCTTGAGATAAAGGAAAATGATCGGCGTGGGACCAGCTCTGCCACTGTGAATAGTGATAGGGACGCTCTGGTGACCGACAGTACCCAATCTGCTACAGATACATGTTTATATAGTCCCTAATGGAGTATTGACACCCCACTAACTCGGTTCAAGAGGGTCATAACACACTTTCTGTTCCCACATCTCCACAGTGACCCAAGCTGAAGTCCACAGAATAGCTGGCAGTAAAACTGGGTAATAGGGAGGTGAGAAATAGCAAGATGACATTGTGCTTGTTCCTGGTAGCTTCAGCTAGTACACGAACAATGATCTGGAATGTTTTTCTACCAAAAATGCCATTTTTATTAAAAAAAGTGAACGTCTGGTGGGTTTGTGACCATTTCAGGTAATTTTATTTGAAAATATAAAAGCAAGATATTAGTACGTCCTTTTTGATTTCTGCCACAACAAGCAGCTTCAGTGTTTTGTTTCCAAGCAATTTTTTCTTGAAGGTTTGTGGTTTGGTTTTTTTTAGGAAGCAGTTTAAAAGTCATTTTTAAAAATAAAATAAGCCAAACTACAAATAATATGTTAAACGTAAGCTAAATAAGCTATCCTGACTAGAGTGTTTTTTTCCCTGGAAAACTAAAACAATTGAAAATACTTGCTGTCTTTCAGACGCACAGCAAAAATAAGTTTGAAATATCAACCTTTCCCCCAGAATGAGAGCACTGCCAGCACTGGCATGTTCCCTTTGGTGATCAAAGCTCTTGGGATGGATAGAGATGACATAAAGAAAACGTGGTTTGTTCGTTTAAATGCGGTGGGTGGGGAGAATGAGAGAGCAGAGTGTTGTAGGGAGTAGGACACAAACAGAAAATGAGCAGTAAAGATCTGTTCATCAACGCCTATTTCTAGTAGTAAGCATTAACACTGTAGCAGCACTTAAAGGCTCCTGTTATTTATTGTTATTCCAATAGTATATAAAGAGGCCGTTGAGATAGACACCAGAAAACAAGCACAAGAAGACACAGACCTTGTCTCTACAGCAATTAAGCTTTTGTTTTACAAAGGGACGACCCATGGTTTATTACAAAAACATTTTCTTCTTTATTGTCCTATTTTAATATTTCAACACACCCTAACGAAAACACAGCATGCCACTTCAATGCCATGTTGTACTCTGTTGTCATGTATTTTATGGCTGTGTATACCCGCCGGCGTGTTTCTGCAGCCTCCTCCCTTGGTTAATTGTCACCTATGGCTGGCTGGCTGCTCCTAGGGAGGATGCCACAAAAGTAATCGATAGGGTTCAGATGACACCCATAGCAAACGCACACGCATCAGCCCAGACAAATGCTTAGCCGGGGCAGTGCCCACGGTCCTACACCCTGTGTGGCACACATTTTGCAGAACGAAAAACTAGGAAATAATTTGGAAATATTGTAGAAAATGGTTTAAAACTTCTCTGAGGCTATTTTGGTAAATCTTGCTGCTTGTAATGCCGGACTCCTTTTATCTCATAGGGGCTGAAAGGCTGAAGAAAATTACGACTAATACATTTTTTAGAATTAGAAAAAATTACCTAACCCCACATATTTGGAATATCAGAATATTACCATTTAAGGCTGTGATTTTCAAAAGAGCTTATGAGAACATGGCACCCGGACCTACTCCTACCACCATTGAAATGCATATTAATTTGCTATCAACTTTCATGTGAGGGATCAAAACTCTTCAGCTCTCACTGAATTTCCCTGGGAGTTTGGTGACTGTTGCAAAAATCCCAGCTCAAACCTCCTAGCTGTCACTCTCCTTTCAAGGGGAATTGGGTGCCTATTGCGAAAATCCCAGGCTGAACAGCCTGATAACTCCTGGCTTTCAGGGCGGGAAGCAAGAACTCTGCATCCTACCTGAAAGCCAGCAGGCATCTCTCTTTTCCGGTGCAGAGGGTTTTGACACTTTTGACCTTAGCTACATCCCTCAAGCTGGATGGAGTATGACCTGTCTGAGGCTTGTGATGGGTTTCCTTTAGTTGGGCATCAAGGAGAATCTACGTCTGGGCAAGAAAAGCAATATTTGATCTGGCTGTAGCGATCCATTTCTATTAAGTAGTTACTGTTTGAAAGATGCCCAGAAATTTGCACTGACAAAAAGTACGTCTTGTGACCTGGACTAGGGGGTAAAGATGGCTGGGGCAGTCACAAACTGATATTGCCATATATTCCCAGCCCATTTCGGTGCCACTGTCACACAGATGCCTTTCTCTTTCTGAGACAAAAAGTAATGTGTGCGTTATTTCGTGTGAAATTACTGCAATGAGGTCTGCGCAATGGCTTTGCAAGTCAGCAGAGAACATAATCAGCTGCGGTCAGTGGGATGCTCCAGGGGCAGAAGTAGTCACTTGTACAAATCTAATGACGAGACTATTGTGTATGGGGGGGTGTGCTTGCACGTGTGTACGTGGGGGTGCACACTCTGCTGCGTGCACACGCGTGTGCAGATGGACAGCAGCAGCGAGAGGGACTGCTCGTGGAAGAAACAAATCTGCTTTACACTAACAGCTCCGGATCTGTGTTTTATTTAGAAGAAATAATGCTCGTGTATCAAACAAATAAACCAGCCCTGCTTGCCAGTGCCCTCACAGCAATGGTAATTACATAGATTTTTGGTCAGTCCTGTCATATTTACTCCACTAAGTTGATTAACCTATGTAATGAGTACAGGACTGTGACCAATACTGACCCCACATCAAAGGCTGGTATTGCTGCTGTGTGCTGACCTGAATTTTAATTGTTCACTAGGCTTTGTAATTAAACCACAAATGTGCTAAAGAAGAGATTAGGCGTTTTAGCTGGCAGTGTATGCATTTTCCCAGGTGTGCCAATTGTGTACACTATAAAACATCCAATGCCCGCCTCAATACGCAAGTATCTAACGACATGCCACTTCACAGATACCTAAAGCCTCTTCTTTTTTTCTTGCTTGATATCTTTAAATGGGAAACAAATGTAATTTATATGCTAAAACTTTTCTATAGACATTACTGTGTATCACCAAAGCTCTCGCATAAAGGCATATAAATAAATCAACAATGAATAAATTGGGACTTCAAGTGTCTACGAAGTTCCCACAGGCTTACACGCTCGGTCCTCAGAGTCCAAAAAAGCTACTGCAGACAGATGTGTTTTCCTTCTTCAGGATCCTCAGTGTGGTACATCTGTTGCTTCAGCCAGTGGCTATGCCAGACTTGAGAGAAAACACATTGCTCCTTAAATGAAGACAACTATCAGAAATAAATGAGAAAATTTGGAAAGCTACCCGTGCCTCACTTTTGTTTAAAAGACACTTCTCTTTTGGAAGCTCTTGCAACATAAAAGAGATGAACTGTGCTGCCTCGCTCCACACGACACCTCCCTCTCGTTTTGCTGGAGAAAAACACGTGTTTTGACATCTGAGTTTTCCAGCGCGTGCTGCCTTCTACCTCACACACCTGCTCCTTTGGCGAGGAGCAGTCCAGTGTCTTCGTTGGCGCAGCTCCCTGCTTTGCTTCTAACCACACAGAGGAGACGGAACTGAAAAGAAGTGCGTTAATCCGGAGTTGGGTGGGTTGCGCTGGAAGGGAGGAAGATCCATCTTTCATTCATAACATTTTGTTTGAAACATATGGGAAAAATTAGGAGCTACATTTTCATCGTGATGAGCTTGGGACTTGGGAGCATGTCTTGAGATTCATGCAAGATTCATGCAAGACCGTGAATTTGGTCTGAAACTATTCTTTGGTGTACTTGTACTTCTTCCATCTTCCTGTGATTTAGTCCTCCTGTGATCTACCAGTGATGGGTGTCATCAGGACTCACAAAAAGTTGTTGACTCCGTGGATTTGATTGTGAGCAGAGAGCTTGGCTGAAGGAAGAGCAAACCCCAGATCTCTTTCCTACAGGAAGACTGTTGTGCACAAAGAATACTGAGGGCAAGATGACAACATGTGGCAGTTTTGGGGAGTAGCAATCTCTGAGTCTGTTTGTCTCACACCTTTGATAGCCAGAGTTCTTCTAACATGGGCAATTTGCAGTAGTCTACTGACGCTTTGGAAAAAAACAATTTTGTATGTGGCTGTGCAATTTACTGGGATGGTGAGGTGGTCCTAGTCTTTTTTTTATAAAAAACCCCACCCTGCAGACTAAAGAATACCCACCTGGCACTGAATAGTGTCCTGTAGACACTGGTCTTAATGTAACATTCGCAATGTACTCTCCAGGGACAATCTCCCCTTTGTTTTTCTTTCCTGTGTGCTGCCCAGGAATCCCTAAGGCATCTCTGGGAACATTTTTCTTTCAACAGGGGAGTTTTTTGTTCAGCCACGTAGTTGAGTTCACCAACTGGATGCGCTTTTTCTTTTGCGGTGTGCTCCAGTATGCCTTGATCCACTCTGAGAGCCTCAGAAGCCAACTGAGCGTTGCTTGGGTGTGAACTTCTCTGCCTGTTTCCCAGCTCAGATCACTCTCAGGCACAAGACTGCAACCTATTTTGGCTGGTCCTGCCATGAGGGTAATTTCTGCATGCTGATTTATGTCATACCGGCATCGGTGTACTGACATTTTTCTACCATTTTGCAATAGTTATTCATCCATTTAAGCATGTGACCAGCCTTGAAAAATCAGTGAGAACTCTTAAATGCTGGCCGCTAGACTCTATGAAGAATGATGCCTTCGTTATCAGACCTGAATATGCACAGGAACCTTGCTTCCTTGTTCAGAAGCACCCTCGCCTTTACAGAAAATACTGTACCTGAAGCCCACCGTGTCTGGCCTTCTTGGATGTAATTGCAAGGACTGAGCGTTAAGTAAAATACCTGCTAGCCAAAGAAAATAATGTAGCCCTGCCCGAAATACTGATGTGGTATATTTTCTAAGGGTGCCTGCATGCACCTGTAAGAGCAGATTTTAGGTTGTAAATAAGACCTCCAAATTTTCCTCCTGTGTCTTAAGCTTGCAACGACAAAAGTCCGTGCAGTGCATAATGATGCCTCCAAACAAAAATACATAAATGTGCTAAAAAAAGAAAAGTATTTGCTTTCCAGAAGTCTCAAGCTCTATGAAATAGGTTTTGACTCTTAAACTGAGACAATAGTATTTAAATAAAATTAAATGGGGTAACCCAAGATTGAAATCCTAATACAAGAATTAACAGGGAAGAAAAGTCACAAACAAATTACTGAAATATAATTTTAAGGTAAATATGTTAATTTAAAATAAGTTTGCATACTCATTTGAAAGATGTAATTTCAAGAGAGAATAACCAGTTTAAAATTAATATAATTTATTAACAATCAAAAATTATAACACAAGCGGAGGGAGGTTGGAGGTGAAATACTGAGCTTCCTTTGATAGGTAGAGTAATTATGAAGTATGCTTTTGAAGTTCAAGAAGAGAGCCTTAGGACACAACATTTTTTAAAGTAAAAATTGGCTTGCACTCTGTTCAAGTGATTTATTTTGCACTAAGAAATGGGTGTGAGACATGATGTGTTTTAAAATGTCATCCCTTGATGGAACTGCTTGAGGGTGACATCATTTTTTTTTTCTTCTTTATCTCCTTTTATTTATATATTTGGCTGCTTGATTCCTAAAGTTTTCTATCTTAGGGAATCTACTAAGATATGAATTATGTAGAAATTAAAAAAAAACAAATCACCAACACCCCCACCCTCCTCCGAATAAAACTTTCCCCTAAAGTTCAGGAAGCTAAAAGCTAGACTCTGGAGGGAGCCACCGGGAAGGAATACATTTTTCAGCTGCATCTGTCTCATCCATGTTGTTTACCCGGTGGCCGACTTTGAGGAATACCACTTGTACATGCCACCAAACAAATGCATGTAACAAATGTTGTAGGAGTGGTACTTGTCTTCAAAACCAAGCTGTCCCACACATCCCTGGACAGGGAGGACCGCTCCTCCTCTGTCCTCGCTATGTGCCTTTTTGCAGGAACGCTTCTGAAAGTTGGGGCTGGACTTACCACCTCTTACATTTTTTCTTACAAGCAACACATTATGCAATGTATGTGGTAGGTAGTCAACATGTAGCTAGACTTCTGTGACACGTTTGCTTGCACTGGGCTTTACTGGCAGGAGGAGGCGGCGAAGCTGGCTGTTGTGGCCACGGGCCCGGGGGTCAGAGGTGGTGCTAAGGCTGAAATACAGCCTTGCTTACCTTTGTGGACTCTTCTTTTGTAAAGCTTTTGCTTAACGTCAGCGGCATTTTTATATGCCTGGTGATTTTTACCATAAATCCCACAACTTTGCCCCCAAAGCCCTAGCTATTGGGGGCAAGGGATTTATGTGAGAATCTCATTGATTTAACTTCACGGTGAATCTCGTGATATTTTACCTCCTGCTAGCTGAATAGATCTTGTGGGTCCTGGATGGTACAAGCATCTGGACACACAGTAGCTCGGTTGGGCAGCTGTAGGGGAGATCTACCTGCGCTTGCTACCTATGGAAATTCCAGCCAAATTAAAAAAAAAAAAGAAAAACACAAACCTTCAAGTTTCACACAGATGTGCTCTGGAAAGCCCTGAGATGTGGATGCTCTTCTCTCTCTCCACCAGCTCTGCGGGGCTGAGCAATTGAAAATGAGGGGAATGTATTTCATCACTAGCATGAATAAATTATAACCGAATACACGCAGGGCACAGATCTGCCAAGTAAGAGAAGCCACTTTTTTCCTTGTCACTTTTCAAATAAAATTACCATCTAATCTAAGATACGGCAGTCTTGCCGAAAGTCTGTGAATTCTCTTTGTACGAGGAGCTGTAGCAAAGTTCGTAGCCAGACTTGTTATAAAAACACAGAAGTTAAAAATAGCTGTGCAGTCAGGGAGCAGGATCCAGCTCTAAATGGGTGGCCCAGTTTGCTCTCACATTCAAGTATCGTAAACAAAAATCAACCCTTTTCTTTTTAGGCTGCTGATGATAGCTTTTTCTCTTGCCATGGGGAAATGTTGGCGCTTCCCCATCATCTGACAACTCTTCACTATTTTTGTGGTCTTTGTTTGTTCATGAAAGGTCTGTGTCAACAAAGTACCAGCATCATTTTGACTGTGAGCAGCACATCATTGGGAAGGTGTTTCTAATGGAGGAGAGGGAGTAGCTTTTTTTGCAGAAGATTGGAAAGATTTCTGCAGGAACTTTGCAAGGAGCTCGCTATACTTTTATTCTGGACCTTCTGCAGGTCTTGCTATTGCTCTGGTTAGTAGGCAGAATTGCTGCTGCACTGGGAGATGGATTGGCTCCTGATCCCACTCTGACAGCCATGAGGCCGGCATGAATTACACAGCCTAGTGTTTTGGGTGGAGCAATTCTGGAAGATTCATCCCAGCTGTGCCTCACACCAGGTGGCAAAACAAACTATAAAGGGCTGAGGGGCTAGGCCTATAGGCTCCCGTCTTCCCTGCTGTGCTGTGGGTAGGGGCTGCTGTGTGTGATTGCTGCCCTCCTTGTTGCACCACGGAGAAAGTGGAGGCTTTAAAGGAGGAGGGGGTAAGAGATATCTAAGCTGGTATCAGTCTGTTACGACTAGAGCTATTATTTTTTTTTGCTGAAATGCTTGGTTGAAGAACTGAGGCCAGCTCTCCATGTTTTCTGACTTGTGCTAATCCCCAGCCTTGCTAGACCCTGTGCTGTTTTACTTTGCAGGCCTTGTGTATGTCTATTAAACACAGCACAGAGAGGTCTATCCATCTATGAAATGAGAGCATAATATTAATCTCATAAGGGCATTTTTGAGATAAATTTTTCTTTTGCTTTTAACTGTAAGCCTTTTGAGACTGGGTTCTTGTCTTTTGTGACTTCTTGGTGCCAAGCAGAGGCGTTGTTAGAGGCAGACTAAAAAGTGCTTTAAAATCACTGGGTGTGAGGGCTAAAGAATGCAAAGGCATTCCTTTATTTCAGTTGTTTAAAATGTTGACAGTCCACAGAAAGCTGTAGGCATGTTCTCCATTACTAACTCATATTTTAATGTGTGGTCTTACGAGAGCAACAATATCTGCTATTTTCCTAAAGCTGGTCTTCCTAATAGTTTACACACCTCTGATACAATGTGAGGGCTAAAGCCAAAATATGTATCTGTTGCCCAAGATGTATTTGATGATATTGTAGCCTATGGTGTCCTACTGCTGAATCAGCTCTTGCAAGAGGCTTGGAAAGCTGTTACAAAGCTGGGAAGCACACGACTAATCCATAAAATCTTAAATACATGTAAAGCAACATGCAAATGACACCTACTAACTGGAAATTGCTACAGATAAAAGAGATCTGGCAGCTGAATCACAAAATATTATTCAGAGTAAATACTTACACCAACTTAATAGCCTAGAAACAGTTCCACCATTCAAACAGCTGTCAGAAGTATCAAATAATTTGAAAGAGTGGGCTGCTGATAAAATAATAATGAATCCAGTCTTGTCCTTTCTCCTTGGTATCCTCCAGGCTTTCTCTGGTGGAGTTTTTTCGTATCTTTTTGTTGTCTGCTTCAGTAATGCACTAGGCAAATTTTAATCTTAAACACAAGCTTAAATCCCTCTGGGTTCAGAATAGCATTTCAGCATGTGCTTAAAGCTTGGCACATCATTGTTCGTGGCCTGTGTCCCCCTCCACCAGCAGCAAGACCCAGCATGGACAACCAAGAGTTGTCTCTCAGCTAGTGAGATGTTAAAGTAAGGGGGTGGTAACCCTGCTCTTGTGCTGCTTACTTGTAAATAAGCACTTGAGTGCGAGTTTAATGGTTTGCATTGTGATGGAGAGATGGGGTGGCTGCTGCTGTCTAGCAGGCAGTCTTGGCAGGTTGTGGCTGGCGACCCTGAGCTTGTGTGGGGCAGACTTGCCAGCACAGGAGGAGGCAGAGGTGTGTCATGAGCCAGGGAGTTTGCTCATGTTTTTCTTTTCCTCAGTACCTAGTTAGATGAGCATCTACATGAACACTGTTCCTTACCCTTCCCTGTCTCAGCTTCCTGCATTTTAGTTGCAGGTTGTGCTTGGTCCACCACACTAGCTCCAGCAAGGTGATGGGTGGTGCAGGAGGTTGGGGTCCTCTATGCTGGTGTTGCTGTTGCTCTTCTTTGCCTGTGGGGCACAGGTGGTGGGGCTGGGTGGCCACACCAGCTGTGTGGCCAGTAACTACATTTCCCTGGTGTTGGGGTCATTGCCCTGTCTTGCCTGCTGTGAGGATTTAAAAGAACTTCTTTACTACTGAAAAATAGCAAAGCTGGTGAGTCCACTGTGTGTGGCTGAGGGTTTGCAATATGAGCACCTTAAATACTGATACTATACCTGATGCTGTAACAATTTCAGCTACTTCAGCAAAAAATATCCAGGAAAGATCTCTAGTCCTTTCCTGGAGGGGAGCGGGCCTATTAAAATGAATGAGTAAGAACCTGCCATGTTGCTGGCATAAGCCATTTGCATATTTAGCTAATGAAAATCTACTTGTTTTAATTTCAGTGAAGTTTCTGCTGCCCCACAAGCTCAGTGTCTTGCTTTGCAGTTCAGGAACTGCTCACCATGCAGTGCAAGGGACCTCCTTCCTTCTGTTCAAGCTAAAAGGATGCTCTAGAAATTAGGGTGGTGATCTAGGACATGGCAGATTTATGTTCACCACTCTCTGCCTTACTGACTGCCTGTGTGATAATAGGCTTAGCCTCTCTGTACCTCATCTTCCTGTTGAAAAATAGGGATAGTGAGGACATAGTGGTGTGAGACTGATAAAAATTGCCTTTTGATAGTACAGTGGTGTTATGGTTTAAGGTATACTTGCAGGTGAATATAATCTAATGAAATATAATTACATTATATTACATTAGAATATAATATAATGTTTCTGTACATTAATATCCAGAAAGCTTGGCAGTGTGTTGCACAACAGCTGCTCCTACCATTCTGAAGAAATAATAAGAATGTTGCTTTACTTCTTCAGTTAAGGACTTCTGGACCTGTAATTGCAACAAAACTAACTAAATTCTGCTTATTGTAAGTCTCTTTCAGTGTTTATAGAGAGGTCACCTGATGAGCTTTATGCTGCCTAGCCTGGGCTGCTTCTGCTATGGGAACTGGCTTGCTGAAAGCTGGGTACCTGCACTGCATTGCAGGGTGCAGTGGAGACATACCTTCAGCGTATGCTTTCCAAAGCACTGCTCCTTCGCGTACAGCAGATATTCCTTGGTGACTACTATTGCTTCATGAACTGTGGTTCAGGTTCTCTGTAGGTAATACATAGACTGGGCATGAGATACATAGAAGACTGTTATATAATGCCTTTCAAATTTCATGCTCATAAACACTGTGGGTCTTACAGGGCCTTACAGATTCGTAAGAAAATTGTATATTCCTTATGCATTTCTTCCAATAAGTGTAGCCAATGCTCAGCATCTCTAAGGACCAGGTCTGTCCTTCTGAAATAATAGCTAAGTTGAAAAACCAAACTTGTTAGGCTGAAAACCTCATTTTAACTATTTGAGCTCATTATTTATTGAAGAACACTGTCAAATGTTAAAAAGAAGAAAATAACCCATATTATACCTGTCACAAGTAGGAGGACTCCATGGATGTGTGTAGCCCAGCTGCTGAGCTGTTGGCTCAGCTTCTCTCAAGGAGAGCTACAAAGCCACATGGTGTCTCTGGGTACTGGATTTTGTACTTGGACCTCTGTATTAAAACTCATACAGAGTGACAGCTCCCTATTGGATATACATCTGAAGAGCCGCAAGAGTGCAAGTCATTCCAACAAGGGTCTGGTATAAATTACGCTCAGTAAATTGGCTCCAGATAAGTCTATTTTGGACTGTGGAACATGAAGAACTTGTGTGCTGTACTAAAGCCTCCTATTTCTTGCCCAAACCCTGTGTCTTTGCAGGGAGCTGCCATCACAGTCATAGAAATACAGATCTAGAGGCTGGCAGGTTTTGGATGGCAAAATTTTGCACAAAGACTGCTATTAGCCTCCTGGGCATATTGTTTAACAACTGGGAGATGTGCAGTGGGATCTAAGAGCTGTACCGGATACTTTATTTAGCTGTAGCAAGTTGTCTTTAAGTGGCAGCATGCATCTTGATTTTGATATATGCAGCCTGAGATTACAGAAGAGGTAGGCATGGTATAGTTGTTTAAACCTCAAAATATGTTTTAAATACTTTATTTCCATGCACCTAAAGTAAAGATCAGTTATTCAAAACATATTTATATTTGCAAAAAAGTATGACAAAATAAATACTTATAAATATAAAACATATTTGGAGGCTTTTAATGTTGCAAAGTATGTCTCTAACAGTGGTAAAACCTCAGTAAATATGATTTAATAATTCTTTGTATATTTAATACATAAGCATGCTATTGAGTAGAAAAAATCAGATTTAATGAAAAGTTTAGCAATGGGAGGATGAGTTTGCAAAGCCAGCTTCTAAGTTTACACCTGTTTTGTGAAAGACATGCACAATTATAAGTATATGAGAAGAAATGTGTTTTTGTTAAGAATCCTGAATTATTGATCCAGTGCAGGTGCAAACCAGTGCTTCATGATCTGATAAAGCTGTGTCAGGGGAGGTTCAGACTTGACATTAGGAAGCATTTCTTTACAGAGAGGGTGGTCAGACACTGCAAGAGGCTTCCTAGAGAGGTGGTCGATGCCCCAAGCCTGTCAGTGTTTAAGAGGCATTTGGAGAAAATGCCCTTTACACATGCTTTAACTTTTGGTCAGCCCTGAATTGGTCAGGCAGTTGGACCAGATGATCATTGTAGGTCCCTTCCAACTGGACTATTCTACGTCAAGTGAGAAATGTTTGGTGAGGCTCTCTAGGCTATTAAGACCAAGAAGAGTAAAGTGAACTTTGAAATGGATAGAGATGGATAGAGGTGGCTAAAGGAGAATTTCTCCAAATTGTTGAGGTTTTGACTGGTTACTATATATGCCAATAATGTTCTGTACCTCTGCAGAAAGATAAGGGATGTGCTTTTAGGTGCATGTCAGGGTGTGAGAGGTAGAGAGAAATACAGCTAAGCTTGGTCATCCATTGGAGTAAGGACTGGGCCACCTCCTAGGAGAAGAAATGAAGGCAGGACTTCTCCAGCTCTACCCTTCCCAGAAGCTGGGCAGCTGGCCCCAGTTCCTGTGACCATTTCTGTTCTCTAGCCCGGGCAGTAGTGCATGCTGTGGTCCCATTGCTGGGGAGTTTTAGTTCCATGCCTGCATCTTACCTACTGATGCAAGCAAAAGGTGAGGTACAATTCTTGCGTTACAACAAAAGAGGCAGGCTGGCTGCCCTTCCTTGGGCAGAGTTTCTGCTGACTTCACCAGGTGCTTCCTTGGAATAAGGACAGCAGAGCATGCACCAAAAGAATATTTAGACACTAAACATCTGGTGTCACTTCAGTTTCACTTGTAATTAAGCTGCCTGCCTGTAAAATGTTCCCTTCCTGTAGTAAAATAGCTGTTATTCAAACTTCAGTTCAGATATTGAAGTTCCTTCCCGTAGTGAAATCGGTCCTAGCAAAAGTTAAGTATAGATGGATGTAATAGTTTTGCAGTCTGTAGATTTTGAGGTGGTTTTGACTGTATGCCTATTATATACTGTCATAATGCAATTGGCTTCCTTAAAGAGTTGCTGATCGCAGTAATTTGAAGGCTTGTCTACATGAAGTATGTTTAATAACTGAATTAGGGTGTGAACGTAAATCACATTAGCTTTTCTTCAAGTCCCTATGTGGATACTCTTGCTCTGAGTGCCTTCATAGAGTTTGGGCTAATCCACATCCAAAGTTAATTAGCATCTTAATCTGTTCTGTGCTAACTTTTTCCATGGTCAGCAGGCTAAATCGATATTGCTCCCAATACCTGTAAGCTCACAAATCACCTGTCTCTTCTTTCATTCATTCCCATTATATAGCTGTGTGATTATGGCCTCAGTGTTTCTGAAATATTCTCTGCCTGGAATTCCCCAGTTAGTAGTTAAATGTTTCACGTTGTGCTCTCTCTCTGTCTCAGTGCGATGAGAGTACCTATATACATGTGAAACTCCTAGGTCTCTACAGTGAAGAAGTCTAGGTAGGCGTCTATCTTCTATACTACCAAATACTATTTTGCGTGCTTTTATGAAAAGGGTAATGCAACACAGAATGCTGTACATGGGTTCTTCCAGCTCTGAATTAGTCTTTTATCTGTCTCTGACCACAACAGATGTTGGCAGCCTTTCTATTCCATATCCTTAAGTCAGACTAAGAATATCCGTTCCGCTTAGAGAAGCTGTAGGGGAAAAATTAACCCTTTCGGGGGGCTTTTTCCTAATTTTTCTCTTTTTTTCTAATGCTCTTGACTTAATTTAAAGGAAAAGAAGTCAGCAAATGTCCAAAATTACATACATCTTTGGGGTGTCCTCAGTTTAAACTTCATAGAAGTACTCATTGGTCTTTATATTTTCAGTCAACTTCCCTCTTACTGGGGACACAGAGACAGAGGTTAAAGATCGCTGTGAATGTTTCTAATATACAGTTAGCAAAGGAATTTGCATGGAATGGCAGCAGTGCTGTAAAAGGCTTGTGAGTATAATCTCCATCATAGACACCATAGACAGTATTGTCCACCTCTGTGGAAAATTAGCCCCTCTTGCCCTTCTCAAACAATCAATCAGTTCATTCTATTGCACTGATTATGGTATGAAACATTATTTTGAAGGTTTGAAGAGAAGCAGCCTATTTTTCCCTGTAGGCAGAATTAACAAAAGCTTCGCATACCTAGATTCTCTTCAGGACAACCTTGGACTGTTTGCTTTCATCTTAAAATTCAAACAAAAGCAAGCAAGAAAAACCAAGCTGTGAATCTATAATTTAAAATAATTACAAATGTGCAGATATTTTATTGCTACGTTCTACTTAAAAAAGCTCATCAGAAAGTCTTAATAAAAAGAAAATACTATATATACTGTAATAATTTGAGAAGCACCCATTATATCTCCACATAGCCCTTGCAGCCTGTTTACCACTGCTCTCTCTTTGAGATGACCAGCTATGGGAAAGACCCTGGCAATGGCAGAACCAAGCCAGCATTCTTCTTACCGTTCTCCTGCTGCACTCGTGCCTCTAACAGAGCCCTGTACAGCCTGATGTGTAGCTAGTTACATGTCTTCAAGGGAGAGGGCTGTAAGGATCTAATTTTACTGACTGACATGGACTGCAGAAGCATACACAGCTTGCTCATATCCTTTGTGGAGTTGAAGCGGAGCCACCTTTTTTCTTTTTTCCTTTTTTTTCCACCACACAGAGACGCCATAACATATGTTCAGAGGCTGATGAGCTGAAAAGATCTGGGAGCCACATGTGACCAGCAGAACGAGCATCAGCCCAGAGTAGAGTTTCAGTGGGAGATGACTTTTGGGAAAGTTCCCACAGAAATGCCATTGTAGCATTTCTGTCCTTGCTGGGCCTGACTTCATTTATTCTGAGGTTACTTTACATGTCCCTGGCACCGCAAAAATACCTTAAAGCGGGTATAAAGCACACTTGCGATCCCATCAGGGCTCTCTGGCATTGCCAGAAGGGTGCCAAAGGGCTGCTTGTGTCAAGGCGGATCTGGCCCACTGTGTTTATTCATACAGTAGCTTCTGCTGAGTCACAGCGCCTGCCTCACAGCCAGGAAAAGGAAGGGCTTGTTTTCATTAGGGGACATCAATGCTATCTGGTGGCTGCAGAGCACTGGGGCGCAGGGCGTGCTGAGGGAGGGTCACAGAAGGCTTTCTGGAATGCCAAAGCAGGAACATGTTAGTGTGATGAGTGACGCAGTCAGAAAGATGATATTTTCAATAATACAACAGTATCTTTAAGGCTTAATCTCCCCAGTGTAGGAAGTGGGGGCTGATCCCTTCTCCCCCATGAGAACAGAAGCAAAAGACCTGAGGAGGCTGGGATGACCGCACAAGCAGGCAAGTTTCCAGCCGGTTTGCTTGTGGAAGTGTGGGCATCGCTCTCTCTGAGGGCAGACCTGCAGGTCCTCTGGCCTGAGTCATCCTTCAAATTAGTTGCCTCTTCAGAAAAGGGAGCAACAAAAGCAGGCTGGAGGAAATGTAGAGGAAAGATAGTATTTCCCCCAAGTTACAGGCTTTTGATATCTCCGGTAAAGTTTGTTATCCAGCTTATAATGGACTTTTTGGGTAGACAGGGTGTATGGAGGGAGGGAGTGGTGGTGGGGGGGGTAGGTGGTAAGGAGAGGACTGCTCTCAGAAAGCATTGGTCTCAGTTATCTTGTTTGGTGCAGTAGATGGGGCTGCAGAAGCCAATGGGTTTCTGCTGATGGAAATGTGAACCTACAGCTGCAGCCTTCCAGCAATCTGCTAGATGCAGGTGGGAGGAGGCAAGAAGATAAACAAGGGCACCCCTTGGTTGTCCTCCCTTCTGATGCTAAGAGGGTGATGTGAAGTCTAGAGCTGAGAGGGCCTACCTCTGAGGGAACTGTCCTGACACTGGCTGAGAAAAAATACCTGATTTCTCAACAGATATCTAAGTATTTTATATATGATACTTGTAATTTGGGGAAAGCTGCAAGCCAAGCATTTCAGAGGCAGTCACCCCGACTGCTGTGAGACTATTAGGACAGAGCAGAGAGGTTCTGGTCTCTGCCTCTGTGAATTGGTTCCTGATTTATATCAGACTGTGCCATATCCACCAGCACCACCTTCCTAGGTTCCTGTCTCCTCTATTGCCAGGGTACCATTAAGGGCCTCTAGCCAGCATGCTCCTGTGTATATGATGAGGATTCACACCCTCTCAGGCAGAGAAGGGATTTGAGACTGGTTGAGTGCTATATTCACTTTTAAATAAGTGGGACATGCAGTGGCCTTCTGCAGTGTGGTGCATCTGGCCCCTTGCTTCATTTGATTCTCCTCCAAGTGCCCACAAATGAAAAGTTTCATACTGAAAACATGTTCTGTGCCCAGTGAAATGGCTTGTTTTCACTGTTGTGAGAAAAGAAATGAAAATTTCGGAAGGGTTGCAGTCAGGACCCTCCTCTGTTCTCCCTGTTTTGTTGCCAACCTGAAAAATCAGTTATTCCCATAGTTCAACTCCAGGCATAATGTCAACATGTAAGGGACAGATCATGAAATGTCTTACTGTGATGAGTGAGGGTTTTGGAGCTTCTACCCAAGAGACTTTTCTTGCTGGGAACTGATCTCATGCTTAGTGTGTGATTTAAACAGCAACATATCCTGCAATTACTATAAGATAATGTTAACTTACTTTAGAGCACACCAGGCCTGTTGGTGAATGTTGTCTAATAATTGATAGTTGGAGGGTTTCAGTTGCTTGTGGTAATGTGGTCTTCCTCTTTGCAGGATTACTGGTCTTTTAAGTGGGATCCAACAACTTTCCTCAAAAGAGTGGAATACTAAATTCGGCCAAGAAATGCTTTGAAATGCTATTTAACCTAAGGCTGCCAGTGTTACAGAACATGAAGGGATAATATTCTTTCTCTCTTCTTCAAATTCACATGCACATGATTAATTGCATTATTTATCCATAGCTAAATACTGTATAAAGCTCTATCTTTGTTAATCTCCATTGCAATTCAGCAGTGAAATATTTTTAGATGTTACATATGGTCTTTGCTCAGTGTTAATTTCTCTTTCATTAATATGTACTTTTCTAATATACTGGAATTCTAAAGGTTATTCCTTTTACACTCGATAAACACCTGGTATTCATTGAAAAATATGCAAAAAACAGATGATGAGCCAAATGGCACAACTGAGAGCAATACCAGTGACATTCCGTAGTCTAATCTGTGTGTTTGTGGGACGGTTTTCCTAAAAGCATCCTAATTTGCTTCTACCTTTCTAAGAATATGAAAAAACCCCATTGTCCTCAGGTTTGTTTACACTGCAGTGTGGGACAGACATGCTAGAGATAGCTCTAAATAAACTGGATTAAATTCCAGAAGTGCTGGAGCCATAGCCTCGGATATTTAAAACTAATCTAAGAATAACTCTTAAAGATAAGAAAGGTGTAAAGGAATGATTTAGGTACTTGGAAGGTTCTCTTGTCTCTATGTTAATGCACTCCTCTCAGTTGCCCAGTCCAGTGTAAGCCTGGAGTTGACACAATTCCTCCAAACTTACTTTATTAGCTTTGTACTAATTGGGGCCAGTCCATTTTTGTGAAGTAGGCTATTGTGTCAGGTAAACAGGCCATCATGGGTGCTCAGCTCCACTGGTTGTGAGTGTGCGTGAATATTCAGAGGTCTGTGAACCTGAAAAAAGAAAGGCTGGCCTATCATCCAACAGGTAGAGATTGAGGCTTGAAAAGTGCCCATCCAAATCATGTTAACTTCCTTGAGCACTGGTGTAGTGTTGGAAGAATACAGAGCTTAAGCTGCTGGATACTTGGTTATCTTCCTGCTGGTTCATTTTGGGGCTGAAGACTTCTGTTAATATTGGTGCATGCTCACATGAGTCATCAAGTCATGTTGCAATCACAGATCATACTGCTTCTGCTAAAAAGGCTGTGGGTAAAATACACAAGCTCAGATTTTCTGTTCTCTAGGTTTGTTATCCTGTCTGGGTCTTTTGAAACAAGTTTCCATGTGAAATAGTCCTAGGGTTAAACTCTGTTACTAAACCCCTATGGCACATAAACAGTTTCATGAACTGGCTACTGAGATCCTTAAGGAAAAAATCTGGACTCGTTGGGCCAGAGCAGGTGTTTGTTTTTTATCGTGAACCTCAGTGATGTGGGACTTTGAAATAGTGTTTCAATTTGATGGGCTATTAGTTTGTTTTCTGCATAATATTCCCTTCTTGCCTGCATATTTTTATTCTGGGATATGACCAATATAAAAATACATTTTGCCTCAATCAGTGACCACTGTTGCAGACAAATGTAGCTTTTCTGATATGTGGCTCTCAAGGAGTGTTCAAGAGTAGGGCCTGGAGCATCCCTGAGACTGTCCATCTATGAGGTTTGGCTATGTTTGGCCACCTGAATCTGTAGACTGAAATTCTCCTCTGCCAGGGTCATCTTCTTTCCTTTCATCTCATGTCTTGCATGCCACCTCCATCTTGTTGAAAAAATAGGGATGGAAGAGAATAGTAATTCCCCTTTCCTGTTTCATTGCCATCTGATGTTTTAGCTACAGATGGTGGCTGACTAATGATGAACATTCTGTTCCCTTCTGCTGCAGGAAGTCCACATAGGAGGGATAAGAGCACAGATGCAACGGGACCTTGCTGAGCTCCCCACCCTTGAGAAGCTGCAAGTGGCAGCACTGTGCTGAGCTCCCAGAAACTGGGAATGGCTCAAGAGACTGCCATGTAACCCCTGATACTTCTTGGGTACTTGCAATGGTGATGCATCTGATTGACTGTTTGGCTTTTTGCTTTTTTTAACTAAGTGCTGCAGTTTTCTGAGGTTGGTCATTTTAGACCATGGCTTGAATTTTTTTATGGCTTCATTTGGAGAAAAATATACCCCTGGTGACCATATCTCTGCTCAAATGTGACTCTTCTACTGAGCAAGTGTTAGTAAAAATGGAATAGATCTTCAGAGCAACACAATTGTTCAGACTGGAGAAGAAATCCCTGCAGGCTTCAACTCCCAGTACTCCTGTGTCTTGCCTGGGTGGATGGAGTAAAGAAATAAGGAGGCTCTGAACTATTAAGCTCAGCTGCAGCAAACTCACTAGCTTTTGCCTGAGAAAATACTACTTCTTGAGCTGTACAGAGAGCATGAGCTATTCAGTCTCCCTTGAGACAGGAAAGCTCTGAACTCTCCAAATAAATCCACAATTTAATCCAGTCCTGTAGTCTTTGAAAGGACCCTGAGCAGAACTTGAAGTTGCCTGGACTGGATGTATTGAACTACTCTTCACTTTCTACTTTTGGCAACTAGGAAATGTATGTCTGTCCAGTTTCAGGAATACTGATCCTCAGAAGTCATGGAGCCTTAATACATAGGTCATGTCAGAAAAACATACAAAGAATAATTTACCCCAGCATGAGGGAGTTGCTAGTTAATATTATTCAATGAATGGGAAAAGATACTAAATTTGTAGGCGAAGTTACTTCTCTGTTTTAATGCTCCATGGATTCCAGTGTTTGGCACAGTAAACTTCATGTGATAAATTACACTTATAGTTTATTTTTACTTGCTCCACTTTTGCTGTGGCATTAATAAAGTCCCCAGAACTTGAAAATCTTCAGAAAAGAACTTAGCTAGTCAGCTAAGAAATTGTAGCCTGAGTTACTTTCTTATTTCTCCTACCTGCCTCTAAATACTACAAATGCCTGATGTACAAAAAAAAATAGGGATAAACCAAAACTAGGTTTAGGAAGCTATATGTCACAAGCATGTAGATCTAAAAATAGGGTATTTCTACTGTTAGTGATAGGTATTCTAAGCCTCCCAAAGGACTACACAAGAACTCCTTAGGGCTAGAAAGGAGCAAGATGATGGATGTTAAAGTAGTGTCATTTTTAGGCATTTTTCAAAATAAGTGGCTATTTTTCTTGCCATTTGGGAGCTACACAGCAGGATTAATGGTAACTAATGCAGTGTAGGTTTAGACAAAAAGTAGTCCCAGCAAGTAATTTTAAAAGTCTATCCAACACTATCTGATATTGTAAAGAAATAGGAATGTGATCACATGACCTGATTTGTTGGCATGAGTATGGGATACTATCTTTACCTTAAAGTAGCATATAATTTAAAATAACGTAAAAAAGTTTCCCAATGCCCATCCTCAAGTATTCCATATGTACTGCATTTCACAATATTTTGCTATATATTGTGCATTTTACATGTGCTGTCTTTCTGGTGAAGTTTATCAACAACTAGACATTTTACAAGTATCTGGCTGTATATACATTACTGTTGGTGATCCTTCCGTTATATTAATTTTACTCAAGGTCACAGGGGAAGCATTGTTTCTATGCCTTGGGAAAAAGTTGTAAACCTTATAATAGAGTTGCTTTGTAAAACAACAGCTGCAAATACTTTTTCTCCAACCCCCTCTTTTCTCCTGCTTTTTGACACTTTCTGCAAAAGATTAGTAACTTTTGAAAATGAAAACTTCATAATCCTATAATATACCTAAGCTCAGAAGTTAAGTTTGGCAATCTTAACTTCAATTAAGCCCTTTCCTTTCCCCACAGAGATGTGAAAATAGAGGAAAAATGACTGAAAGAAATATCCTAGGCAAAAATTTGCAAATAATCAAGATTGAGAATAGAATGCCACTTTTGATTTAGAAAATACAGCTATTAAAACAAACAAGCAGTGGACTAATTATAGTTGTGGGGCAGCTATTCCATGAGTTGCAAAAATGAGGATAATAGTCCACACTCAGGGGAGAGAAGGGGAGTGGAGATAGAGGATGCTCAGTTGTGAGTCAGGCGAATAATGATACTTCAGCATGTCTAATTGTCTAAAGCTGCAGTGTGCATAAACTAGGGCAAGCTGTATATTATACAAATTAAAAGCAACCCAAGGCTGTCGTCTTTTTGTATGAGCTCTGCTCTACTGCAAAAGAGTCGGCTTTGATGGGAGTTGTTTTCTGTGTTGCTCACCGCTTGGCTTTAGCAATATGGAAGTGGAGGTGTCATTCAGTTGGCTTTGAAAGATGCAGTTGCATCAGCACTGTGTTACTGTGGAAGACTTTTTATATAATTTTGTCTTTGAATGATCTCCAACAGTCCCTCTGTCTTGCCTTCGGAGATTTAAGTTGGCAAGTGCTCAGTGTTGCTCTAAGTCATGCCTCTGGATGTGAACTGAAGGTCTTCCTTGTGACCTTCCAAGTTGGCGTATGGAGCGCTGTGCACGGGATGCGCTAAGGGGAACAGGAGTGGTGCTGGAGCAGGGAGGCTTTGCATCATCTGGCTTCAGGCACTGGAAGTACTTTGATTAGGAGTTTAATCTCCCTGTAGTGAATGCAGAGACAGGCTCCTCGGAGGAGAGGCTCGAGTACCTAGACAAGAAGCCTACGTCTTCCAAAATTTTTTCTCTGAGTTTTGGAATTACAGCATCTGTAACATCCCTCCTAAAGATATTAAGACCTGAAAAACTCTTGTGAAACTACTGAAAGAGATGGGGCCTAATACTTTGAGGAGAAGAAGAGAAATAATGAAAGCTAATAAATCGTAAAAATTACAAATAGCAAAGAAAAGGTAGCTTGGGAACTTCTGTTTTCCCTATGCCACAACATGCTGCCTTCCAAACTCACCAAGCTATATCACAAAAACAGAAGGTGGCCAGCTCTGCTCCTCAGTTGCTTCTGTGGATATTTACCTCTACTAAGCGTCACTGTCTGCCTTTTCCTCCCCACATCCCTTTAACTTATCTTTTAATCTTAATTCAGTTCCAGGGTTTTGGTAATGTTTAACTATCTTGTTAAAGATCTTAATTTAATCCATATATTGTCTTTGAGTGGTAGTAAAAGCTGGCTAATAAGAAAGAAGTTAACTGTGAACTAATTTTTCTGTGGCGGGAAGGGCTTGAGGCTTGTGTCCCATCACATGTTTTCCTGGATGGGGTCATTTGGAGACCAGCTCTGTTCCAAGCTTTTCCTAGCACAGGATGCTGTCAGCTGCTCATGGGAGATGCTAGTGAGCCTCCTGTGTCTCAAGGACTGAAACCACTTCGGCTCCAGCCTTAGCAAACATTACTTAATTTTTTTTCCATAGTGACTTAAACCTGTGCAAAAATTAATGTAAATTAACAGGATACTTAATGTGAAAAGAAATGAGTCAGTTCAGCAACCACCTATGGCATACAAATAAAAGAAGCAAGCAGGTGCTTCTTTTTGGCAGCATCTTTTTAACTGGTGCTGAAGTGTGGGAACAGTGGTGCTTTCGTGCAGGCAGTATGTGAAATGGGTGGTGTGTTTTGTCATCCTCTCATAGGATGAGAAAATATCAGTTAAAGAATTCAATCTTTCAATACCCAAAGTCCAGTTCTGATTTTGTTTACTGTGCTTAAAAACTAAGTAGCTGCTGTCCAGATATCACTGTAAAAAATAGTCTGCCTTGACGAGATAGGAACATAGGCCCTGTAGAGAGATTTGCAAAATCCTTATGCTTGGAGAAGGATTAAACCTGTGCCTCTGTTCCCCCTGCAACAGAGCTGAGTTTAACTGTAATTTTTATCTTTATAGTGTCAGGCTTTTTTAGTTCTGTTTGGGACTGGGGGAGTGAATAGGAAAATGCTGAAACCTGTGAGAGGGCCTGAACCCAAAGTGTTGCCTGGTTCAGGCTGAAGACTCACCAGATGGAGGTTATTAAGCAAGCAAATTGGAGAGTGTTTATCAAGTAACCAGACTTCTGAACTTCTTGAAGTTATCCTGTCAGGAGTTGAAGGTCACAGGTCAGATCCTTTGTCAGGTTTCCCTGCAACAAGCTTTCAAAGGTGAGAGCCAGCACTTTGCAAACTGCCAGCATAAACATCTCCTTTCATATAATGCTGGCAAATGTCTTCATATGCAGATATATGCATATGTCTCTAATTACCAAAACTCCTGCCAGGGTCAGAGTAAAAAGAAATCCACAAAACCATATCTTTAAGCACCCTGATATAAAACCATAGATCTCAGCACACCCAAACTTTGGACTGTCTGAAACCCTTATCCCGATTTGGATTTTGTCTATAGCGCCCATCTCTACTATAGCCACAAGTTCAGTATGCTCATACTTTTTAGTAGTTATGCAAGAAAATACCCAGAGACAGATTTGTGTAATTAAAATCCTGATTACTGAGGGGATCAGCATGTGATGAGGCAAGAAATGGTGGCTAATACCTGATGTTATCTTGCAAAAAAGGGAGCCCTAAAGCTTGACTTTGTTAATGCTTATTTGGCTTCCCATATATGAATGATACTGATCATGTTTTGACAAGCACTGCTGATGATAATGGGTGAAAGCAGGAGTGTTACTTGTTTTGGATTGCATCGCTGAGCATGACATTTAAAAAGCAGAGAAAGGCATTTCTTTCAAACCTTTCAAGGAGCGTTTTCAGAGTCAACCTTCTCAAGCTTCACCTTCCCACTTCTGTGGGACTAGGTGCTTACAGCAGCTGACCAGCTGTGACCCAGCATCACCACCTGCTAGCAGACATCTCCTCCAGTACTGCTGAAGGACACTTCTGTAGCCGGCGCTGGTTTGGGTACACATCTATAAAAAAGGTTATATGATGTCTGATTTCTGGAACAAGGGACTCGATTTGATGACCTAAAACTCCCTCTGAGAACTAGATATGCTTGTATATTGTCAGCCTTTCTCATGAATTGGAGACTCGGGAAAGAAAAAGACAAAAATTACTTTATTCCCTCTGAAATTTAAGTGCTTCTGAAAATCGCATCCATAGAGAGCTCTAGTTAGACGCTGACAAAGAATCCTTGCCTTTAATTAAATTGTAAGTATTTCTTGGTAGTGATTACAGTTATCATTTTAATTATTTCCACTAAGTACAATACTACTGACTCACACTGGAGCTTTTCAAAATGCATCTCTCTACCTAGAAGGACAAATAGTGTGCTCTGATCAGTGAACTTATGTGATTTGGAGATACTGTAGTTAACAGAGATTAGCGTTTCTATGATTTTAAAGATTTAGCTGTCATCTTTCATTTACTTTTAAACCTCACTTTTCTTCTTTTTATCCTGAGGGCATTATGGAAGGAGTTTCTTGTTAAATTTATCTTGGAGTTATCCAAACTGAGAATAGAAAATTAAAGAATACCCACAGTTCCTCTGAGAGGTGTGGAAAACAGAGATTATTCAAGCTTTATTGGGGGGGGGAAGGGCAAGAAAGGAATGAAGAAGATAAACAATTCTACTGCATAAGTCAAGAGGGCATCCCACCTTGCAGAGGATGTTGTGTAGACTGAAGATAGCATCCCAGCGCCTGTGGGTGGGTATGATGTGCCAGAGCTCCCTGGTGAGCTGTCCCCTTGTCCTGCTTATCTATTCCCTGTTGCCCCAACCTTAGAACTGTGCAAATCCCCTCCTGTCCCAGCATATGAACAAGGGGACCTGCTCCTGCTCTTTGATCAAAATGACAGCATTGCTCACATGAGGAACACGTGGTGCCATATGATGGAGCATGTGCATCTGTATTAGGTTGCCTGATGAATTGCATGACATCCTTCCTGTCTCTGGCTAGGGAATGATTTAGGTGGGACCCACTGAATACCTCTAATTGTGAGTAGTACATATCTGGCCATATGATGAGGAAGGTGTCCTGATGTAGATCCCCCCCAAAGGTGACTATCAGAGGCTGTATGTCTCGACAAATTGTCCACCTCAGATGTAGGCTAGCCACTAAATTTGGTGTTCGTGCTAATAGAACATGTAGTCTATTTCATCCAGAGGGGAAAAAAAATCATATTGTAAACTTGCAAATTCAAGATAAAAATCTTTCTCTTTAACTTAATTTTGCAAGAAACAGATTGCAAACAGCATCATTACCTATTCTGTTTAGGTTTTCATAGATGGGACTGTCCCTAATTCACTGAACTCCATATATCTGTCCAGTTCACAAGGAGGAGACAAACGAAAAGACTTTTCTGTCTCAGCAGGACAGCCATGAATACAAGCAAGTATCACACAAGTCCCAGGTGAGAACACTGTCCTCCAGGCAAACAGCACCTAAAAACACCAGCTCCGAAGCTGTCTCATGTGCCTGAAAATGCCTTGCCAGTGGCTGAAGGTCTAGTTCAGACAGAAACTAGAGGTTACTTGTATTGGTTAAGGCTCAATGAATTAGGCACAGTAACCAGACAACTTCTGTTCAAACCCACTACCAAATAAAAAGGAAAACAAGAAGATTTTAACATTGATTTAATAATTCCAGCAATATGAGGAACTTGAACTCTCTAAAGCTGGTCATAGGTAATGCAAATGCTACAAGGTGTCATGAAATGTAGTAGATGGAGCAAAGTTTCCCAGATAGGTAAGGGGGAGTTTCTTCTTCAGCTAAAAGAGACTTAGTTCTTGTGGAAGTGTCCTATTTCAGTTTGCATCAGCTGCTGTAGTGTCCTATGAAGTACTGATCCAGTGGGCATGCTGATGTCTCTCAGATCTGGTCCCTGGTATTAATTCCTGTAATTTTTTCTCAATGTCTGAAATTACTAAGTAATTTTTAAATGCTCTGCTGGGTGACAATTGCTATGATAATTCATTCTTCCTTGTTTCAAACTCAGTGTATCTGTGTTTTCCTCCTGATATTTTCCCACTTCCCAAGTGCTCTTTTAAAGTGTTTCTCAGAAATTCTCTAATTGTCTTCATGCCATAATTCCCCAAACCCATTAAAATAAATGTCATCTCAGCCTGTAGCATTTCCATATGTAACCTTGCCTGTAAAAATAAATGAACAGAAATCAAATACTACTTCATTCAAAGTTTCTGCTTATTGTTAGACAATTTCAAAAAGGCATCTATTATGTTAATAGTCTGTTATTCATATCAACTTTCAAAATTTGTGCTTCACCTCTCAAATACTTGCAGAAACCTTTCATTCTTCTAACCCTCCTCCAGCTCAGATCAACTTGTTTTTCCTTTTCTCCTTTTGATTTTTTTAAAGCCTTTTATTTTTTTTTCTTTGCAAACCTTAACTGGCTCTGCCTTCTCATTTAGTTTCTTCTTCCTCCTCCATTTCCAATACAGATTATTCTTTGTCCTTGGAGCTTTGAGTGGTCCCGTGTGCACACTCATCAGTTGCTACTGCTGCTTTGCTGACATGAGTGTTACAGTGTGCAGAATGGGAGAGTCAGCAATGCTTGGACCTTGATTATGATAAGACCCTCCCCTGCTACTTAAAACCTCCCTTGCAAACACTGTAGGGGAGGGGAAACACATGGTGGAGCTGATATATTAATACACATACAATAGCACCAATTGCCTGCAGGAGTAAAAAACCCTGAACACCTAAACTTGAGAACAAAATTAATTTAAAAATGTAGGTCATATGCTAATACAGCTCCCAGTGTAACCTGTAGAGCACCACCAAGCACAACATAGGAGTGGATTGTTCCTTCTTGATTTTCTTGCTTGCTATATCTGCTGCTTTCTGTGTGTATACAACTAAATTAGTTGTCAGACTCAACGGCCACACTAAAGAGAGGATTCCTTCATCTAATCAATAACAATGTTTTGCATTATGCTTATGGTGGGGACTGTTGATACTCCTTCATTGCTGATGAGCAAAGAAGAGAAAAGGAAGGATTTCTTCCATGATCATGGGACCCAGTTGGCAGGCTGTGTATGGGGGATGCTTGCTGTCCTGTTTTGTGCTTTACAGCAGTTGTGCTCAGATGTTCTGGTCAGGGGGATTGGAGAGCTCGGACCTACCAGCAGAAGCAGGTTGTGCTTTGTGGCTGCCTTCTACGTGATGTGAGCAGACTTAATGCATGTGCACGGTATGATTTGACTTATGTGCATAGAGTAGGCCCAATGCTTTCCAGTAAAGTTGGATGTCCCTTCTTCTGCATGCCCTTCATAGTTTGTCTGTATATGAAGTCTCTGACTGTTGGATGACCGTTCAGCTCTGATGGGATGGTTTTTCTACTGCTGTTGAAATTGTATCTTTACTGCATGGTTCAGACCTTTGCAAAGTTCAGGATATTTAAATGGAGGCTGTGACAGATTTAGAGCTGCACAGTAAGAACTTATGAATACCATATGCTGATTTGGGTTATTGGGCTGTTTACTGCATAATGATATTGTTTAATACAGGGGGCTGGAGAGAAATAGGTGAGAGAAAAAGATGCAAGATAAGCTACCTCTCAAAGTTTGAGTGATAAGGGGCAATGCCAAAACAAAGAGGAAGAACAACAAACAAGCAAGCAAATGCAGAAGTGGTATTTGAAAAAGGCATCTTAACAGAGGGAATGGTTGGCTGTTTGAACTCTTAGAGCACCTATCTGGTAAAAGGCTGAACATGCTTGTCTGAGGAAACTGAGCTTACCATGTTAGCATCTGGAGGAAGCAAGCATATACATGTATAGCAAACATATTGGCTCTCACCTGCAGAGCCGGGTGAAGTGTGTAGTGTGAGTTAAAATGGTAATTCAGTGATGCCAATTAGTATTGTAGGAGTTTATTTTTGTCTTTTGGTTGTTTAAAAAAAAATCACTATAAAAGGATTTGTTTTCTTCTAAAACCACTTTAAAACATTGTCCTTCAGTTTTTGTATCAAAAGGCTCAAGAAATTACAAGTCAAGCAAGACGTTGTTTCAGGCCAGTAAATTTCTTTTTTCCTGCCTCAGCTTTTCACTTCAGTAAGAAAAATAAGGGGATTTATACAGAGCAAGGTCTCTTTTGGATCTTCCAGCAAACCATAAGAAAATCAGTCCATACAGCTGTTTATAGTTGGTTCAGTATTTTAAAACCTCCCTCCTCAAAAAGCTACCAATAAAAACCCTCACAGATTGTGTTTTAAGATGACTGACCGATCACTGGACTGGTTGCAGTCTGACTTGGATGGAAGAACTGGGAACTGGACCTGGTAAATGAGAGCAAAGGCTTTATTGAGTACTTCCCGGTACAGCAAGTGCATCAGAATAATGCATGTTCCCCATGCTGGTGGCACTGGGCTGCAAGCCACTTGGCTACCTGGTATCCCAGGAGCTGTGGAGATGTGGCTCCTGCTGTGCACATAAGAGCTGGATTTCTTGGCAGACCTGTACAGTCCACCTTGATCTCCATGTGTCTGGATCTGGAATGGTTTGGTATTGCTGCTAGCATGTTACAGCTGGCAAAGCAGGCACAGCTGAGCTAGCGTAGGCATTGCTGAAAGCAGCAGAATCAAGAAATACTGCCCTGAAGATATAAGCAGGGCCCTTGGAGAAAGAGCAGAAAATAGGTGGAGGTGTAGTTTCCCACAGTTATAACACAGGTTGCCATTAGAGGAAGGACTATTAAATTTTGTCATTCAAGTGTCAAGGACAGCCAGCCATTTTGGGCTGCTTCTAGTAAAGATGAGCATGTGGCTCCTGGCATGAAGCATGTGAGAACATGAGAATTCCAGTATTTCCTTTTTGTTACTGCAAAAAGCAATTGCTGCATTTATTTATTTGTGAAAGCTGGCTGGCTGGATAAGGTGTTAGCATGAGGTGTTGAGAAATGGCTTAGATCTTGTGCACCCGAATGGTCATCCTACTGAACAAGCAACTGCCCATTTAAATGTCTACTTAATTATAGTGGTGCCAGTTTGTCCCATGTTCATAACAGTTGTGCCAGTGTTTCTTACAATAAACCTTCATTATCTAAATTTTATATCTGTCCACAAAACGTTGCTCTAGGCAGACATGTAATACATAAGATAGGGAGGAAAAATGTAAATACCCATTACAAGTTAAGTGGGCACCATGATTTTGAAGAAAATATTGTAGCTTGGCCCCGTCTAGTAGACTTGCCGTAAAGGTATGCCTGCTGTGGAGAAGAGCTGGGACCCTCGTTCTCCTGATTGAATGGAAAGCTGAGAGTCTGTCACCTTGCTGATGACTGCCCGGTGGGGTTGTGTGATGCTTGCATTAGCTGTCCTGGACAGGATAGCAGCCGGCTGTAGTACTGCATACTTTGGTCTGCTAGCCCTCAGTTGAACTGGTGGTTACCACATCTGCTGTGATACAGCCCTCTGACCAAGTCATTTCATGTCTCCACTAAACTTCCATACCCTCAACTCTTGCATGAAATGACATGACACATTTTCCATCCCCTTTAGCTTCTTTTGTCTTTCCCCTCTGCTTTTATCTTTTGTTTTTGTTTTTGGGTTTGGTTTTCTTTTTTCAAAGTAGGCAAAACAATGATTTTTTTTTATGATGTCTCCCAGATCATAAGAACCCACAAACGAAAAATTCAGCAAACCAGTGTTACAGATTTCCACACACCTATAAGTTTTTCTGTAGCTCTATGCTCTCTTTCTTAGAGGCACAACTTTGAAAGCCCTCAAGAGAGAAAAATCATTCAGAACAAGAAGGTCTTTCCCTGGATGGCTTTCTAATCTGCTTGACTTTCCTGCCTCTATCTCAGCTGTCCAGGTGCTTCTGTAGTTCCCTCAACCCAGCTTTGACTGGCTCGCATCTGTTAAAGGACCTGCTCATTTACAGTACTCCGGTGACATGGGGAAGTGCTATTGCCCCCATTTATTTGACTAAATATAGCCCAAATGAGATTTAATGACTCACCCAAAGGAGAGCAGCATGGATGGCAAATGAATGAGCCTGATCTGTCATAAGGAAAAGACAACTTCCCTTCTTTTCTGGGTAATTCATTGTTTTTAAAGAAAAATTAGGGCAAGATATTTTTTAAGTGCTAAATAAGATGTTATGAGACTATCATGTCATACCTTAGTTTATAATACCATGAGTTGTGTTTCCAGACTTTTACTTGGAGTTTAAATGTGTATTGTCAGTTTTGCTCGCCCTTTTTCTACATCTGCAGGTGTTCACTTCTATTATGTTTGTGTAAATCAGGTATTTAAATGTCAAAACCCCTGATATGATCATGTCTTTGGTTCATCTTCCCTGTGTTGAGGTAACTGCAGGGGCCTCTGATTATTAAGTAATGGGAATTAACAAGACAAATGTAAACACTTGTTCAAAGGGATTGTACTTGGAAACCTTAATTAGAGGGCATGAAGCCATTAAAGAGTAAAAGCCTGCCGGCCTGGGGCTGGCAGGGAATGCTGGCCTTCACAGCTACAAGCCCAGCCAGTTTCTCTGCTCTCTGCTGTTTTATTTAGTTTTAAAGAGACACAGTTGGAACAGTCCATTTTTCCAGTTAACGCTCAGACACTCTCCCCCCCGCCTTGAAATACTTTATACAATGTCTACTTTCAGCAGTGTCTTAGAAATATATCCATGTACTTCTTTCTGACAGTCTGGCTGGCGTTGAGCTTTGTAGAAATGCTCATTTTGTTAAAATTCTTGCACTTTTCTGTTAAAATTCATGCAAGTAAATAAAGCATAATTTGCAAAAGCCATAGAAGTTTTTAATTGCATAGGAACAGCACGGAACCTCAGTTGCTAGTCACTTCTCTATTTTAAAACATTCTGCTTAACACTCTTTAGCATGTATCTTGCAGGCCTTTTTGTTGCTTTCAAAGAGCATGACCAAACAGAGAAGGAAAAAAAAAGCCCTATTTTTGCATTTCTGTAGGCTTAAAAAAACCAACCTAAAATATCCCCTAATGAAGTGATGGGAAACTGTTTCCTGCTGGTATAATACAAATCCTAGTATTACTTTTGTGGTTGTGAAAAGGATGTGTATTGGGCCTGGCTGGGATAGAGTTAACTTCCTTTGTAGAAGCTTGTATGGTGCTGTGTTTTCGATCTGTGACCAAAACAGTGTTGATAACACACCAATGTTTTAGTCACTGCTGTGCAGTGCTTTAAACAGTGTTAAAGGCATTTTATGCTGCTTGTACTGCCCCACCAGTGAGCAGGTTGGGGGTACACAAGCATTTGGGAGGGAACACCGCCGGGATGGCTGACCCCAGCTGACGGAAGGGATATTCCCACACCATGTGACATCATGCTCAGCAATAAAAGCTGGGGGAAAGAAGGAAGGGGAAACATTCAGAGTTATGGTGTTCGTCTTCCCAAATAACTTATGCATGATGGAGCCCTGCTTTCCTAGAGATGGCTAAACACTTGCCTTCCAATGGGAAGTAGTGAGTGAATTCCTTATTTTGCTTTGTTTGTGTGTGCAGCTTTTTGCTTTACCTATTAACTGTCTTTATCTCAACCCATGGTTTCACACTTACCCTTCTGATTCTCTCCCCCATCTCACTTGGGGGGTATGGGGGTGAGCGAGTGGCTGTGTGGAGCTCAGCTGCCTACCAGGGCAGAAGCATGTCAAGGAGAGAGTAGGTGTAGGGTACTTGGCAGCCTGACTAATGTGAATCATCAGTAGAGGGCACATGGTCTGAGACTATGAAGTCAAATTTCACACCTCACTTCACATTTTGCAAGGCTGCTTCTTTGGTATAGCTGGAGAACGTGCAGAAGGTGAGGTAGGAGCATGGTGAAAGGAAGAAAGTTGTGGATAAGAGTACAGCTGAGTACAGTTTGTAGTACTCCAGAGCCAAAGAAGTGTCTTTCTGAGTTGTTAGGGTGTTCTTCAAAGAGGTCAGCATGAATGTCCTTACAGTCCTTCCCTTGCCAAAGTAAAGGAAACAAATCCAAGGCACTGCAGATGGGTGTCCTTCCCTCTTGTGATGTCAGTAATCCACAGGGCTTTTGGATGGTGGCCTCATTCTTTGAAAGCTGAGTGCTAATGTGCATGATCAGCTGGTGAGCTCTTGGTCATCTTATCAATTCTGTACACCTTGTGTTTTCTTCTGCTGCCTTGTTCCAAGAATTACATGCAGCATCTCCAAAGGCTATGCCAATGCTCTGGTTATTTTATTTAAGTAAAACACAGTCAGAACTCCTGAGGGTCAGAAATTGCTCCTATTGAAGGTTGCTATGGGATTAAGATTGGACCCTTCGTTAGGGCCTGATCAATGAAGCTGTTAGCCTTGTCCAAGAAATTTTAATGTCTGTTACACAGTTGCAAGTCGAAGTGCTGGTGCTGGATAAGGAGGACTGCCTGTATAGTGTTATGTTACTAACTATGCTAAGTGAATGCAGTCCCAGGGTGACTATTTCTAAAATGCATAGCGGAATGACTTATAGCACATGATTGAAAGGAATGAATTGGGTAAACATACTTTGGCAAAACGGCTTCAAATACATGCCTTCTTCCTACTCCAAAAAGCTTCATCGCATCTGCTGTGTAGGCTGTAGGTCTGCACTCGTACCGTACAGGGCCATTCATCTACCTTGTTGCTTGCTGTGCGTACTCCCTGCAAAGTTTCCTTTCAGGTGTCCTTGCAGCATTGTGCATTAGAGATTCATGAGGAAAATCCAAGTGCTGCTTGAGATTTTCAAATGACAGGCAGATAGCTATTAGCATTAATCCTCTTCCTGTATTCTCCAAAGAGCTCTTTGACAAGGGTGTGTGCAGGACAGGAAGAGCTTGACAGGATTCAGCTCCCACTCAAATCCCTCCATTACAAATGAAGGAAACGGAGATCCTCCATCATCATCCCCAGCACTGGTGCAGACAGCCTACCCTGGGAGGCAATCTCTCTACTGGGGTATGTGGTGGGGGACGGTCTCCAGCAGCTGCCTAAAAGGCCACCCAGGAGTTGCGTAGGTTTGGAGCGCGATAGACACTGAGAGTTATGGTCAAGGCACAAGCCTGCAGCCAAGAGCCCCTGAAACAGCACTGAGATGAGCACTGCGTGGGGTCGCATGGGCTTTGTGATCCCCAGCACCCCCATCCCTCTTTCCTTGCCTGTGTGTGATGGATAGACAGCAGTGAGGTAGCTCTCCTGCCACTGCTAAAAGAAGGGTGATCCCCACTCGGCCAGCTGGGCACCTTCAAGTCCCGCAGGGCCTACCCAGAGCTGTTGGCAGCCCGAGGAAAAGGGGAGGGGACTTCTTAGCTTAGCTCTGCACCTTTGGCTTGGGGGCAGTATGGGTCAATGTTATTTCTAGAGGACTAAGAATAGGTTATCCTGCTGAGGTTGTGTAAGTGGGACTGGCAGTTGGGTTGTGCCTAGGAAATAAGGGATGTAAAGCTTTCCTGTCCGGAAGGCAGGCAGCCAACTGGCATGTCCATGTCTGACCATCAAAGTGTCTCTCTTCCAAGGCTGTCTGACTCGCATGCTATACCTCACAGCTATAGGAAGGATTACTTATTGCTTAAATACAGTACCTCAGAACTGACATGTTGAACGAGAATTTGCCCTGTTCTGGGATTTGTATATAATGAACTTCACAATGCTTCTTAAAAATAAATTACAAGTTATGTATCTTATTTTAAATACATATTGCTTATAACCTGTACCTTTAATAGATACAAAAGGGAAGAAGTTGGCCTAGTGAGTTGGCTGTGGTGAAAATAACCTTCGTGTTGCATATGTATAACTCAGTGTACTGTGGGCATGAGAATTTGAAGGAGTTTGATCATAGTTCAGCTGATGTCAGTGAAGTTACAGATTATAAACAAAATCAGGATTTGGCTCACTATGGCCTTCTTTGAATCCACACTTCCTTGATCCATGGTTGTAGCTGATTTACAGTTAGTCAGTGACTCCATAATTCCAGACTTTTCTGCCAAAACCCATCAGCCTTCCCCATGAAGATCTAAGCTTTTCTTTGGGAAGGAAATAATTTAGTTAATTTGCTGAATAAGTATGTGGTAGAGTTTTGTGGGTAAGCCTAAGGGAGAAGATTAAAATCACAAAACACACTTGAACATCAGCTGGCTGTATGAAATACAGGACAATGAAAGTCAAGACAATGACAACAGCAATTTAATAGTTTATTTAAAAATCTGTAGCATTTTGCTACAAAACTGTAGTGATCTAAGCTTTGAAATGCTTGTGTGTATGATGGGGTAGTATAGTTTGTCTTATATCAAGACTTCGAATTAAACATAAATGGCAACTGGAAGAGCATTGCTTTCTACAGAAAATCTGAGGACACTTTTCCCTTGTTTGCTATCTAATGATCGGTCTAGCTATTGCCACATATGAACTCTTAATCTTACAAATACATTACCTCAAGGAAATCTGCACTCAACATTTGCATTAAAGGATCACTCTTAAACAAATTCTGGCAATAACCATGTGATAAATCTTGGCTTTCCAAAAAGTTGATTACTGTCTGCTTCCGACTGCCCTGCTGGCATTGTATCTATCTCATGATGCTTACAACTGTTGACCATAGCTTGATGTTTCAGACATGAAAATTTGTCTGTGAAAGCTTCACCAGACCACATAGCTGATTTGAGCAGCTAGCAGGTTTCACCATCCCTTGCAGGAAATCCCAATCTGAGAAACAATGCGGGAAGAGACAAGAGGGTTCAGGGTCTCCATGGGGAAGGAGTGTTATGGGACCACCCGGACCACCCTATTCCCTACGCTGCACAGTTTCTAAAAATCAAAACACACAAAAAACAAACAAAAAACCCCAAAAACCTAAGCCAAAACCTCTTCTGGATAGAAGTGGCTAGTTAAATTAATGTTATTTTGTGTAAATCCAATAAGTGGTTCTGACCATGAAGTGATCAGCAGCATAGGAACAAGGCTGAAGTTGAAAGAACAGACAGGCAGGTCCCAGGACTGTGAAGATACATCACGTTTAGCATTTCCCTGCCTTTTGGATTTACTTCACCAATAGCTATATGGTCTCATCACTGCAGATGGACACCATCAATTCAGCTTTATCTTGTTCGTATTCATAGACCCTTCTGTGAAATATCCCAATTTCAGCCTCAAGGATGCTACAAAAACCAAAAGCAATTTGTTCTGGTGGTCTAGGAAAAGTAGCCCTTTTAAAGGAGAGACATGAACTTCCTCTGCTTATAAAATTCAAAGCTTCTTTTTCTTTACCTTTTGAAAGGCTTCAAGGACAGAGTCTTGTATTTGGCCTGACTGTGGACAGGTGACTCTGTACCAAACTGGAGGCATTCTTGAGGTTATCCTGGTAGCATAAGATTTGGATTAGTGATGTTTAGGCCTGTTAAACATGAATTGAGGTTGGGACCAAGACTTTTCTTGAAATTGCTAGTAATAACAATGCCTCCATATCTGTGGAGTCTGTTTAATGGAATATGATGGAAGGAAAAAAGCTAAACACTCAGTTGCTGCCCCTCTTAGTACTTTCAGATATCTCAAGTTCAGCATGGAGAAATTGCAGACAAAATAAAAAATAACTACAAGACCTGGTTCTAGAGTGTTACATTTAGGGTTCTCAAAACTACTTTTCCTGTATGTGGTATTGCAATCTCTATGTTCAAAGCAAGGCAAGCTCTTAAATCAGATTAGTTCATAGATAATATGGCTGCCTCTCTGCCTTCCTGAAAACTCAAGGCTCATGGCACCGTACTTTATAATGAAGGAAGACTGAAACCTTTTTTAAGCAAAGGAGGACTTTTACAGAATCCTGTAACTCCAGAAAAGGCAATAAGAAACTTTAAACACAGGACCTGAGATAAAATAAGTTTGCAGTACTATGTATTATATTCCGCCTCATCTTTGACCACAGGGTAGGTACATTTCATCTGCCTGTGATGGGGAAGCTGAGACAAGACGCAGTGATGTTATTCCTCCCAGGACCACAGTATGAGGACAAACCCCACTATTTCTCATTCTGACCCCATTGCATTGGCCACTGAACTAAACAGCTCTGCTGTGCTTACCTTAATGATGCTTACAGTTAACTGCTATGAATCTCTTTGGCATTTTATCTTGGTTCTTACAATGCTTATTTTGGTTTAAACTATCAACATTCAGAGTGCATGTGAGTGGCTTTTTGTAACTGAAAGGTGTTTTCCATTTCCATTTTGTTCATAGCCCTTGAATTAAGTCACCATGGAAAAATGCCAAATACTACACCCTTTTTTTGGCAAATAAATGTAAAAAAACCTTGATGCCTCAAGCATATTACATGCTTTGCAGGAAATTCCCAGACTCTTATAACAAAGACAGCCAGGCACTGTATCAGCTCTTCAGAGCAGATCAAAATTGCAGTTACTTGCAGGAGTTGTGGAGCTGAATGTCAGAGCTCACCTCCTGGAGCACCATTCACATGCACCCCTTTCTAGGTGCCTGGTATCTGAGATGTATTCTGTGGCCACTGTTTGTCTTTAAGGGGCATTATTATATGAACCAGATATCCATGGCAACTTCAAAATGCTAAGAAGAAAAATAACATGTGCATCTATATTTGTCAGTTTGCTCAAACTGAGAGCCCAAGAATATAACATGTTACTGAGGTACTATTGCATATTTCATTAGTAATAACAGCACTCTTTTTATATTGGAATATTTGAATGTGTTTGGGCTGAATAGGTAACTTCCATCTCACAGCAAGGAATTTAGGAATTGGGAACCCTGTTACACAGACTATTTGATTTGTGTCTATACAGCATGTGCATTTTGAGGAGAAGTGTTTTATGCGGGATCAGACTGTGTAAAGCAGAACTGCCCTAGACAGGGCTGAGCCTAGAAGACACATTGTTAATGAAGTTGTTTGTGCTCTAGCATGAAGGATGTAAATTACCCGATCCATGTTCTCATTTCACTGCGTCAGCCTTTGGTGCTTGTCCAGCATGCCAGTAAAGTCATGGGAAACTGGGCTCCCATCCTGATGTGGTGCAGCATACAGCAAGGACTGAACAGTTTGCGCATGTACAACCCCCCAAGGCAAAATACGGGGGATTTGGCCTCACTTGTCTCCGTTCTCTTCCCTTCATTTCCCACGTATTATGGTCTGAAGGGTGGGATTCTCCCCAAGGAGACACAAGGCCTTTGTGGTGTACCAGGACTGACTTCTCTTACATAGGCTTCAAACCAGATTAAACTCCACATCTGAACAGCTCTGACTTTGGGGGAAAAACTTCAGAGCCAAATCTGGACATTGCAATTCAAGTCCCTAGGACAGCTTAAAACAATGGTTGTACATGTACTGTGACTCGTACTTTTGGGGTGTGGGTTGCTGACTCTATTACTGTGACTAAAGAGGAAAAAAAAGCCAGGGGCAGGACTCCTAACCTCATCCCTACATTTCATTCACAGATAGCAAAATCCTGATCAGAAGCTCGGTGAAGCTGATACAACAGGATCAGTGCTTGGTTTTGGCTTTGGTTCATGCCACAACTGCAGGCAGCTATTGCATACTGACCTGGACGAGTGAGGCACATCCCTGAATACCACCTTTTTTTCATGCCAGGGAAATTTTTTGGATAAAGCAGATCAAAGGGAAAAGTCATCACATACACTCCACAAGTCTATCTGCAAAACTAACTTCTGTAATTTCTTTTATTGCTTTTATGCCCTTTGGAGTTCCCAGAGCAAGTTTTTTTTTGCTTTGTGGATAAGCGGTGGCTGGATGCCCCGGAATGTATTTTTCCCCAGTCAAATATTTCACTCAAGATGGAATGACCTCCTCTTTCTCTGCCTGTTTACCTGTACCTTATTTCATGTGATTGGGCACTGGGGTATCACATGGTGATGTGGAAGTGTATTTCCTTCCTCCTTAGATCTCAACACTTTTATTGTATACTTAGATTACACATTCCTTGTTTCAGGCTGCTTTTTCCCTGCCACAGCTTTTTGAAGACACTGGTAAAATTTAGACTTTTAGCACTTCTTGTAATGTAATGTATAATTTTATCAGATAAATGTGGACCCCCCTATAGAGCCTAATGATGTAAAGGAAGGCAACTGTGAAAGGGGTGGCAAGTTCAGTGCATGAACGTTAGTAGTTTTGATGGCAGAGTTCATGGTGGCAACCCTTTGTGGGAGTCCCACATCACTTAGACACAAAACCTCCCTAGTCTGACAGTACAAAATTATCTTCAAATTCAACAGAGCCAGGATTTAAAGTTTTAGTTTCAAAAAAGTTGGGAACTGAGTGATATATACCCATGTGATCAGGAACCTAAATTTATAGCTTGAAGACTTAATCATGCAATGTAGCAAAAATGCTCAGGAAGGCTCTACAAAAATTCCCTTTTCCCTCACCTTTTATTCTCACTTATTTGACAGCCTGTGGAGTACTGCCTTTCAGTTATCCATCTAGGAATGCCTAGAAGTTTGAGACTTCTTCTAGGACTTAAAGTCTGGAAAGCATTTTATGGCTCCAAAGTCAGATTCTGCTGTTGCTCAATATTTGTGTGGAGCCATAGGTGATTTACATGGCCTCTGGCCCAAAAAGTACAATCTAAATTGAACTCTACAAGAAAAGATGCTGAGGGAGATAACATCAAGCAAGGAAATGGAGAAAGAATCTGCTGGACAGGTTTATGGGCTGTTTGGGAAGTACCATTATGCAGCATGTCAAAAACTTTTTGCATTTTTAAAAGTAGGGCAGTGATTAGCCTGTTATTATGTGGAACAGCATTGTGGATTATGGAGCTACAGGAAATAGTCTTAAGGAAGGGGCTGCATGAAGCCTGTGGGAGCAGATCCATAATAATCAGACTGTGTGCTGCAGAAATAAATATCCTATTTGACTAGAAAGCCTGGGATTTTTTTTTTGCTGCACTGAAATGGAGCAGTGCACTGCTCAGGAGCATTTGAATCTAAGATGAACATGTGAAGCACCCGACACACTTGAGTTTTCTTTTATAGTTGCTTTTGAATTCAACCTAAGTAAAAAAAGGACCCTGCTTCATAAGCATCAGCTCATACTCAAAATAAGTCTTTCTGTAGGTTAAAAAAAAAGGCCATTTTTATTGTTTACTATTATTTACTGTTTCCTTTTCTACTTTGGGCTTCTGAAAATCACCTGACTTTTGAAAGATTTTTTCTTTTCCTGAACCCTTTGCTGCTTTGCTTTTTTACCATATTTCCTACATCAGCTCAGACTTGCTGTAGCAATCACAGCCTTCTGTTCTCCTATGCTTTTGGACTAACGTCCTTGAGAGCTCCAAGCCCTCTAAATGGTATTTCTTGAGGAAACTGTCAGTTTTATGTTCCTCACTCAGTTAGAATACCAAGAATTATCTGCACTGCGCTGACACTCTTAGTTACAAGACAAGATCAGTCTTTTAAATGCACACATAGAGTTCAGTTTTAATGTTTTGTGACTATCTGGAATTCTTATGTACATGTTTCTATTTTATCAAGCATGTATCATGCCTCGTAGTCCTGCACACTTGCAAAGTATCAGTCTTTGGCCAAGAAAATAACTTGGATATCATTTAATTTAAAAAATGATCTTTTTAATCTGAAAAAAGATGATGCATGTAGAAATAAACCAAAATAATTAGCATTAAAAGATCATAGAATCATTAAGGTTGGAAAAGACCTCTAAGATCGAGTCCAACCGTCAACCCAACACCACCATGCCCACTCAACCATGTCCCTAAGCGCCTCATCTACCCGTCTTTTAAATACCTCCAGGGATGGTGACTCAACCACTTCCCTGGGCAGCCTGTTCCAATGTTTCACCACTCTTTCAGTAAAGAAATTTTTCCTCACGTCCAATCTAAACCTCCCCTGGTGCAACTTGAGGCCATTTCCTCTTGTCCTATCGCTTGTTACTTGGGAGAAGAGACTGACACCCACCTTGCTACAGCCTCCTTTCAGGTAGGTGTAGAGAGCGATGAGGTCTCCCCTCAGCCTCCTTTTCTCCAGGCTAAACAACCCCAGTCCCCTCAGCCGCTCCTCATAAGACTTGTTCTCCAGACCCTTCACCAGCCTCGTTGCCCTTCTCTGGACACGCTCCAGCACCTCGACGTCCTTCTTGTAGTGAGGGGCCCAAAACTGAACACAGTATTCGAGGTGTGGCCTCACCAGTGCCGAGTACAGGGGCACGATCACTTCCCTACTCCTGCTGGCCACACTATTTCTGATGCAAGCCAGGATGCCATTGGCCTTCTTGGCCACCTGGGCACACTGCTGGCTCATGTTCAGCTGGCTGTCAACCAACACCCCCAGGTCCTTTTCCGCCAGGCAGCTTTCCAGCCACTCTTCCCCAAGCCTGTAGCGTTGCATGGGGTTGTTGTGGCCGAAGTGCAGGACCTGGCAAGATGTCTCTCCAGCCTGGGATTAACAATGTCCTCGCAAAATTACACCTATAAGCAGATCCAAAGATATTTCCTAAAGCACTGAGCATTTTATTTCTCTAAGAGATGACTGGGTTAACTCTTCTCTGCTATTGACCCTTATTTGTCCTGACATCTTATCATATGTCTCTTACCCCAGAGTGCTTACACGCAGCATGACCTATGATATTCCCAACAGTCTGACCTCCTAACAAGGGCATAATGCTCCACAAGTTAAATGGGAAGTCATGGTAGGTTATCTACCTTGTTCTCGCATCTAGCCAAGGCTTCGATTTTAACAGGAAATTCTGCTGGAAGAAGGAATATATTACCTAACAGTCATGTAAAAATTAAAAATGTGAGAATGTTCCTACTTTATTTTGATGACAAAAGCAAAGTTTATTGCTGACTTGCAATGGGAGTTTTCCATTACCCCAAAGTAAGTATCAGCATAATACTCAAATAATTTTCTGGTTCAGGCAAGTTGGCTTTCCATTATTTACTGGATGTTATCGCTATTCTTATTCACTGTTAAATCCAATTTGTGTTTCTGGGCTGAGGGTGCCAATTTTGGCTAATCTGACACATTCATTTTACTGTATTGCAAAATACACAAAAAAGTATGCCCCTGGCCACCCTAGTAGTGCTGGACTCCATCAGAGATCCCGCAGAGCCAGGCTCTCCTGAGGGATGCAGCCGAGGGTAGGGGAAGGGAAAGGAGGGTGAAGAGAGACAAAGGTGTCCTCGAAGCAACTTCATGCCCTCTGTTTTCCTGCAGCTCTTGTGGGAAACATGATGCTTTGTGTCCTGGTGAGATGGCCCAGACTAGTTTTGAAGAGTGTGTGCTATGGGTCCTTGTTTCTGCCCCTCCAACCTCTGGTATGCTTTTGTGCTGAGGCTTCATGGGAGCTTGCACAAGACAGCCTGTGGTTGTACTATGCAGCGCTCACCCGAGGGAATCAGCAGTAACAAACATTGTGATTGTTTGCCTTACTTATGGGAAGAACTCAGTCATTTATAACTAGATTGGCAAAATTTAGAGAAAGGGGCTAAATCATGTACTCTGATGTAGGTTTTTGTGGAAACTGTGCTGTTTGCTGAGGGCATAGAGCCAGCTAGCCATGCTGCATCTCTCCCTACACTGGTAGGTGTGTGGATGATAGAGTGAACACGTCTCGCTCTCATACAAAACCCTCAGTTTTTGGAGTGTGCAGTAAAATGCCCAGGGCCATCGAAATGTCATGGATTGCCTGGGTGCCTCTGTCTGTGAGGCCGGCAAGCTCTGCGGTGGGTTGCAGGCCAGAGCACTGGCACACCACGACTCTATCGCTGCCCCTGTCACCTGGGTTTTCTTTTGACAGAAAACAGGAGGTGTCATGAAAGCAGAGCTGTGTGCACCCAAGGCTCATGAGCATCCAAAGGAAAATGTGAATCTGAAGCTGGGAAATGCTCTCAGGATCCCCAGTGTAGTCAGACCCACTGAGACTAGAGTTTGACCGACTTCATTATACCATCCTCGGCAGAGCCTTGTAGACGTAGGAAGGAACCACTCGCTGATCCTGAAGCATGAAATACGAGCACAGCCGGGGGTTTTTCTCTTCCTACTGCTTCTGCTTGGAGCCAAAGCAACATTGTCCTAAATCATAATTTATGGCTGTTCTTTATAGCAATAAAAAAAATTGGAAAGAAGCTTTCTGGCACCATTTGCTGAAGTTGCCTTTCTCTTAACACAGTCAAATGATTCATAATTAGAAAGAATAGTGTACTTTACTCACTCTGTTCTGGTTATACAGAAACTCATTAAGCACCATGCATCCAAGTGCACTGTTTTATGTAAACAAGACCTCTGAGAGAGATATAGATGTCTGATAAAGATGAAAAGGAAAACAGACTAATACCAGGCCACATTAATAATGGCCATGTCATGTTCTTAGAAAACAAAAGTCATCTGCTGTGCAATTATTGCACATTTCACAGCAGGATGGGGGCAAGGTAAAGAACAGAGATGTATGTGGGAAGGCCAGCTATAGATTTTAGTTCTGAATGATTTAGTTGTAGCTAGGCTTGAAATTTTGCATGATTTTCATTCTGTGATGAAATGGGAATGGTCTCTGTTTGCTCCCAAGTGCCTAAGACTGGTATTTTGTGAATGTTCTTTACTGAGATCTTCAGGATGCGGTTATATTTCACACTGAACTCATCTAATCTTCAGCAAATGAAGCTGACAATCTGTCTTGTTATGTCGAGGTAGGATTTAGATTATCGATGCATTTAGCTGTGGCCTCTGCTGTTAATGATGTGTTTAAACTAAATGGATAGTTCAAGTTTAAAACTCTTCCTCTGGCTGTGTCCCCTGGTGGTGCTGTGTGGATGGTTTGAGCTCTCTGAAGTAGTTTAGCTTTTCCCTCCAAGAGGCAGAGGCTTTGAGCACCTCAGCCTCACAGCCCTGCCATGTTCTCTGTGGTTTTTGGAGGGGGCAGCCTTCCCAAGCTGAAATAAAATTTTGTTCTGCTCCCTTCAGGTTTTTTTGTATGTGCTGTTATTCTTGTTTCTGGAATTCAGAAACCAGAAAAAGTACATGAGAAAAAATACAAGTAGAAATGTCTCGGGGAGGCTTTCAACCCAGTTTTGTGGAATGGAGAGAATGAGGTTTTTCCTGTGCGATGAGTCCTTTGGTTTGCTTAAATATCAAAAAAGGAAGTCAAACCCCCAAGCTCCACAACCTGTGGAAGATCATAAAACCTGCATAACTTGAAGTAGCCAGGTCTAAAGGCCTTAAACACCTGTATACTATATAGTTATACATATACAGTTTAATATATAAAAACAGTTATAAATCTGAACATGCATATATACCTATGTACTTAGTAAAATAGTGCACTTTTTTCTAGTAAAAAGCAGGATTTTGGGCTTGACCAGTCTGAGAAGATATAATATGTGACTTCCACAATATGACTTGCTCCGTTCCAAAATGAGCAGAATTTAGCTTAAAATGTCATTAACAGCAGTTTGTTATCCACATAAAGGAACATAAAGGTCAGACACTTCCACTGAGACTAGATAAACATGCCAGAAATATGCTAGCTTGAATTCTAACTGAGGTGATTTTAAAGGCACAGTTTACATAAATATTTGTACTAGCGTACTTATATGAACTGAGCCATCTTAACTTTTTCCATAGATAATTGTATAGACTCAGTGAAGTATAGGCTGTAGGCACTTATGCCATGCCTTTCACTGACAGCAGTTCTCCTGCGTAACATAACAGGCCCGATTACCACCAGCACTGAAGCAAATGGTTCAGTCTCTTTGAATCTCTCTTTACAACCAAATTCTCCAAGATGTTTTCTGAATAAACTGTTAGTTTCTTCTCTGTTCCATTTCCCACAGAGTTAGTGGCTGTGGCTGATATGATGCTATGTGTTCATGACCAAGAGTTCCCAGAGCTCAGTCTTTATGTATGTGATCACAACTTGTACTCTTCAAAATGATAATGAAACCTCATTAGAGCAATTGGGCTGTTAGAATAAAGGCACACTGAATATGATCATAACTGATAGATTTTGGCCAGTCCCTTTCAATGTCCTTCCAGTGTAAATGACCTGTTCTTCTAAGTTGCTTGGTGAATTTAGTTGAGCTTGCTTTCTTCAAATTGCTGTTAAGCTCTTTTTCTACCCGTTAAGTTTTTGACAGTCTCTGTAGAAGTGACTGCAGTGCTCTTGTCTATTAAAATATTTTCTGTCATAAGTACTTATCACTCCTCTTTCTGCATCTCTGTGGTCAGAGGCTAATGGTTACAGCAGTGACAAAAGGTTCTCAATAAAACTGAAAAAATGTCTGCTTATCCCCTGGAGCCAGGAGAGTCCAAACTCCCAAAAGATTCAGTTCAAAGGAGTCCTCTGTTTTCAGTTTGGGCCTCAGAATAGGTATTGAAGAACTGCCCTGTAATCCAATTGTGGATGGGAATCATAGCAGAAGGTTTACCTGCAGCCCGTGTATTTTCTGCTGTTGAAGATGCATAAGCAGTAGATTCTCAGCTGCTATACAAATGTTCCAATAAAAAAACAGTAGCTCTCCACTGCTGCCTCTGAAGGACGCTCAAGGAGAGAGTGAGCTATTGCTGGAGTGTTAACTTGAATGGGTTGAGCAGAGATAAGATAAAATTTGCTTAGTAGAAAAGTACTGTGCTGGTGCTAAATGATTAGTGGACAGTTCTGCTTTACACAAAATGAGTCCCTCAGTTTGTACTTGCTCAGCTTACATGTAAAAGTATGTATTTTCTAGCTGCTGGCCTCCAAATCAGGTGAGGTGTCAAATGAGGCTCCTTCTGTCACTCCCAAGAAGTCTGCCTCAATGGAGATATGCACCAGGTGAGCACACTGAACAAGGGTAAGCAACTTTCCTCTCCCAATGAGCCGCATGCTAAATTTCTCAAGTGGCTGAGAGCCAGCAGACTTGTATCTTGGAGAGCCAAGGAAGGGGAAGCAGTGGGTGCAGTTCACCAGCAGGAGATGATTGTGGCCTCCCACTGCAAAAGCAGGGACAGAGGGCATAAAACCACATACCAGAGAAACTTAGCAATACTGGCCTCTGCTCTCCCTGCTAACTCATTTCCTTCTACAGCTGCAATTTTGGACTGGCACAGGAGTTACATGGTTGCTGAGCTTCGTTCCTGGCCATATGATTCATCCTCAGCCTGAGAGTGCACTTGAGCTGCTTGCAAACTGCACATACTCAAAAGACGGAGTTTGACAATCCTTGCACTAGCCTATGTCTGTTCTTGTGAGACTCATAATGTAGGAGCCACCTCAACGGAGACAAATTAAGCCAATGCTCAGTGTGCTTGAAAAATCCTCCTTAGTCCCTGGTGTATTCACTTTCCACTGCTCCAAAATGTAGCTGACACAGAGATGCTTCTGTGTCTTTCCTCCCTTTTTTCGCTGTTTGTATTATTCTTCTCTCTTCCTGTATTTCTATCTCTATGCTGATTGATTATCAATGATATACAGCTTTTGGCCTAAGCTTGATGAGTTGGATCTTGAGGATTTGGTTTGTTTATTTGAATATCCACGACCCAGATGTTTTTTTGGGGAAATCTACTGATAAATTAAACACAACAAAAGTATTAGATAGAGATGATGGCTTGCTGTTATTTCAATACAATGCTATTATGGAATGTAATAGTAAAATCATAAATTTCCCCTGCTGAATTCTTGCAGACATAGTTAAGTGGGTTGCTAGAAAGGTTGTGAATTAAGTACCCAACTCTCAATAAAATTGAAACTGAGAAACCAAAAAGTTGATTGGTGTTTTGTTTTTTTTAATTGTTTGCAAAGATTGTGGCAGCTTGAAGTAACCAAAGTGCCAATGTTTTCTAATGGAAAAATTGAAGTGGGCCATGTGCCTTTCGTAAGTATCTCCAGAGGATTTACTTCAATCACAAATCAAATGTAGCTAAAAGTAAGAAATGCTGCATGCCCATAAGATCCAACCACAATGGAGTTAACAATGAATTGATTTTATGCTAAACTGTGTTACATCCCAAACCAGCAGTAGAATTCAAAACCACTTCTACAATGGGAAACATTAATGCAGCTGCCTGAATAAGATTTTTCCCCCTCTCTGTGGTTGGAGTGCGGCGTATGTCTCAAAAGACAGGGGCTCTGCTTTCCCCAAACAAATTGTCATTTTGTTTGCAAGTTTGAAGGCCAGAAAAATCAGTTAAGAAGGGCAAACAGGTCATGCAGTGGCAGCAGAATGGCCCTCCGTACACACTAGAAGGCACTTGGCACAGATTGCACAGCAGCAGCAATGCACTGATGGCAGCTTTTATGGTGCCCTTGTCCCCTGTCCCAGCCCCTCTCTGCTCCCCGTTCTGTTGAACAGTGCGCTGTGAAACAACTGACTTTTCCATCCAGTACGCTAAAATCCAAAGACTGCTGCATGTTTGACAGGTGTGTTGCTGTTAATCTGACATTTTTTAAAATAAAAATGGGAAAGCGGAGGATAATTGGTCAATTTGTAGCCGGGAGGTGGTACTTGTTTGAGATAACATGCAGATGATGCTTTTCTCTACCAGTGCAAAAAATCCCAACAAATGATCTGGAAGAACAACCAGCGCTGGGGCGAGGATGTGTGTGTGCGGGTGGGTGTGCGTGCGTGGTGTGCCTGGTAGGGTTTTCTACCCCCCCCTTGCAAAGCACAGGCCTTAATGAGTTCCAGGGGGACAGTGGCCTGTCAATCACAATATACTTTTCAAGTAATAGTCATCTCTGCCCCATCACAGAACCACAAGGCATGAAATAATTAGAAAGCCCAGAGTAACTGCTCTGTTTTACAAGAGCAAAATCCTTGTGTAGATCATTTACATAAACTTGTCACTTCCCATTACGGTTCTAATGCAAGCTGGGTAATAATCATGGGACCAGGAGAGGGGAGGTCAAGGTATGATGCTCCTCCATGTTTGAAGCACAAGGTGCGCATGTGCCCAGCTTTCCCTCCCCCACTGAATTAATGTAAAGTATCTTTTATTTTCCATTAAATAAGAACTATTCATGCTGCTATGGTAGCAGACCATGTGCAGCCTCCTCTTCTTAAGAGAGAAAAAAGGCTTTTGCGTCAAGCCATTGTTAGGGGAGAATTCACTTTGAGGAGCATTTCAAAGCTGATCCGATTGGGGAAGGAATAATGTTAAATATTTGGTATGAAATATTTATAAGACGCACATATGAACATCTGAAAAAGTAGCCTGGAAAATACACATTCTCATCTTTGACAATTTTAGCTCTTTCTCTCTGAATGAGAGGGTGGAGAGAAGGTGTGTGCATAGTAAGAATTGTGTATGTGTATAAATGCATCTAAACACATGCACACATACACACACGCAGAGGCAGACACACTTGCGTACAAATGCCTGAATGGGTTGATGGGATTTAAGGCAATCTGCATCTGAATACTGCTCTCCAAAGATGGTAGCAATAAGGGCTTGCTGAAGTCTGTTTTAATCACTGTGAATGAGAAAGCTCTGCACTAACGCCTATCGTGAGGGGCATCCGTAGAGTAATGGAGGTGACGGCTGCTGCTGTTGCTGTTTTCCAGCAACCATTTTGTTGGTGTTCTTCACCACTGTCGTAGGGCATCGTCTGCATTTCTGCCACAAGAAAACAAGCCTCTGCTTTTTTCACGGATTGACTTTCCCCACATGCGTCCCTGCATGGCTGTTTCATTTTACTTTTATTTAAAAAAATGAGTACAATTAAAGATGAGTAAAGAGCAGATTTGCTTATAGGCAACCAGAATTGTATTTTTTTTTTAACCTTTTCATCTCTTTTGGCTAAAACAAGGCAAAATCTTTTTTTTCCAAGGGTCTGAGAGAGGTTTCAGAAAAATGGGTTATCACCTCATTCTCGGTCCTTATGACAAGAGATAAAGAGAGAATGTAATGGCTCACCCCTTATGGCATTCACAGTGAAATGCACGGGGATGGCATATATTAAATAACCAGGATAAAGGAAACCATGTGATCTGCTTTCCTTGTAAGGGGATCTAATAGTAGTCTCTTAGAAACCTTATTTCCTTTTCCTTTGGCTTGTTTGTTTGTTTGTTTGGGGGTGAGGGAAGTGTTTGGCATGTCTCTTCTTTGCTGGCCCCACTTGTACCAGCTGTAGACTACTGTTGTTCTCTGGTGTAAACGCCTGTCTGGTTTAGGCTGTAAACAGGTTGGAGCAAGACCTTTCTGTGTGTAAAGATCCTTTTTACACATGCAGTGCTATACACGTATTAATAGCAATGGTCTTGATGAACTGAAAGGCCATATATTTCTCTTCCTATGGGCTGGGGATTCACTCTCTCTTTAAAAATTGCTAGATCAAATGCTCCAGGCAGGCTCCATGCACTGTACAACATGTTTTCATGTGAGCAGGCAGCTCAATAGCAAGGCAGCATCGTTTGCCCTCATCTGCCAGCTTTTGTCTTTGAGTGGAAGTGTGGGGCCTGGTGAGAGGTAGGATATGAACTGTGTCCAGACTCTGTTCCTTATCTCTGAGATCACCAAGAGGGAGAGCATTGTTGATGGATTTAAATCAGCTTTTTCTCCCCTTGTGCACAACAAAAGTCTAAATCCCTTTTCAGGCCAGATTGCTCCATTTCGCTGCATGGGCTAGGCAGATTGGAAACATGTTTGTCACTCAGCTTTTCTCCCAACCTAATCAGTAGACACTGGGGTGGTGGGATTTTGGTGCTCAGTGTATCACCCTTTAATCTATGGAGTTGGCCTTTAAAAGCTGCTGATGCTGTTGCTGCTATGTGTGAGCTGCTGCTGTCTTTCATTTCTGAAGACAGATATAAAAATAATGTTAACCAGGAGCGTAAGCAGAGGGTTTAGCAGGGATTTGAATCTAAAATGTGATACTTAACACAGGCCAACTTGATTTGGTCCAGCAGAGCTGAACCCCTTATTCTGTTATAATAAAGTGTGTCGTATATGGAGAAGATTGCAGTGGGATTTACTGCCTCTGTGTTTTAGTTATGCTGCTGAATGGGCCTAAATGGTGAATAACCATAGGCTGCAGTGAGCTATGGTTGGAAAAAAGTGGCTCAACAGACCTGTCTGCAGGTTTCAAAGGTGTCTCTGGTAACACAGCTCACCAGTGTCTTTGCATTTTCTGAGGTCCATAGCAGAGGTCAGCAGGATGCTAAGAGGAAGAGTTATGTGATAGGTGTGATGAAGGATGTTAAAAGCTTTAAAAGAATGTAGGCTCTTCAGGGCAGAGACTGCAGCTCTGTTTACACATAAACAAGTCTGTATCTGCATGCACACAAACATGTACCCATTGTGCTAAGCACAGCCTGAACCAGATACTGACTGATGTCTCTAGATAAATAAAAGATAATTCTTTCCAGGAGAGATGTATTTCAGTGACTAGATGTGCAATAACATTTCTAATTTTTTCTGCCACCAAAATAGGCTGTAGATAAGCTACCTTGCATCCCCTTGAACCACATCTATACTGTTCTGTGGTATTAAAAGGTACTGGTAACATGCAGAATTGCATTCACCAGCCCCATATAATGTCCTGTACACAGCCCATCAGAAGCTGGGGTATGAAAGGAATGCGGAACTGGGTACTTGGGAAGCAAGGGTCGTTCAAAAATTCAGCCCAAATGTTCAAGCTTAACGCTTTGCTGTGAGGAGGAGCTGGCTGGGCAAAATCAAACAGTTTTTCAGGAACCCGTTGATTTCATTGACAGATGGGGAGGAAGGCTTGCTGGCGCTCCTGCCAGTCTGGCATCCCAGATTCCCACCAGCCTGCCTCTGGGGGCATTGGGTCCTGGCCCGGAGCTCTGACATTCGTGAAAGGACAGGAAACGTTTTAATTTTTCTCCTCTTTTCATCATTTAACATACAAAGGAGTTTTGAATGAAAGTTCCATTTTCAGCAAGCTCAAGTTCTTTCTTTTTAGTGGTTGTAAACTATGGCCAATTGTTGTGTTCAAGTGCTGAGTAACTCCTTTTAGTTTTGGCTACCTAAGGACAGTGAGAAAAATACCAGTCTTCTTTCAGAAACCCTTCTTTGTTTTTGGGAAAGGACCCAGATTTTTTTCAAGGCTGTCCAGATTCTCTCTAATCGTAGAAGAGCTGGAGGACTATGAAACAGGCCATAAAAAGGCAAATTTTCTTGTGTGTTTGTAATGGTACTGATCGCCCCAGCCTCTATTCCTACCTGGATTAATAACAATGTTTTCAGCAACTTTCAGTATCCAAGTCCAAAACTTCTGAGGAGATGGACATCGTCAATACCTACTGCAAGAACCTTTGGTCTGGTTTTTTTTTTTTTGAAGATGCCATTCCAGTGGGTGAATCTAGAAGTGAGGACTGAGGATTTCAGTGTCTTGCTGGATTGGTCAGTAGCAAAGAATAATTGAGATGGATCCTAGGTAGGGTTTCTGAACAGCAGAAGCAGATGAGAGGCCATGATGAAGATGTTAAAAATAAGAGACAAAATGTGAAGGAGTAACCCACACCTCTTGAAAAAAGAAACTTTCATTTTTTCCCATGTGACAGCTGAAATCCTGGACGCAGTATACTTAATGGTACAAGTCCAGCTGGCTGGTGGGACAGGCGTTTAACCCAGTGCCCTGGTGAACCACGTGCAAGCAATCCACATGAGGACTGCACAATAGTGAGAACCTGGTTCCAGCAGTGGGAAGCAGGGAAAGCAGGTGGTCTCCTAGCTGATCTCTCTCTTTTAAAGCAAACTGCATACACGGACATGTATACATATTTATATACATTTATAGCTAATTTAATTAAACAAAGTTGCTTACAACCTGAGACTGCACAAGACAAGATTCAACCAAGAACCACTTCTTTTTTCAATTTCCATGTTCAAACAGAAGTCCCTAAGAAAGGAAAACTGGATATTCCAACACAGAAAAGCGTTGGCTTTTCAAACAGATTGTTTACAGAAGGTTTAAGTTAAATCATGTCATTGATTAACAAAGATTTGAGCTATGCCTGTGTGAATCACTGAGATTACAGGTTGGGTTGGCAACTAAATGGGAAAAACAGAGAAGAAATTCAGCTCAGTTTAACTGAAAGTTTTAAGAAAAGTTTAACTTCAGCTGAGTAAAAATTTTTTTTTCCACTAGGTTGTGAATGGATTTTTCTCATTCAGGACAAAATACTCAGTTGCAAATGTAATGTTTTGTTTTATGACATTTTTAAGGTGAGGAAATAACAAAGCAGATGCAGTCCCTTTCATCCAAGAGCTCAGTGATTAGGTCACTCATTCTGTACGTGGGAGGCCAGGATTACATTCCTTCCTCACCTTGAGGACATTTGAATCGATATCACTCAGATATTAGGGCTTTATTTAGGTGGAGGAGAGAGAAATTCTTAACTCCTCTTGTTGTTCTACTTTTATTGGGAAAATACTTGAAATATTTTGGAGGCCATGGAGAGAATAATTTTGTGGCTTAATGCACTCACCTAGGAGAAATGAGATCTGTGCTCCAGGCTGTGTTACACTGACTACTTAATAGTGGAAACGTCTCCTGGAGCAGGGACTGCAATCCTTTTCTGCTTCCCCCGTGACTCGTCCAACCATTTAGTGATGAAGTTATTTTGTGCACTGAGCCCTAATGAATGATTTATTCTATGTAAAATAGATTGAGCAGGAGAGACTGAGACAGCCTGACCCCAGACCTACAGCCTGGCAGGTAGGTTAATACCTGGCAGATGCTGGCTCATATGCTGTCCAGGCCAAGGCAGAGACGGGACCCAGCTCTGCCACAGCCCAGCCAGGTGCCTGAATGACAGCTCTCTAGCTACTCTGGAAGACTTATAAATCTATAAATTCTCTTCTCTCTCTCTCTCTCTCCCTGCCCCCTGTCCCCCCCTGCCAAAGCTGAAAACATTGGCCTGATGTTAAAAATAACTGCAGGAAGATAAGAAACCACAATTAGCCAAAAAAAACCCTGTTGCCCAGTTCTTTTCTTGAAATCCTAGTCACAACTACAAGTTGAAAAAGATGATAACTGATAGCTACCTTGATTACTCAGTTGGTTGGATGCTTGAGAAAGGAAAACTGAACTTTAGTGTAAGACCTTAGGCCCTCTTGTGAGATCAGGCAGTATACTAAAAAATATTTGGACTATAAAATGAATATAGAAGACAAAAGATAAATAAGCTTTCCAATTACAGGAGCACATTTTTTTTCTTTATTTCCCTTGTTTCTGGGGCTGAATCCTGGGACAGAACTGCAAGAGGCAGTGCAAGTAGCATGATATTAGCAATGGAAACATTTTTAATCAAAGAAAAATATCTCAAAGATAGTACCGATAGATTGGGACAGTTTCCTTCCATCTGGAGTCTGAAGGGAAGGATGGACAAAACACCTAAATTGTGGTAAGGACAATCCTGTGTAGTCAAAAGGATTACCTATATTACCTAGACTTTCTCACAACTTTAAACTGTGTTTTATTCCTTTTCTTGCCTTCTTACTCTCCGTGAGTGAAAAAACACTGAAAGTCAGATGAATTTTATAACTTTTTCCCTGCTTTCGCACTATAAGACTTCCTGCTCTCACATTAATGCTTATCCCGCTTTCTTCTCAAAGCATAGGTCCCTTCCAGAGTCACTGCCATCAAAAGATTCCCTAGCTGAGAAAGATGCCAAAATAAACTGCTTGAGGTCCCACCTCCCAAGACTCTCAGGAATCCCAGCAGAGACTGATGAGTTAGATTTGGCACCCATTTTGTATTTTAAATATATTATTTTTCCCCTCTAGGTCATGGATATTTAGACAGATGTGTTTAGAGATTTGCAAAAATTAAGGGAATGACAAAGTTAGCTCACTTTGTGTTATCTAAGTGACAAAAAAAAAAAAGTCATTGCCACAGCAAGCGAGCAAGACATCAGGGCCCAGCTGTTCTAGGCTGTGATGGAGGTTTTTTTGTTCTTTCTTAGTTTTGTTTTCTTAGGAACAGTGTCCGTTCAGCAGAGGTGTTAAGACCCTTATGGCCTGAATTTTTGTCAGTGTCATTCCCTTGTAACAATACTTTGTACCTTTGTATTGCCTGAGATGCTAAAGCATTTGCTCAGGCCTTGTGAGAGACTGAACCGGGCACCTGATACCACCTGTGAAAATCCCGCTCGTAATGGCTACACCTTCACCTCTGTTCTTCTGCTGGAAGCAAAGCTCTTTTCCTAAGCAGAGGTGGCTGCTGTGGCTGCCAGAGAAGGAGAGCCTTTTAATTGAAGTGTTACACCTGAATGACTGTTATCCCTGCAGGAAAAAAAAAGAAAAAACCCTCTTGGGACCAACAAATAACTAATGAGTCTGTCTACTGAGGAGCAGCAAGAAAAGCATGTCACCTTGTCTTGTTTGGTTTGGCAGAGCTGGAGCGCTCATAAGAGATGAAGCTGCTACAACTTGCCTCCCCTGCTCCCAGAGCCGCGCAGCCTCTGCTGCCAAGAGCACTCTTCCATCGCAGCGTGCGCGGCAGGTAAGTGTCTGCCAAATGACAAAACACAAACCTCCTAACGAGCAGCTGAGGGTAGGGTGGGGATTCCAGATAGAGACAAATCTATGTCCCTCAGGAGATCTGGAGCAAACTGATCAGTATAAGAAGTATTTCACTGCTAATTAAGTTTTGATCCTTTGGCTTCACTTAAAACAGTTTGAGAGTATATCAGGTTTGAAAGCAGGTGCTGACTAGCTTGAAAGCACTGGTCCGTCAAATCAGGGAAGGGTTTTGTATTCAGAAACTCCCCTAAAAGGGAGACTATAACTTGCTAAGTGATAGATATACCCAGGCCCTTTCAAGTATAATGCATTATTGACAGAATTATAATGCTTCTGACTTACTTTTATTCCCTCAAACGCTTGCAAAATTCCCCTCTGCTCTGAAAAAGCCTCCTCTGTCTCATGTTCTGTCCTCTTCATTTGTGTGTATGGAATGAATGCCGAAGGAGGCATAGCCAGGTGCAGCTCGGAAATCCCAGGAGTAGTTGCTTCTGCTCTTCCTGCCTTGGTTTGGAATCCAAATCCAAACAGGAAAGTCCGATTTTAGAGGAGATGCCACCTCCATTCCGTTGTCTTCCAAGCTTTCAAAGGTTAAGAGCAGAATAAGGTTGGATGCATAGTACATCTTCTCCCCAGGTGTCAGAATATTTAGAGGAGTGGACATCACCTTCTACTAGTAGCTCTTAGGTTTTCATAGTTGACCAGAATGAAAAAAGGCCCAGGAAATGTGCAAGTGAAAAATAATTAGCTGCATATGCAGTGGGGAACTGAGATAGAGAGGTCATTAAAAATTTGGGTTATGTTTTTCTGTATCTGAAAAACTTCTTTCTTAATGATCTCTGTGCTACAGAAAACAACAAAGCAGGTTAGAATAAATAAAAAGCTGTATCATGCCTCCCTACTGATACGGCTGCCTGAGGACAGAATGCAGAATGGTATATACTTACAGCAGCTGGCAGTATGACCAGGTCCAATTGCTCCCAATCATAAGTTGCCTTAAAATCATGTTTAAAAGATATATTTTTCTTGTAATTTGCTCTCTGAAATTTGGATCTCTAACACTCACATTTAAAAAAATTTTTTTTCCAGTGTCATAGTACTGCATTCATGGGGCCAAAAGCATTCTGTACCTACCTCATCAGCTGAATGAAAGGGATATTTAAAAGACAGAAAAACATTTGTAAGTACCGCAGTCATTTATTATTCCTCATTGCGTTGTCAGTGTTCTGGAAGTAAGCACTCTTAAAAATTTCTGGTATGCCTTCAAATTTCTTCTGCTCATACTGAGGATCTGAACCTGCTATACTGGTGATCAGTACCGGTAGATGGATTTTCTTCACCATACTAAGGTTTTAAGTAAGATCTTCCCTCAAGTGTTCTGGTGGTGGTATTGTTACCAGTGTGCTTCCAGCCTTGAGGAGTTTGGCAGACAGCTGTCAGTTGGAAATGTCTTTTCTCTGGAAAGGACGAAAGAAGAATTGCAGGGATGTTTTCATCTCCGATATCATGCCTTGTCATGAGAAATCTTTGCATGGCTTTCTCTGTCTCTCCTGTTGCTGTGTAGTGCCCTTCTGTGGCTCTAGCTATGTGGTGCTCTCAACACTTAGGAGGTTTTTCACATACAGGCTCCTGAACACAAGGCTAGCAGGCCAGCTGCTGTCTAAATTAATAGTGTTGTATGGATGTAATTGGAGGCAAAATTTCACCCTGAAAGAGATAAACTTAGTCCAATGTGCCTTGTACTGTGCAGCAGATCCGTGTTCTTCAAGCTCTGGTAGTAATGTGTCATTCACCCAAACCACTTATGCTGATTTTGTAATGAGGACTCTTGGTGCCTGTGCTTCCAGTCGTAGTTCTTTACTACCTGATTAAAGACGTCTTTCTAATTGGACAGAAATAGTGAAGGGGTTTCATTTTCTATTGACAGATTTACTATAAACCATCCATTAATGAGTTATGATAGCTACACCTGCTGTGGAAGAGTTTAAACATCATAAGTAAACAGAGTTGCCAGTATGTTGCATGCATGAGAAGTGGTTGAAGTGTAGTGTGACAGAAATTATAATATAGGGGTGCATATCCAGAGCATCCCTATTTAGATCACAGAAAAATGTGGCATTAGTGTAGGTACATTGTTATATAGTATCTCTGATATAAACCTGTGTGGTTTCCTGAAGAAATTGGGTCTAAATAGTTTGCAAGGTGAAGGACCTGTGGAGGACTCCTGAGAACCTCTTTCATCTGGACCACAACACTACAGGCCCAATGTTGTTGAGTGAATTAGCCTACTGTTTTTAGCAGGGGAAGAAAAAAAGGGGGTTAGTAAATTAAGCAAAACATCCAACAATACTAGGCCATCAGTTCTGGTGGTTATACCTTTCATTTGCTCTTAATTTGAAACACTGGAAGATTGTTAATGGTGTAAACCCAGAAACAGAAGTTGGGAAGGAAATAAGAACATAGGACTGTGGCTCTCCAGTTAAAATGCATTTGTGGTATCGATTCTTCATCCCATTGTAGTCCCTTTATGCTCCAGCAGTGAGGAGGAAAGCTGCTTAACATTTGTCCTCATGGGTTTGGTTTTGGGGTGAAAGGACTTGAGCATGAGGCTGCAGCCAGGGAATGTGCACCTTCTAACCCAGCTCCTTTGAGGTAGGGCCCAACCTGATAGACTATTTCTAGCTGCAGAGCATCATTGCCTCCTTTCCTGAGGCCCTTTTTGCCAGGTGAAGCTAGCACGAGAAGTCACAGAGCAAGAGAGAGGCATGTGGGTTAGGAGATCTAAATCTCATATGCAAGAACTGAAACATGGAAAGTGATCTGGCAAGCCCCATGAAGGCATTTTCTACGCATGGTCAGCCGGTCCAATATGCTCTTTCAGCACTGCCGCCGTACAACCAGTAATCTATGGTGCCTTGCACTATTTCTTTCTGGTTGCCAGAGTCCCTCTTTGGTTCTACTATAAGTTAGTGAGGCTGTTATAATGTGAAAGGGGTGAAAAAAGGTCACGAAGTTCACTTAATCTTTTCCTCCATTCCTGCATTAGGCAGAGCTAGGCAAAGCTTGGTTGAAATGGTGAATTGGTGCTACTGGCTCTATTGCTTTCTGAAGCAGTTAGTGCATGGGACAAAGTTTTGGCATGTCTAAAATTAACCCATTTAGCATGTCTAAAATTGACTCGTTGAGCCCAGTCTGCAGTCACGCCGAGTGGCTCAGCCAATGCCGTGTCAGATATTGGCAGCAGAAATAAGGCATAAGATCTTTATGCTCATACATCCCTTGGTTAAAAGACCATTCTCACTTGAATTCACTGAATCATCTTCTACACTAGATTCTCTTGCATGAGTCTGAAAATAAATTATGCATCCAAATTAGTGTTAGAGGCCACTGTCTTTCCCAGCCAATATTGCCTGAGGCTTTTGTTGTTGATCAGGATGTGGATAATTTCCTGTGAAGGTGGAAGAATTGTGAGATACTCTTCAAGTACCAAGAAATAATATTTAAACTGTGGTTGTTCTTATTCCACAAAAATTTTAAAACACTGTTTGAAGCTGGTGTGCTGGAGGAAGTAAGCTAAAATCAGCTCAATTCTTCTTCACCTTAATTGCAGTCCCTTTCTCGAAAGGGGAGAAAACCCCACACGTTGGTGTACTGCTATCAGTTTTTGGAGAAGCCGAACAAGCCCAGTAGAAATGTTAAGGCAGTCAGCACTCTCTTCACCTCTGTCTTCCAGCCTCTCTCTGGGGTGGCTATACAGCACCTCCAAGATATGGCAAGTGGCCAGCTGCTTGCGAGGCCACATCCCCACATTTGAGCTTGGAGCTACCAGCTGGCAGAGGCAGCAGCCCTGAGCTGTCCGGGTGGTTACAACCAGCAGCTTTGAAGTTCTGCCCTTCAGCTATCTCCTGTTGCATGCAGCTTGTGATACATGAGTCTGTGTCCTGCAGCTGTCACCATGTAAGTCAGCAGGCATTTGAAGTAATGCTGGCTACCCCAGGGAAAGGGGCAAGAGTTGAACAAAGTGTTCATCTTCAATTAAACCATTGGGATGCCAGTGCAGAGTCTGATTCTCTGCCACTTTCTCCTCTAAAACTAGTCTCATGTCTGAGCTTTTTAATAGGAAAGAACAGAGGCAGCTGCCAAGGCCTGCTAGTTAGCATGGGGTTTGAACCAAAGGGGAAAATCAGTAATGGTGTCAACTGGTTTGTAAGTGGGACAAGCTGACTTTCAGGTAGTGATTTCAGTAAGCCCCAGCTCCCCTTCAGACTGCTGCCTTCAGTTTGAAACTTTGCTGCTGAATATGTTAGAGGAAGCCAACAAGATAATACCCAGGCAGCTAAGTCAGCAGAAGAGTTTAAAAATGTTTCCCCGCAGTGAGCCAAATTCAGCTCCAGCGTAAGTGCAATTCCTACTAGAGCCAGTTCTGAAAGTGCTGCTGACGTCGGGTTAAGACCAGTGGACCAGATCTTCATCTTGCATTGCACTATCTGGGTTGTCTTCACCAGAAAACACTTCATCATGCGAAGAATAAGCAAAAGGAAAATATGACCCACCTGGCTGCTGCACCCATTTAGTGTTGGGCTGAATTTGCTCAAGTATCTCTTTTTTGTCTTTCTTGCATATCGAGTATGCCTGCCTGTTTCGAGCCACAACAAAAGCAGTAACAACAGACTTTGACACCTGTGTTTCCTCCAGCTGTGAGTCTCATCTTTTTTTCTGCAAACCACTTTATCTGCTTCAGAATGCGAGGCCGGTTCTCAGAATTACAAATGCTGCTCTGCAACAAATGGTCTCTTCCTTTGCTTTATCTGTACAAGTGTGTGCTTCTTGGTCTTATTTGACTGTTTCTATGAACTTCATGTGCTGCAGGGTATGCCCCTGACTTATGGAGTGAGTTTGATACAAATTGCACAACAAAACAATTTACAGTGCAGGCTCACATGTTTAAATCCATGGTTGTGTTCTTACCGATCTGACTTTTTCTCTCCCTTACCAGCTGTCCTCCCTTAGTGACTGTTGCTGATAACAGCCCTGCTGAGAAAGCAAATGGCAGAAAGCAAATTGCTTCTTCTAAAAAAAAAAAAAAGGGGGGAGGGGAGGGGGTGGGGAGCGAAGGAGCAAAAAGGAAAAGAGGGTCAGAAAAAGTTATTCTAAAATGCAAACTGCTGTTTTATCTTTGATAAAACTGGAATCATTGCCACTGAACTGAGTGGAAAATGTTGTTGTCATTCACAGCAGAAGAGCAGCAAAGGAATTTATGGTATGAAAGTTGTCTGTCTTCTAGTGCATCTGTATACACCATGTGCTGGGCCACTTGGCAGGCCAGGAGATTACGTAAAAAAAAAAAAAAACTTGGAAAGTCTGCTGTCTTTGTTTAATATATCAGAAATGCTATTCTCCCATAACCAGAGCAGCAGCTCTGTATTAGAATTTTTAATACAGGGAAGGGAATATACCCAGGAGAAATGAAAGCTGTCCTGCTCCCATTTCATGAACTTTCAAAAGGACACTGAGGATAGAATCAAGAAAATATGGTGGGCAGTACCATAAGAGTAACTTCTGACCCACACATTACTCATTAAAAAGTCATTAATGTTTACAAGAAAGTAGACAACCCAAACAAAATCGCATCATATGGACTTTACATGCTGTATCTCAAAAAAAAAAAAATAGTACAGGTAGGAGAAAAGTCATTGCAGTGCTCCAGAGGTTGTAGCCAAGAAGCCAAGAATGTAGGACGTAGTTGAAATCTCTTGGACAGCTTTGAAAATTTTACCCTTAGTTTCCATCACTGAACCGAATTTAGGTCAGCCTGATCCACCTGCTTCTCCTCAGTGGGTCTGAGTGAGGATTCTGTCTGGGTAGGCGTGTCTCCCAGCCCAGATAATTAATTCCATTAATTTATTTTAATTTAATTAAAACGGGAATAATTTTACATCACAAATTAGTTGTCAGTATTTTTATTTTTTTTTAGTGTTTGCATTTAAGTCCACTGGAAAGATCAAATAGACTTGTTCATTTCCCTCTTTGCTTGTAGTTGTTTTTCAGTCCACTTCCTGTTCAAGTTCTTATGCACACTACGTTGTGCTTTTTATTTAAACTCTACTGTATATTTTCAACAATATTACTTAAACTGTGTCTAATCCTGCAAGTTTCTTTTGTGGCATTTGTGGTCTGCTGGACTTTCCCTTCTCTTTCATAATTATTTGGAACCTTTAGCGTACATTGGTAACTTCAAATGTGCAAAAGGGTTCACTCTTCTGGTGAGGATCTTTCATTTGGGAGATGTCTGATCCCTAGTACACTATTTTATAGCCCCAAACCCCACTTATAAATATGAACAGATAGCAGGTGATTAAGTTTGGAGAACTGCTACATCATTGTTCTGGGAATTAATAGGCAGCCTACAACTCATTTAAGCTAGTCCTTACAAGTCTTTTTTCTAGCTTATAAAAAAGGGTGATCTTACTTCAAATAACTTCTCAGTCTACCCTCAGTCATTCCATTCCGTACTTTGACCAAAGAAAGCTCGAACTTTGCAGTATGCTTAGCTTACCCTGGCATATTTGGGCATAGGTAATAAAAAGCTCATTCCTGACCTGGCTGCATCTTCTAGTCCCTTTATATTACTTTGCTATATAAAGTGCAGAACACGTACCAGGCTCAAAAATGTATTTGTAAAGGCCTCATGGTCTTTGCATGATTATTTATTAGATGGTTCTTCCCACAACTGACAATAAGAATTAATTCACCAAAAGATATCAAGAGAAAGTTGTTTGCATAATGGGTGCATCAGGTAAGCTTGTACTTTTAGAAAAAGTATTAGCTCATGTATTTTGACAAACATGGTAAAATTTTTATTATCCCATTACATCCAGTCTCAGAGAGCCTACACAATTTCAGGTACTCTGTGATAGTGTTGCATATACTTTTAAAAGCTATGCATAAGCAGCTTACTTCCTCTTACTTTAATTATTTCACAGTCTGAAAAATGCTACTGTCTTCATATAGAATCTTGTGTAACATGATCAGGAAAATATTTACTGTTCTGTTTTTTTGAACCACTTGAATTTAAATGTTATATTCTTTCCATAGACCTCTGCATCAGGATAATAAACACAAAAAGTCTCCCTGCTTTATAGGTGATGAAAGCAATTTTTACAGAGCTTTCATCTCATTTGAATTTTGTAGAACTTTTCTATAAGGACAAAATGTCTGCAAAATATTATGTTACCAAAAAAAGGGGATTTTCTGCTTTAAGCGTTTTCTGCCAGAGCTAGTTCAGATAGATTGGGCAACGAAACTATCTATTGTAAATTACTATTTTTGCATATGTTTCTCTCTGACTTCTCAGCTGGTCCGGCCCATCTCTAATGGGCAATGGCATTGAGAGCTGTGCACTTGCCTCTGGGTCTGTCATGAGGCTTGGCTGGAGCTGGACCTTCTGAGAATTGGCACAGCACACTTTCACACGCTGCAAAAATAATTTCTTGTGCTAATCCCTCGTGGCATTTACATATTACACAAGACCCTCTTTACAGAAGAAAAAACCAACATTTTCCCATGACCATAGTTAATGTACTGTAAATCTGTGAACTGCTGGATCTGCGAGCCACATCTCGGGATACTTTGTCCTCCAGAAAAAGACTTGATACGGCAGTATGCTCGGTATCAGAGAGGAAAGCTCTGGTGTGGTTAAAACATTAGTTCTAGGCTCGAGAGGTCTGAGTTAAAACTTATGCTCATCTACTGACTGCTGTGTGATTAGTTGTTAGGGCACTACATAAACACAAACCCAAAATAGGTCCTCTTGTGATAGACACAAAAGTCAAGAGTTTAAGAACAGCTGCCCTAGCTCGGTCTAAGGGTTCATTAAGCCCACTGTCCAGATGGTTATAAGCAGATGCACAGGGAAGACTAAAAAAAAGGAAAGAAATAGACTTCCTCCGAGTACTCTCCCAATTCTCAACATTTCCTAAACCTGATGTGTAGTTTTTTTCTATTTAATAACCCTGAATGTCTCTTCAAGGTCCTTGTACAGGTTCCCTGGCAGCCCATGCAAACATTTTCCATCCACAGTATCCTTTTGCAGGGAGTTCTGTAGCAAACAGAACTGTCACCATTTATTTTTCCTGAGCCTTGCTCTTGCAAGTTCATTTTGTGCCCCTTAGCTCTCATGCTGGAAGAAACAGCAAACAGTCAATTTTTATCTGCCTATCCCAAGACACTCTTTAATTTGCTGACCTCGGTCATGTATCACCTGTCCAGGTTGTCTCTCTTCCAGGCTGACAAGTCTCAGCCTGCTCAGCTCCCCCATCAGCTACATACGGTGGTGGCTCTAATGCTTTTTCACTAGTGGGGATTTTGACAGAAGATTTTGCAGCAAACTTGTGTCTTTGTGTGTGCATGAGCAGATATATATGTTTATATATAAAATATATATTTTTATATATAAAATACAATGAAGGTTTAAGAGAGCAGTACTATACAAAACAAGACTAATATAGGATATTTATTCTAAAGCTAATATTAACAAGATGAGGCTATTTAATTGTTATTCATTGGAGAATAGGAAAAAAGTAACCATTAACTCATAAAGGACCTTGTAACTTTTTCCTGTGGGCCCCTTTTTTACCTGAATGGCTACGTGCCCTTTTCTGTGGAAGTGGGAGCTCCAGCAAAATGCCCACTGAGGGTGACTGCACAGCCAAATGCCCAAGAACTCTGTAATGCATTTGTTGAACTTGTCTTTCAATATAGACAGTCTACTTTGTACAATCTTGTTGAGGAAAAGGAAGGCTGAATCTCACTGCTACGCAATAACTTCTCACCACTCACTTCACAAGTGAAATCACAGGTCAGGTGGGGTTCCAGGACCTTCCAACTTTCTCCTGCATGCTGCTTGTGCGCTCAGCCTGGGTGCATCACGTCCATCTCTATGACTTTGGGGATAGCTGGGGAAATGCCCGCTGAAGGTTACTGTACAGACACGGTAAACTTGTGGTGCTGGGCTTGGTGCTAGTACCTGCGTGTTCGTGCTCTGTGTCAAAGGCAAGCAAAACTCAGAAAGAATTTACAGAGGCTCTGAAGGTCCGGTTCCTTTCCCACTGTCCCCAAGGTAGAAGCCACCCTGATTCCTCACTTGGGCTCATCCTCGTTACCCTTCTCTGAGCATTTGAACCTGTTGTTTTTGCAACAAGGGGATAGCACTGCACAGGGCACATAAAGTGTGAGCAAACCATGCGTTTATGGATGGTATACATAGTGACATAATGGTGTTCTTTGCTAGGAACTGGGACACTTCCTAATATTTGATTTGTTTGGGGTTTTTTTGACTGTTCCTGAGTGCTGAACTGATGTTTAGGAAAGTAGGCAGTCCAGTGTTTGCAACCCAAGCAGAAAAAAAGCTAGACCCAGTGTGGACAACAGGATAGTCCATAACCCATTGCAACCTAATGGAGCAAATGAATGCCTGTTCTTTAATAAATAAATTATTTTTTGACAGATAACTTTGCTTAGACCTCTATTGAATTCATGTAATTTAATAAAAAGATTTTCATAGGTGGATTTGACTAGGATGGAGAGATGGAGCTCAACTGCTCATTTCAGGACTGGAGGATAGCGGGGAGTAGAGGTGCTTGAGTAGAGTCTGGTTTTGCCTGCCTTCCGCATATATTTATACAGCCGTCTCTGCCTTGGTTGGTTCTGAAGCTGTTTTTTCTGAGTTTGTAAAAGGCATCCCCTCTCTGTTGCACCTGTCTTGCTTATTTACAAACAATATGCAAGGTTCTCCTCTGCTAAAACAGGGTGAAAGTAACAAGAAAAGAGTTGCTGTGGTCTTTAACTGCACCTGTTCCAGGAGACTTTTTTTGTTTTTTTCTTTCTCAGAACCAAATTACCATCATCTTAGTCAGTTGCTGATTCAGGAGTGCAGCCATGTTGAAATCCTGTCCCCTTTTTACCTCTGCACAGACAGAATGAATAACAGTGTGTTTTTCCTCCACAAGATGATAAATACGTAGATTACTAGGTGCTTAAATATTTTGGTAACAGGGCACCAGATGAGCATAAAAGATAGTGAGATTATTTTCTTTGTCTCTTTTTTATTTAGCGCTCATTTTTTATCTTTGGTCCTACTCGTGCACCAAGATTTGTGTGCCTGTAGGCTGCGTAAACCTGATGTGATGATCAATGGAAATGAAGCCCTATCAGATCAGATGAATGCTTCTCATCTACTTTGGTGACAAGTTTCTGAGCTTAGCTCAAACCAACTTTACCGTCCATCAGAGAACTGGCTTTGCTTGAGACGTAGATGAGGAACATTCGTACAGTCCACTCTCATGGCTCTGATGGAGAGGTAATAAATCTCCAGCAGAGGAACACTAACAAATTAAAGTGCTAATGAATGATGCTTGCGTTTGTCCATGTCCCTGGTGGCTGCTAAAATGCTTATCGTTCATTTATGCACAAATGCTCAGAGTTGCTGTGGCAGTAATGCGGGCTTTCCCAGCAAGGTTCCTGTGCTCCCTGTTCACGGCAATCCTCTTCTTAGGAGCCTTGAGCAGAAGACCATCAAGACAGTGAGATGCTGACTTTGACTGATCCTTCTGAGCTGTTTTTGATCAAACACAGTCTTAAGCCCACAGCCAAGAGTCTTTTTCAAAAAACAGAGATCTCTCTTAGAAGTAGAGATCTTCTGTACTAAACTAGAGATCTGTCTTCTAGTAAAAAAAAATACATTCTGGCAATTTTACCTCTCCCTTGAAATCTTATCCTTAGAGTAGGGATGGTTTCAGCTAAGGAACACAACCTTTCACAATACTCAGCTGAAAGTGTGTAAAAATACATGCCTATATGTTTTTTATCTCCTTCTGCTTTAGTTTAACAATAACCCAGCATATGACTCCCCTAGTTGGCAGACTGCTTACAAGAAGTCTGCCATTTCTATTGCTGACATATCTCTTGCTTTTTACTCCTCCAGACTGTGTAGCATATTTAATTAAATTTTGAAACTTCAGTATGAAGTTTAGGAAAAAATAAAGATAATGTTCATGGGGAGAAAAAGGAATTCTTTTAAAGTCGGCTTCATTAACTATTGGGCTATTAGAGTGAGGGTCACTTTGCCCAGACTGAAATAACTGGACCTCCCTAATTGCATATTATTTGAATTATTTCTTTATTTCAAACATGTTATGCTTGTTAGTGATTTAATATGACTGGAAGCACAAATTAATTATACCTGGCAGCTAACTGTAGGAAAGTTATGGTGATCAATGTTTATGCTGTTTTTTTTAATGTCTACCTTTAGTTTACATACTTGGATCAGTTCCCTCCCAATCATGAATAAATATTTGCTGCTTAAATGTTCCCATGCAAATTGGATTAATTTTAGCATATTCATGGAAGAAGGACATTACTGCCTACTCTCAATATTAAGCTGGCTGAACAAGCAAAGGTTGGATTTTTTTTTCCTCCTGCTTAAGTAGTGAATGAACTAGACAGAAAATTCAGCACAAGTTTGCTTATCCCAAATGGTTTGGGGGCATCCAGGGTATTTGGAGAGGTGGAGGTAAAGGCAAAGAATTGACTGGGAAAGCGACTCTTTCTGGGGCCCTAACCTTGAAGAATTTCAGTTAAGCACTGTTCAGCTAAATGGGATGGTAATTGGATAAACAGGGTGGTAAATGTTTGGGTTTGGATATGGACAGAACTCAGCATATGCCTATATGTTTTTCTCTTTATATTTATAGCATCTCATGCAGCTTTCGTGTCCTCTCTGACACCACTCATCTGCACTGCCTCCTGTGGTGTAAGTGCACCACAACTTTGGCACCACAGACTCTCCTTTCTCCCCATTTCATTAGCTACCATTTCAGGTGTGGTACAAGGAAATGTTGCCCTGGGGCTGTAAGGGCAGAGGGGCTGTACTCTTTCTCTGTGTCACCAGCATTTTGTGTCATGCTCAGCCCCTGCACGCTGACTCTGGGAATATGGGCAACTGACCCTGTGTGATGCTGACTCTCTTCCTGTAGGCAGCTGGTGGCTTTTTCACAGTGCTGCGTCCCGATGGTGCCCTCTGAGCCGTATCCTTTTCAGGGGATTGCTTCTCTTTTCCCAGTTCTCCTAACAATAGGGACGGGTCATCCCTTACTGGAAACTGCGCGGTTGAGAAATCCTCATCTCTGCATTTGTCAGCTGAACTGAATTGTGGAAGAAGCCTTGAAGTGGAAAGCCCTTTTAGTCAGAGATGTGACTCTTGGCTTTTTTTGGCAGATTAATCGGTTGTAGGAATGCTGTTCCTTTTGAGACAGCAAGTTGCTGAGGGCTCATGCATAGTTCTTGTGCCGTAATACAGTATCAGGAACAAGCTGGAGACAAAGGCATAGGGTTCAGGCAATGCTATAGCGCGAGAGCCAGTAGCCAGCTCTGTAAGCTCTGTACTGCAGAAACTCATTATTTACACAGCAGGCTGTTTGACTGGGAAAGGCATCATCATGCAACAACGTTTGGGTGTTCAGCACTTAGATGAGGCAGCGTGCATAGGAATTTTAGGGGCCTAACTCTGGGCATGAGGATTTGAAAACCTCAGCCAGGATACTGAAACCAGCTGGGAAAATGCTGGGATTTTGTGTCATCACTCAGACTTACCTCTTCAGTGGTTGAGGCAGTTGGATACAAGATGTATTTACTTGCTTCCTGATGCCTTAGAGGATACAAGACCTCTAGGCCAGTGCAAGAAAGGAAAGAAACAGATTCAGGTTTTGGTTTTGAGTCCCTTAGACTTGATCTTTGACACCACAAGATAAATAATAACATGCACAAAAGTTCAGCTCTCCTCCCACTGTGGTGGGCGTTGCTGCAGGTCCGAGTGGATAGGAAGATACAGTCTGAATGATGTTGTAAAGCTCGGCAATGAAACAAACAGTCACCATATCATAACTTCCAGCCTTCTCAAGCCCCAGAACAGCAAATCTGACGTATCTCTGTGAACAAGTGCACATGTACATGATTGATGCCTGTGCAGCTTCTCCAGTGTGTCCAAAGTCACTGCGCATGCACTCCAGGAGACTCGAGTGCCTCCTGTGATGTCTGTCCCACTGAACTCCTGGGATGCGTCAGATGCTTGTGTGATATGGAGTCGATTTTTGCATGGTTGGTGGCTGTTTGTCTGAGATTTCCAGATGTTCCAGCTGCTAATTCTCTGGAAATCTGGTGGAATACTGCCCAAAGCAATTGAGTTGGCAGGCTTGAAATGTCTTTTCCATGTCTAATTAATGTAGTGTGCATGTAAAATGTCTTCCTGGGCAAAGAGGACCAGGAAAGAAAAGTACAAGTTATTAACAAAGGCAACTAAATTAGAACTTCAGTTCTTTGTGTGTCTTGCAGACTTTCATTTTCACATTTCTTATATCAATGCTATTCTACCAATATGCAATAATAAATATTCAGCAGGTGTGTATACTTATATTTACATGATATGTTCTGTGACGTTTTTAATTTTTTTGTGTATGTTTCAAATTCATCTGCTTCTTTGACAGCATAGCATTCCTTGTACTTTTGGAGACATTTAAACTTTGTCTTGCGAGCCTTGCGCCCACTCATTTATATCAGGTTGAACACACTGAAAGAATCTATCACACCCAAACACTAGAGACGAGTCTATGGACTTTTTCCCAGGCTGCTTTTCCTAGAAGTTTTTAGGTCGGATGCTAAGGGAATGGCGTTATATCTATGTGCTGTTTACAAAGGATGATTTGAAGCTTTTTTGTAGTTACCTATCTGCCTAGTGAAGTTCTGCAACTTTGCATTTTGAGGCCTATGGTAACCGGAGTAGTTACTCTGTCCGTTTCCTTTCTGCTCTACATTAGTTAAGGTATTTAGTGATGACCTAAAGGAGCACAGGAGATCCTCACTGATCCTCACTGATTACCTTTGCAGGTGACACAGGACTGGAAGAACTAAGGATTATGAAGAGGCCAGTGATATAGACCTTTTTGCATGAATTGATAAAGGGAAAATTAATTACTTGAATGTTTATACAATCAGGATAGGATGGAACATGAGGGGACAAATATTAAGGCTATGATGACAGAATGGAGACTGTGCCTGAGAAGCAGTGAGTACAGAACGTGGTGGAAATTTTCTAGATAGAGAGCAGAAAACAAATTCCCAGTGTAACACCATCCGTTTGACTTAATGACATCCTTTTAAGATGTTAACCATTGTTGGAGGTATGAGCAAGGAAGCTTAAAATACAAACAGAGAATGTCATAGCAAATATAAGTGGGAATTCTCTGCGGTAAGGACTGGGTGTCGCATTCTGCCACTGGCAATTCAAAGAAACTGATGATAAGTTGGAGACAACTCGGGGAAGAGATGTGATCGCTCAAGGAGAAAAGTCCTGTAGAGTGTGTAGGAAGTCTGAAACTCACTCTCTCTAGTCCACCTAAAGGTAAATAATAAGAATAATCTTGGTCAGAGTCTGCCAGGACCTAATGTAGTACAAAGTTTGGAAATAGACTCTTCTGTTTGGGAAAAGGATCTAATTGCTGGAAATTGAAGCAAATCACATTTTAACTAGGGAAAAGGTGTGTATTTCTAACAGAGAGGGTAATTAAGCATTGGAACATGTATTCTTAATTGAGAAACATCTAGAGACTATGCAATTTCTTTTTTTTTTTTTTTTTTTTTTTTAAAAGCTGGCACCATTCCCTTGGAAGTAAAGCTAAGGGGAGTATTGTTGCATGAGAAAGGAGACCCATTCCAATTTTACAAGAATGCTTATTCAGCTGAGCTACTTCAGTTTGATCAAAATTATATAAAATAAGAGGATTTTGTTGTAGCAATTTCTTTAAGTTTTCTGCTGTCTTAAAAATTCCTGTAGCTATTTAATGAATTTATGTTGTTTGGTATCTGTGACTATTTTGTGCCTTACCACCATGAAGTATTGAACTATGATAGGGTATCAATGAGAACCCTACCAGGAAGTTTGGTTCAGGTGTGTCCTGTATGTGTCTCTTTGTGGCCAATATTGTCCACTGGATCTTCAGCCAGGAGGAAAGACTATTGCTGGTGTCTTTTGTTGGAAGGCCATTATGAGATTCTGACATTTAGAAAAGAGAAAAAAAGTGAACTGAAAAATCCTACCCTCCATTATTCTGGAGGTACTTCTTTTTATTCCGAAGTAGATGTATTTATGGGAGATATTTAGTAAGGGGACATTCATAATTTTGTTTTGGGAGGTCAAGAAGGGGTAATCTAGACACATGGGAAGCAAAATTTAGAAGATACAGGATTTTTTTTTTTTTTTGAGTGCAGTTAACATGATTTTCATGATAAAGATGCCAAAATGAAGAAATAGAGAATTTAGAATCATCTGATAGAAGGTTAAAATTTCATTTTATAAAGAATCTTCTCAAAAATCTCTCTTTAAAAGTTATCACCTGTAAATTGAATTGAAATGTGCATTTTAAACCATAGCTTTTCCTAATGCTCAGTCATGACTACTTCTTCAGTGGTCTGCATATAGGAACAGAAACTGTACGTTGTCTTTTAGGTGACTATAAAAAGGCATTGGAAAGGGGCTGTGAACATAAGGAAGAACCATGTTTTCTGTGCTTTAATCTATTGCACTGTCAGAGTTTATAAGCAAACAAATGCTTTTTCTAGTATGCTGGCCTTGAAAATTCAGTCTGGATCAGAAAATCGGTCTCTTCTCTGTCGGCCCTGCCTTATTCTCCTGTTGCTCTTTTGTCTAAATGGGGGAGGAAGAGGTAAAAAGGTTTGATTTTTTAAAAATTTCTTCTAACGTAATTAAAAGTTCTTCGAAGTAACATTGTCATACAGAAAAAAAACCAGCTGTATTTTTCCATGCATTCGCAGTAGAAAGGTTGGACTGACTTTAGATTCTGTGATCCCTGGCATGGATTACCCAAAACTCATTGGTGATGGTTGATATTAGATGCTGGCATCCCCTGCTGGTGCAGCTTGCAGTTATTGGTATTTTTTGCCTGGTGAACTGTTGCTATTGACAGTCTGCTTTCATCTTCCATTTTCTCAGACTATATTATTTTCCAGCACTCTAAAGGAGATATGCATAGGGAGACCCTCCGGTCTCTGGTCCGAAGGGCTGTGGGGTGAGCATCCACAGTGGGAACCTTATTGTCACCCTGGGAGCTGTCCTCGAGGTCAATTCTGTGACCACGAGGGTTAGAAAGTCATTGCGGTGGGTCTAAAGTGAAGAAGAGAGTTTCATAACTAAGGGACTCTAAGGAGGAGGGGTTGAAATAAGACATAAAATATCACAACATTCATAACAAAATGGTGCAGGTTGACCATGCTGTTTGCTCTCACCACAGCGATTGGCTGAAGCTGGGAAGGACTGTGATTTCTGTTAAAAAAAAAAAAAAAGGAAAAAAAAGGCTGCTCAGCCTTTCTCAGGCTGAGGGAAAAATGGGATTTTTTTTCCACTTGGGAGCTGTCCTCGAGGTCAATTCTGTGACCACGAGGGTTAGAAAGTCATTGCGGTGGGTCTAGAGTGAAGAAGAGAGTGTTTCATAACTAAGGGACTCTAAGGAGGAGGGGTTGAAATAAGACGTAAAATATCACAACATTCATAACAAAATGGTGCAGGTTGACCATGCTGTTTGCTCTCACCACAGCGATTGGCTGAAGCTGGGAAGGACTTGGATTTCTGTTAAAAAAAAAAAAAAAAAGGAAAAAAGGCTGCTCAGCCTTTCTCAGCCTGAGGTAAAAATGGTATTTTTTTTCCACTTGCCGTCTTTTGTCTGCATATGTAGTTGATTGCATTGAATATGGGTGGCATTCTTGCTCCCCCCATTTTGGCAGGTTGCTGAGCGTGTTTTGCACCCCAGTGACAATGCAAGTGCTCCTGGAGCTGGTTGTGCATTAGCCGTCGTCACAAAGGAGGGAATGGCTCAATTCCACCAACAAGGGAGAGGGAATAGCATGCCTTTGACTTCAGCTCGATGTTTTTGTTGAAATGAATGCATGCTTTCCCATTGATATACCTGCCCATCAGATAGGATCCACCAGGTCTGGACTTGACTCATTGTTCTACCAACAATATAGTCAATTCAGTAGCTATTGCATGCCTAAGATGAAAGCTGAAAATAAACACCTTTGCCAGATACACTATATGTTTTAGTGCTCTGCCAGCTACCAAGGGACCATACTTTAGAGTATTCAAGTCAGGAATTATAGAAGTTACCACAATATTTCTCAGTGCCAAAGGTCAGGTGTTTTAGTCTTTCATGATAATAAAACTACGTTTGCCCTGATGAGAACAAAGGGACATAATTTTGCCCCAGTAAATGACCTTTTAAATGACTAGAGTTCAACTCGTTGTTGGCACCTGAATGCACAGCAAGAGGTGAAATTAAAATGTTAATATCCACTGTTGAATCAACGTGAATGAAGAAGAAAACAAAAGCAGGCAAAAATAAAATAACTATCAAATGGGAAGTACTTAGGGCTAGATTTATATGCTGTTTCAAAGCATGAATTGTAATACGTGTTTAAAATATAACTGTTCCTTCATTCTCAGCATGTGGGTTAGACTCTGACTATGGAACAAGTATTTAACCTTTTTCAGAAGCGGCATTCTTAACAAATTATTCTTAAAATGAAACTGTTTAACGAAACTGCTTTTTAACTGCTGTATAAAACCATGCATTATTATCAGATGACGATACGTAATACAATATAACACTCTGCAAGGTAACAATAGTTCTGCTAGCTCATTCTTACGTGGTTTTGAACTTTACCACTTTTACTTTAAAATATAACGGGCTAGGCACTGTCTTTGCCGGAGACCAGTGCCAAGTATAAAGCACAGCTCTGCTGGCACAGCCTCAGCGCTGGGAAGTTCGGGGTGTTTTGCAGAAAGCAGGTGGGCGAGCAAGGCGTACACTGCAGGGCAGACTGCACAGCTGTAAGATGCGGAATTCCCCTCAAAAGGATCGGCATGCCTTTGAAAATGAATTCAGCACTGAAATAAAAGAGATTTCTGATGCAGGGGAAGAAAATAGGGTTTGATTAGTTTCAAATTAACTCTTTCTGTGTTTGTTTTGCCTTCATCTCCCTCTCTTTTCCCCTTTCTCACCCCCGTTTCCCCAAGAGATGGTTTTCAAGAGAGAATACAGGAGATGTTTTCATCTCTAAAGTGTGGTACTGGACTGTTGCAATAAACTCTTCAGTGCAGCCTGCTTCCCTGTAAACACAGAGCATGCTGGAAGCTGGATGCATTTGGAACATTAGATTCTGGAAACACCATGTTTTCTCAGTATCTATTAGGAAATGCATTCATTGATTATTTTCTCCTTAGAATGCTTGCAATAGATTTCTATCACTAATTATTTTTAACTGTATATTTTTGTGGATGGTGACAACACAGTGCACAGATTAGGAAGAATGGCTGCAAGGCATTTAGTGCTCCAGTGCTTTTAAAGGACTTGCAGGGTTGCAGCACCTAGCAGGATTTGTCGCTATATAAATGCTATGCAGTATTCTTCTTTGTTAATTAATTGGCTGCATGAATGAAGATTCTGAGATTTTAATGCCAGACTTCTTTCCTTATATTCTTGAACTTACTAATCATTATCAACAGTTCAAATGTCAGTTAAGACCTCAGCAGATATCCTCTCCAATTTTTTGGAAAGTGCCACAGCTTTCTACCCTCAGAAACTACAGTAGATGGTAGCTAGTGATGATAGGTCATGCAGAAACAAATCAGCTGCCAAGCACTTTCAGAAATTCTTGTTTTATTTTGCAGTACCAGAGCTTTCTCTGCTCTTGCTGATCAATGTGAATAGTTTCATGGCAGTGAAAGTCAGCCAAAAAAAATATTTCTCTTTTGCATCTGATAGAAATTTTATTGCCATATCAAGCTCCAAATAAAACTCCTACTCTTTAAGCAATTCCTGAAAAACACAAATTAATTTGGGTTTGAATAATACCCCCAAACTATTAAAGCTGCCAACTGAAAAAGGAACAGATAATTAGGAGATGACAACAGACAGCACAAAGCCAACAGAGAAAAACTGGAACACAGCTAGACAGCAACACTGGCCATCTAATCCATTAATAGCTTCTTATAATTATGTTTTACTTTTGCATTAAACTGGTATAAGCACAAAAAGACATTACTGAAGTTTTAATCTCCAGCAAAAGAAATCTCCTCCTGCCTAACAGCACACAGCATGCACACAAATGTGACTTCAATTAGCACTACTGTAAATTTTAATTTAGCACTTGGTAGGAGCGTTCAGCAATGTATGTAAGAAATAGGGGCTGATGCTCCATTAAAGACATTCCATACGATTACACCATTGATCCATTGATCCCTTGATTCATATTTGTGGGGCAAGTAGGAGGGGGAGGATTTAGGAATTTAGAGCTCATGAAAAATGCCAGAAGACTTTTTTCCCCCAAAGTCTCCTGCACCTTTTTCTGTAGCTGCGCTTTGCCTGTTATCAAGGTGTCACTGTCACCTTCGAGGTGCCTGGGGACCGAGCTGTCCTGTTTCTCTGTAGGCTGGGACGTCACCGCCAGCAGCAGTGCAGGCTCCCTCACACTTCCCAGCCAAGCACGTTGTCCGCTGCAAGTGGAAAGCACCTACCACCACCCCAGTGTCCTCTTTGCCGTTGCTGCCATTTACTGCCCTTGAGGTTAGATTTTGTTCTGTGGACATCTGCCCTCTCTAAGCATGACTGGGATGACCCCCGGGACACTAAAGCATTCTCATTTCATTTTACACATTAGCTTACAAACCTGACAACAGCCCAACAGGTTAATAGTTAGCGTTAATAGTTAGCAACGGTGTGCATTTCAGCACTGCACTGTGGTATGTTTTCTGGCTGTAACCACGCAAAGACAACTTGCAAATTCTCCAGTATCCAGCTCCATCATGGTGCACTTGGTTCTCCTTTTCTACAGGATTATCTTGTGTGAGTAGCATACAGGTTTAGTTCTACTAGCCAGCTGTGATTTGTGTTTAGCACATTAGAGCACCAAGAACTTGTTTGTTATTTTTTAAAGTTATTCCCTGGTGGCAGTGCTTATTTGTGCTTAAACTGCAGATGCCCGCGTTTATACAATTTACATTGTTTAAAATGTCACTATTATTTGTTTTTAAAAAATTCTGCTAGGTTAGACAGAGTGTATCCTGTGATTTATAGTACAGCTCTGTGCTATGCCATTTTAGTGAGGATCTTGAAACAGGGCCCTGTGGTTTTTTTCCCCCTTTTGCTGTTTGTTCTGCTCTTTAATTACATTCATATCAGCTACTTTGAAGTTAATGAGACTGTTGGGATATGTAAAAGAGAATCCTGTATTGATTTCAGTCCTAATATCTTATCTTTGCATCTTTCTCTTCCTGCATATAATGTGTTCTGAGTCACAGTTGCTGACATGTTGTGATGGGTGCAATAGCTTTGGCCTGACATAGGGCTTTATCATACAATCCAAAAGTAAGAGGAAATACATAGATAAACACAAAATGCCATCCTGCCTTCTCATTTTCTCATTAAGCCTGGCATGTAGGGAGTATAATTTATTAAAGTTGCTGGGTTCGGTACACATTCCAGGTTATAAAAACCATTTTTTTCCTGTTTCTTTATAAACAACCCTTCTGACTTTTTGTCTCCCTCCCCTACTCAGAAAAAAAAGAAAGAGTAGTATAAAACATGGCAAGTGATAATTATGAGGTTGGGATATACATCAGGCTATGCTAAGATTCAAGGCCAAGTTAGGACTTGAGTTTAGGTACAATGCAAGCAAAATGTTTAATTGTTCTTGTGCCCATCGGCTGGAGCTGGGTTCTTGGATACCGCCAGAAGATGATAGAAGGTGGTCTGCTAAGGTGAAGGGTACAAGTTTTCCAATACCAGCTGCTCATAACTGTTTTGGTACCTGGAAAAGAATTTTGTAAGTGTAGCTAAGCCATCAGATTTCATCTGGGATCTTTTCAGCCAAACTCAGTAACTAATCACTTTGTGGTTTTGGAGCTGTTTCCGAACTTGAACCCTCGGCACAAGTTCAGGTTCCCCTGCTCTGCTGCCAGATGGAAATCCCTGCAGAAATGTTACCGAGTAACTTTTGCTCTGTTCCAACGGCTTTTTCTTGGTTTTGTCTGGCAACTGAGAAATGCCAGGGACCAGAAGCTCAGCAGGCATCTGTTCCACTCCACAACCTGATTGACCAACTGCAATCAGTAGAAACTAGTCACATATTTTTAAATGGAAGTCTTAGTATGCCATCTTTCAATCTTACACATACACACTCATTCAAAAAGACTATCCTATTATACATTGGTTTTCTCCCACTTGTAATAAGAACTGTGATTTACACTCACAATGCCAGACCGTTTGGAGTTATGTGAGAAGCCTGTGTTGGCAGTAAATCATCCTAGTGTTCAGTTTGGTTTCAGTTCGCACGACATCACCAAATTCACCCAAAACTGATTAAAGCACAACTCAGGCAACAAAATTTAATCCTGTTTCCCACCAGAAGGTTGAATTTGGTTACGATATAGGACCAGTAACACGTTCTTCTTGTTAGTGTTGAGTCTGAAATGTGTAATGAAACCTGAGGCCATGTTTTACTCCTGATATTTTGCCCAGCCCAGTTCACCATAAGGCTTATTGTACCTTCATAAGTGATCAGCTTGCATTGCCTGTATTAAAAAACTCTTGATCTCATGTAATTGTTTTAGTGTGTAGTATGAGGATTAAAATGCAGCAATAAGGTTTACAAAGCTCACTCCTCACTGTGGAAGTGCTGCAGGACCCTATATAGCAACATATGAGCAGGGTCGAGAGATGGCAGGACTGTAGGTGTCTTTAACAATACCTTGTTAAATTCTCAATCCAGTAAAAGACTTAAGGACACTCTCAACCTTAAATAGCCAAGGAATTGTTTGTTTGTTTGTTTTGTTTTTACAGAGTTATTTGTGTCCTTCTAATGCACATATGGGTAGAAGTGCTTTGCGGTACTGGCATCTAAAAAAGCTAAGCCCCAAAAGGTCTATTTATACCCAAGGTTTGAAACAACATAAATGTGATAGTCAAATTCCTTTCCTGAATCTTCCAATGGCATTTTCAGCTTTACTTCTTTGTCTCTGCTGCGCTGAAAATCATTGTCATAGTTCAGGAGGGTACCTCAAAACTACCTGTGGATGAGGACGACCTACTTAACAGTGAATGACAAAAGAGGCAGTATGTGCACAAACGGGTTGAAAATTAAGTGCAAAAATCACCTGGTCTTAACGTGAATGTGTAGTTTGGCTTCTGATTACATCTGGAAGGACTATTGCAGTAGTTAGACCACTGCCTTGCGACTTAGGAGATGTGTGTTAAGTTCTCTGTTTGTAGCCCAGTCAGCTCCAGGAGCAACGCTACCAGTTAATCGTATCCAAACTTTCTCATCTCACATGAGGGTGCTGCACCCACCTGCCCTGGGTGCCTGAGTTGCTGGGCTACAGCTTGAAGGAAGAAGCTACTGACTTGCAGCTGAGTCTGGTAATGGCTGTGGGTTTCCATTGCTGCTGATTGACCAAGCACAGTGTGGCTGCTGCCTTTGGGGTTAGGCTCTGGGCATCTTCTGGTGAGAAAGGGAAGGAAATAGCAGAGTGGGATGGCAAAAGGGGAAGGGGAGAAGCAAGAAAAGAGAAACATGAGAAACAAAAGAGAAATGCGATGGATATGTCGTGACAAATTGCAAAGCCTTGCGACAACTCATAGTTTTCATGCATCGTTCATCTGCATTGCAGTCTGTCCACAGAGCACTTTCAGAGTTTGATTCTAACAGGCCCTGTCAATCTTGCTACGATCCCATCAGATCACGTGAAATAGAGTTGGAAGGGCTGTCCGAAGGTTGGCAAAAGTAAGCTCCCCAAAGCAAGCTCATTTGCTGTCCATCACCATTCATTAGTCACCTCTTTTTCCCTGTGAATGTGAAGTCTTCCTCCAGCAAAATGAAGCAGCTTCAAATCCCAGAAAAGGCAGTATTAGTTGGAAACCAGGGGAAGAGTTGCTATATTGCAATCTCTTAGTGTTTCACGGCCAAAAAATTCCACACACTGAATACTGTGTATTCAGTGTAAGCTGTATGATAAGTCCAATGTATAAGACCAGGCTGTAAGGACAGACAACTCTTTTCCATCCTCTGCTCTTTGACCAAGTAGATCCCTTGAAAGGTCACTTCACTGGTTTCTGTCTCCCTTGTTCCCCTGCAAAATGATATTTCCCATCTTCAGAAAGATCTTTGAGACGTCTGGGTAAAAATCTCTACATCAGGTCTTAAGTATTTTTTATATATATGCACACTCACTAAAGGTATTTGGCTGATACAATGTTTTAATGATTTCCCTTACTGCAGATTTCTATGAATTCATTGTAATTGCTAAAACTCTGTATTTTCCTATTCACCAAAAAAGTCTGCTCTTCGTGGTCCTGTGTAAAAAATAAACTCTCTTCATCCATTTATTTATTTTTTATTTAAAATAAGATTATACCTACTACAATTCCATCTGTAAAAAGTGTCTTGGCATACCCTTTTAGAAAGAGCTTATCTAATCTATTAATCTTTTCCTAAATTCAAGCCTTTCCTACACCATTTGGCAGTAAAAATATATTTTAACACAGAAGTGAATTTTCCTAAGTACGAAGCTTTGTTTTATTCTGTAAAATTATGTTGTCAAGTGATGACAGAATAAAATTTCCCCCGATAGACAGAAATGCTGCAATGGTCCAATTTATTTCTATTCTAAAATATGGATTTTACGTATCATTAATCATATTTTTGTTATGAAGTGGCAGGAAGCTGGCCTAAAAGTGTAAAATAAAATATACTTCATTGTCACAGGGAAATCTGCTCACCACCTGAACTGCTTAGGATTTTGGTTCGTATACAATGAATATGAGGCACTTCAGGCAAGAAAAATTATGACATAATTGGCAGAAGTCCCATCTCCAGATGGAGGAACTTCTAAGACTGACACATTAGCCTCACATAATTTATGTTATGGGAGAAATAAAATAACTGAACCCCCCTCTGATTACTCCACCCAGAAGCAAGGTTTAAGCAGGCGTGTTCTTTGAATTAAACCCAAATTCTTCCCTGAAGTCTTCAGCTAATTCAGAAAACCATGTTCTGGGAGACACACAAAGGGCAATTGCTGCAGTTAGGCCTAAGCTGTAGGACCCAAGAGCGCTTCGCAGAGTCATTATAGATTTGTTTCTGCTCCTCCAGCTACAACTTAGAGATTTACATGCCTCCTGCTCTTCTAATATCTGAGTGCCTACCGGTCTCTATTTATACTTACAACGCTTCTGTGTAGTAGGAGAGGATTATTTCTCAGGTGGAGAACGGCAGGGCAGAATAATGAAGTAATTTGTTAGGGAGAGGGAATTGAACCTGTGTCTCAAGTGCTAGACCCTACTCTCTCATTTAGGCAGCAGCTGTTCTGGCTTACGCAGAGCTTGGGCTGTGTAAGACCAGCCTGCCAATGCCTGGAGATGCAGACCACTTGTGAGCCAAGCCAGCTGGATGTGTCTGTGCAAAACGATATGCTTACTAACACTGGAGGTGGCAGGCAGGAGGAATACTCGAACTAACTAGGAATTGTGATGATGGTTTAATGAAATGTTCCATTCTTGTACACCATCTTTTGGGGATCACTTGAAAAATGTCAATGCTCACTTTTTTCCCCATCTGTGCTGGTTTTGGCTAGGATAGAGTTAATTTTCTTCATAGTAGCTAGTATGGGGCTGTTTTGGATTTGTGTTGAAAACAGTGCTGATAACACAGGGATGTTTTCGTTACTGCTGAGCAGTGCTTACACAGAGTCAAGGCCTTTTCTGCTTCTCACCCCACCCCACCAGTGAGCAGGCTGGGGGTGCACAAGAAGTTGGGAGGGGACACAGCTGGGACAGCTGACCCCACCTGACCAAAGGGATATTCCATACCATGTGATGTCATGCACAGTATATAATGCTGGGGGAAGAAGAAGGAAGGAGCGGACGTTCGGACTGATGGCTTTTTGTCTTCCCAAGTAACCATTACGCGTGATGGAGCCCTGCTTTCCTGGAGATGGCTGAACACCTGCCTGCCGATGGGAAGTAGTGAAT
>NW_008825098.1:4668279-4668603 GCF_000699105.1 Pygoscelis adeliae
GCGCGGCGGGGGGGGGGGGGGAGTGAGCGAGCGGCTGTGTGGTGCTTATTAATTATTCTTAATTAGCTATTATTAACTAGCTATTAATTGGCAAGCTCCTGTGCTTGCCACAGGGCTTGCTTGCCTTACAATATATTAGTCTAGTGCTCGTTAGTGGCTGCTTTTTGCTTTTGCTGATTGCGCTACCATTGTACTGCTGATCATCTTACTCCGCTGTGCCTGGGAACATTTTGGTAACAGCAATGGTGATGTGCCAGGGCTGGCAGATGGCCAGGGCATCGCTGCTGTTTCTGTGCTGCTGTACTGGACAGGCTGGGACCCCCG
>NW_008825098.1:4670267-4700279 GCF_000699105.1 Pygoscelis adeliae
GTTTTCTCACTTTTACTCTTCTGATTCTCTCCCCCATCCCACCAGGGGCTGGGGGGGAGCGAGTGGCTGTGTGGTGCTTAGTTGCCAGCTGGGGTTAAACCACGGCACCATCTCTGATTCTCCTTGGTCACAGAGAATACAAACTGAAGGGGAAGAAACATGAATACAATGCCACTAAAGGTTGGGAAGCATCTTTTGATAAGTGTGGTTTTTCTAATCTTCTGTTCTCAGTAAAGGCTGCGCTTATTTTTTGTTCCAGACACAGTCACTGGAGAAGACTGTGTTAAATATTTTCCACTAGCCCTCCGTATCCCCAAAGTTGGATGCCAATGTCCTTCATGCTTAGGTAGTAGGGTATATTTCCATGGCAATTGTGAAATAAGGGCTTAGCTAATTTGTTACCTAATTTAAGAAAGAATTAAGTTAATAGCTTGCCTCAATATCCATGCAGATATAAAAAGAGATAGCTCTTTCAGTGTATGCTGCTGCTTACAGCAGACACTAATATTGGGTGGGAGGCCAGAAGTAGTCCCCCAGTCTACTATTCGCCTGCTGCCAACAGGCAGTCTTGCTGTTGAATACAGTCATTAGAGTTTAAAAAGAAATTTCCTTGTTCCTGCTCACTGGCCTCTAAAGTATCAACAGTTTGAATCTATTTATGAACGTCCAAACTAAAGGTGTGACATGCTTTGTCTGCAAAGTGGCAGGAAGCTGGCATTCTGCCTAACTTTCTCTCTATTCCCAGCTTTTATGTGGTAAAGAGATTTATGGGTTTTTCAGTTGCTGGTTTGTTTTTTTTTTTTGGTGTGGTGTTTTTTTTTATTTATTAAATTATTTAATTTGTGCTCTTACCTGAAGTGTGATGCTTTGGATTGGAGGGTGGGAGGAGTTAATGAGACAGCTTTTATGCCCCACTCTGGTAGCCTTCACACCAGCTGTAAATTATGTGCTTGTCTGCAGCCTTCCTAGCATGACCAAGTCCCTGCAGCACAAGAGCTGGGGTGCTCAGCCACACCCTGTTCCTGTATCCTCTCTCTGACATCGACCAGGATGTGAAATTCATAAGATGTTTCAAATTCTGAGGGTGTTTCTGCCACACCATCAGCTAGTCCCAGAAGCGGGATGAGGAATGTAGGATGAAGGTAGAGCCAAGGTCTTCTGGGTCTGAGCCTGATGGGAGAAAGGGAAAGGAGGAGGAGAATGGACACAACTAGAGGGGCGCTCCTCTGACTAATAGAGGTTTTAACCACTACTTTGGGAACCACCTGTGATTTTAACAGCCAGTTCCACTCAACTGTACTGAACTGCCTCCAGAAAGCTTTGGCAAACACCTTTACAGAGACATAGGATAAATAGACAGCAGAGTTTTTTTTTTTCTAAACCCACAATTTGGAAGTTGGCTTATGCCCTAAAACTTGGAAGATTTGTACTCTCTCCAGCGGTCTGTTTATTGTAATAATGATATTTCATTTTGAATTCTTGCTGTTGTGATTCTTGTCAGCCACACAGCTCTCTGGTCTCTTTTGAAAATGGTGTTTAGCTCTTGGTCTCTTGGAGAATGAAGTTGGAAGTTAGGAAATTGTGTTCCCTTAGGGATCCTATTGATGCGGAAGTTTCTAAAAATAGGGTTTATTTCACTTTAACTAATGGTTGGTCATTGCCAGCCCTGCTTACATCTTCTCTCATCTCCTTTCTATTTATTTCAGTAATTTTATTTTCATAACATAACTCCGAAAAAAGGGCTGTGAAAGGTATGAGCTAATGATCTGGCTAGTCAGGTCTTCTGAACGTTTGGTCTGTGTTGTCATATAGTGCTAGTCTGGGTGATACAGTACCACCTGGGGTCCTATTGTCCAATTCTATTGTTATTCCAGTAAAGACTTACTGAAAGGTCCTCCACTGCTGGGAAAGGACTCCTTTGAAGTGGAATCTTTAACTATAGCTCCATGTTTGTAGAATTAAACTGTGGTCTGAAATAGGGAATATCATTCTCTATTAAATTCTGATGTTCAAATATCTGTAAAAGTTAATCCTGCCTTCAATTATAAAATATGTTTCTACCAGGTAATAATCATCAGAAATGTGAGCTAGCTAGAAATCTAAGGAGCACACACTGTATTTATGTTGCATGATGGAGATCAGAGGTTCAGGAGTTATCCATATACAGTGTGAATCTACTCACTGCTCATCTGGACAAGGCGTAAGCAGAGCAGGTTGCAAGTCTTGTCTCCTTGATGTGAAGAGGCATGGAGAGGCACGAGGCCCTTGCAAGGTCATGTATACCTCACTCCTGTGCCGGGTAATGAGTAATGAAATGTAACAAGGCTGGGTGATATGCATGGAAACCTTTGTTGTAGCCCAGTGAGGTAGCCCTCATTCAGTATGTTTGACACCAGGGCAAGTTTGTCTTTTAAAAGAGGAAACGTGCCAGCCTCGCTCAGAGAATGCATGTGTACTCTGCCGGCGGTTTTCTGCAGCATCTGTAACAGGGTGTGTGTTATTGCGGGTTGCTCTTTTGTCCTCAGCGCTAATCAGGCCTGCTCTGTGCAATCCCCCCAAGATACTGTGACTCATGCATTTGTGTTCTTGCTGTAGCTCAGTTTAAGATGGGTTGGAGTCTAATTCTCCTAGTTGTTAGCCTCTTTGGACACATTAAAGCCTGGATGGGATTAGTGCCCAGTACAAATATGACTGCTGTCTACAGGAAACTTCATACAGACTGCTTGAATGGAAGATCCTTGAGCTCTTACTATCTACCTTCCTGCAGTGCTTTTTTCTTCTTTTTTTTTTTTCATCGCTTGTAACTGTGTAAAGCTGGAAATGCATACACTGAAAACTACCAAGAAACCTCTTCTGAGCCTTATTAAGACAAGACTTAAAACTTCGAGATTAGTTGAAAGTCTGATCAACACGCCCTCCAAAAAACAGCAAGAATTTTTATTAAATCATTCTGCATTCACACTTAGACACCTGGGCTGTTCTTTATTCTTGTGTCTGTCTGTCATTTGGCATTTTACTTTGCTTAAAATTGATGAAAAGTAGTTTTATGTATGGCAAAAAAGTATAGAATTTTTATGTACAGTAAAAAGTAAATGTATGGATAGTAGAAAGAGATTCAGAGTAGAAGGAATGCTGAGAGTCAGTTTTGTATGTGAACTTGTTGGGTTTTGGAGGACAAAGCTGCTACCTGCTCCTTCCAGAAAGGAGTCACACCTTTTTCATTCAAAAGTTCAAAATGAATCATGTATCATCTGTACTTCCCTGCAAGCAAAAGGCCTAGGAGGAAGAAAATCTATGTATAGTATTCTTGGCACTTCTATAACACATTATTTCTTCAGAGGCTTTGTACAAACACTAATTCATTAAGCTGATTGCTTTGCCAGGGTCACTTGACCCTTTGCTTTCGGTTCTAGAGCTGATACTGTTACTGAATTGAACTGCCAAACACTCAGACTCAAAACACCCCACGGAAATAACATCCAGTGAACCATCAACCTGTTGGAGGAAAATGTAGATTATGTAAGATTTAGGGGGTTATTAGAACCACTGGAAACTGTACGCAATTACTCTAACAACTAAGAGGAGGTAAAAGGACAACAGAATGGAAAATGATTTTCTGTTTGCTCTCTGCGATGATACTAATAACCCTCTTTTATTTTCATGAGGCCAGTTTTGTTAGAAATTCTATTCAAAGGGCACAGCTGGCAACAGCTGTCTGTAGTATGAAGTGTCTATTTTAGTGTGTTTAATCCTGTGGTGTCTTAAGTTAAAAACATTGCACATTCAAAGTGTATTTTTTGCATGCAAGCTATAAAGAGTAGTTAGCATCTCAGCAGAACGGCTGTCATTTATGTTACGTTGTTGTTGTCCTCCTCCATGCTGGACAGACTCTATTGTACTAGATGTGCCCCAAATGAGAGCAAAAACATAGTCTGTGCTCAAAAAGCACTTATAGTATAAGTCAAGAACAAAAAACAATAGGCTGAGAAAAAGGAATAGTTGGGAGAGCAAACAAGCCATAAAACTGACAGGCAGAGGTCTTAGTACAGTAGCTGTCAAACCGTTACCGCTTTGCTTACAGTGCCATGATAATAATCTCAAGGCAGTTGTATCAGCTCCTTCCACAAAGACATGCAGTGTTAGATCAAAAACTGATGTCAAAGTGCTGCAGTTTTCTTTAGGAGTTTTAAACGTGAATGTTCATGCCCTAAAACTACAGGGTATGCTTGAAGATCCTTGGTGTGTCTAAACCAATTGTAAACTCATCGGAGCAGAGGGAACGATAGTGTCTCCTTCACGCGTTGGCTGTGCTGACAAGAAAGAGGAGGACTCTGAGGTGCTGGCCTGTGTGGTCAGGGGCTAATTTGCTGATTAGTGACTTTTTTACCAGCCTTGCCAGCACTCTGGGCTGGGCTCTCCCTTTTCCTGGGGTCAGGAGGAGGCACGCTCTGATCTTGGAGCAACCCTCAGGAAATGGCTTAGTGAAGGCAAAGAGGCCTAATGAATTTGCACGTTAGAGAAGACTCTGAAATCAATACCCCGGCCCAAATGAATGGAGCTATTCATTTCGGTGGGGAGTGGGTGGGGAGAGGCTGGATTGTGAAAGGCCTGCCAGATTTTGTAAAGGCCCTGCACTATTCCAGCAGTGTGTGTCTAACAGCCCTGGCCAGCCTCTTCCATGGCAGGGAGGTAGTAGCGAGGCATCCTCCCTGACTCGCGGCTGCTCTCTCACTGCCCTTCTAATTATAACGATACCTGCTTTTTCTTCATAATCTCATCCCAGCTGACTTTGCCTTCTTCACCAATGTCCTGCCCGACCTCTTAGCCCCTTGTCTCCTTTCCCTCGCCCCCTCACTTGACTTACAAGCCCAGAGCAACACTCCCACTCACTGAAAGAGCCTTGCTCCTGTTTTCCCAAAACACTGGTCTTTCTCTGATCCGTTTGAGCACCGCTTTCTCTCTCACCTCTCCATTTCTTTCAACAAAGCATATTTACCCTCTGCCCCTTGCCTCACCCTGCCCTCTTGAGACCTCCAATCCATTAATGTCTATCACTTTTTTGTCACTCTCAGCATCCTCTCCCTGCTGTCTGCTCTCTTAAGTGACCTCAGCTATTGCTTCCCTCCACTTCAGTTTTTCCTTGATCCTCAGCTCTTTCTTCACTGTCTCTTCAGAAAATCAGTCCCATGAACCCACTCAGCCCAGCTTCATGACAACAGCTATCACCACATTGTGGTTGTCATCTTCCCTATATTTTTTTGCTTCTTCGTCCCTATACGTACCCTGGCCATCACTTAAATTCAGGAAACGCCTTCCTTGAACTGTCCTGTCACCCATCTCTTCTTCAGATCCTTTTCTGAAATCTCTTTGTGTTTTGATACAAGCAACATTTAGGATAGAAAACGTACACTGTTCTAAACGTCTTTGTATGTTTTATTCTTCCTTGCCCTTTGTTATCTGTCAATTATTTTAGTGTGTTCCTTCATAATTGAGTAACATACTCTTGTTGTAACGCAAAAAAGTAACAGTGCATGGATACATCCAAACAAAAGAGCTGAACTCTTTTCAGCTTTTCTTGCTGTCAGAAGAGGAGAAAGATGCTATACTTTACTCTCCTTCTAGGAAACACAGTCTCCCCAGTTTGCTAATTTGTCTATCAGCCTGACCATGTACAGCTGCACACTCGTTTTCCTCTAAATTCACCCAAATCTGTAATTTTCATAAATACCTTCTGTGCTCTACGCAGTTTTGCTCGAAGATCTGTTTAAAAGGCTCTACATTGTCTTTTCTACATTAACAAGTGAATTAATACTGCCAGCAGCTGATGATTCCTGAAGAGGGAAGGCACAGTAGGGAATCGCTGTCTATCATGTCTCTAATTGGTTATTGTTTTAATATCCCCGAGACATTACCATATTTGCTAACAGTATTTAACAGAGTCCAGGAAACAAATGCAATTTTCTCTGCTCGTAATAGGTTTATTCAGAAGCACAGCAGCAGCCTGGAAAGGGTTAATGAGGGCTTGTCTACCTCCAAAAACTGTGGCTGCAGCCCAGGCAGGATGGGGCAGCAGGTACAAAGCAGGAGGGTGTTTCACTCCAGTCCCTCTGAGATGCAGCTCTGCAACAAGACAACCTGCTCAGGGCAGGCGTGGGGGCTGCGGAGTGGGAGGCCACCTCTTGTCCTCACCCTAGCTAGCTTCAAACACTCTCGCTGTTCATTTTTTGTATTCAGCGTTGCTTATAGTTTATTTTTATTCTGCTGTATTTGTCATGATTAAACTTCCCTGGCTCTTTACTGTAGAAACTCTTCTGATTTATTAACTTAGGATAAGTTTCATAATATCTCAAATACTTCTACCAGGCACTCAAAGTATCTATTTCTTGCTCCCTTTTCTGGGCTTTGTACCAATTCCATTTTATTTACCCTTAAACAAATGTGTTTAGGATTTATATGCATTTTTAGATTTATTTGGAACCTTGAGTTTTTTGACTACTATTTCCCAGAGATCTGTCATTAAGTGTCAACCTGGAGCTGGTTCAGGAGCCAATTCTTTTTTCCCTTCTAAAAAAGCCTGTCCACAAATCCATACAGCAGAGGGACTGGAAGAGCATTCCTCCTAGAAAGGGTCTTAGTAGTTGAACTTTGGTTACAGTATTTGCTTGGAACATTTATCTGAGTTAGCATGAAAAAATAAATAATATTAAATTAAATGATATTTCTGATGCAATCATAAAGTTGAAAATAATTCTTGCTTTCTACTACTGAGGCTGGTAAAGTGAACAGCTAGAAATAACGCTGATTACAAGGACTGTAGAATAAGCTGTAGAGCTCCAGGAGAAAGTCTTGATTAAAGACAGCGTTAAGCTGCAAGGAAAATGGAGACTTGGAAAAATCTTTCAAAATTTGTAACTTGAGAATGTTTGCCTTTATGGAAGGGAAGGAAGATGGATGATGCTTGAACTATGCCTGAAATAAAAGTGCCTTTACCCTTTCCTTCTGATTAAAGCTTTTAAAGTTTTCCTGAAATACCGTGATTGTGCTAAAACATATATTTTCTTTTGAAACCTGACTAGTTTCAGGAGGTTCCCTGTCTTAATTATAGAAGATTTGTGCTCAGTTTCTCATATCACACTCCTGTATCATAAAAAACAGAAAGCTGGAGCAAGTCTTGCTAACCTCTCAACCCAGGAATTGAGGAATCTCTCAAACTAGTAAAATGTTTCAAACAAACCAAGATAAACTAATTTCAAAATGAGGAGGCTTAAATATTTCCCCTTTCAAAGCCACTCCTCATAAAGATGCTGGTCCAGCTCTTCCCTCTTTGAGGCTTTGTTCTAGTTGTGGCTCTGGCTGTTGTATCGTTGCACCTGCGTTTCTTGATGCGCTATAACTTGAAGAGCTGGAAATAACTATGAGAGTACAGAAGATCATGGAAAGGTCAAGCCTTCATACCCAAATCTCGGCCATATCTGCTTCTCCATTTTATGCCTGGTATAAAGAAAGCTTCCTGAACAGCCTGGCCTTTGTTGCACCTGACTGTGTGGTCCCATTGGAGTCCTACCAGGGACTGCAGGCTCGAGCCTCCTGTCTCCTACATGAACTGCACCTAACTGTACCTCAGACAGCATTCTGCTGTTCTGCTCTCTGCTCTATACTTTATGGTGTTTGCCATACATATGTTCATATCACTAAAGAAAAATAGCTACAGTCAGTAAAGATGTGATATCCCATTCCCGGTAGCTCTTGCTGCTTCTTGCTTGGGTGATTAAAGGGTTTCCCCTCCCTTTCCTCCCTGTAGACGTTCTCTCTGCCACCGCTGCCCCCAGCCAGGAGGGCAGTGAGGGCCTCCTGTAGAACGTGTCCCAGCCCAGACCGTAGCGGTTTCTCTTTGAGCAAGCCAAGCCTCCTCACTGCCCTGAAAGCAGAGCACCTCCCAGTCCCTCCTGCCTGCCAAGCAGGAGCACAGACCAAAAAGTGCACTGGAGCAAAGAGGAAGCCCCTGTGCATTGACTGTAAGAAACACAGGCTGTAACTCTCCACTCTCTGAATTAGTATTACAAAAAAATTGAAACAAAAAATAAACCAAAAGACCCCGTGGCCTGGTACAAGTTCTGCTTTTTGTGTATTGCATAGAGCAGGCGTATTCAGAGAGAGGGAAAAAAAGGAGTTATATTCAGGTGCCAGTGAGTGGCAGCTTAACTGAAATATTCATAGCAGTCCAGACAATGATGATAGTGCTTACACTTTGATCAGCACCTTTTAATCTCGCCTATGATAAATTAAAAAGATTTGTCTTCTTCGTCTCCAGCTACTGGAGTTGGATGCAGTCTGGTGCCCAGATGACTTAAGTCTGGTGTCCTGTCAACTTTAAGGAAGTTTGGCTCCAAGACTACTTTGCTGTAACAGTCTAGGGCGTAGAAAAACAGTAGAGACTTTGGATGCATTTCATTTTGATCTCTGGAGATCCAACAGACTAGTCATGACTGTGAATGTGGCCAGTTTGTAGCGAACCTGTCCCACATGCTGATCGTATATCTGATGTCCAAACCTTCTCAGCGTCATCAAGGGAAATTGTCCCACATGCTGATCGTATATCTGATGTCCAAATCTACTCAGTGGCATCAAAGGGTTATCTGCAAGGAAACAAGAAAGGAAGTAAATCTGAAAACAGCTCTGAAACTTGTACGCAACATTTGAAAGGGTTTGGCCCCCTTCTGAACTGCTGACAGTTCTGTCGCTGCAGTCTGTGTGAGAGCCATCAGAAATAGTGGAGGAAAGCAAAAAACTAAGACCAAAGTAGAAAACAGTTTGCCTAGGTCTAATGAACTGAAAGTGGAAAAAATTCATTTCCACAAGCACATCTGCACGATGTGCATTGAGCATGCCAGAGACTGAACGGAATGGCACATACTGAAGGAAGTTAGAGTAACTTAGTAGGCAGATTATCAGCCTTCCTTTAAGAGTAATATTAGTGACATCGGTGCATCTGCACTTTGAGTGACTTTTTTCCCAGATACTAAAATAAGACTAGTTTCACAGGATGTTTTTCATGAGGCTATTGTAAACACTGAATGGAGAATAGCAAAGCCTTACTTAGCAATCCTGAAAACCAGGTATTAGCTTGATTGTAGAGTACAAAGGAATAAAGGCCTGGGAAAAATAAATTGTTTGTCTGTGGCTGAATTACAAGAGAAACTATATATATTTGGCCATTGCTTAACAAATTATGGGAGAAAGCAGCAACATGAATGTTCTTCAGAAACCTTTTTTTTTTACTTCTAGAGAAACAGGGACTCTATTCCAGAGAGTATAGGGACTATCTAGGGTCCCCAGATATTGACTCCCATTGTTATTACTGTAGACTTCCTCTGTATCTTCTGGTCCATAAGTGGCTGCACAGCATAGGTTTACTCATGCTGTCTCTCAAAATCATGTCAAATTGATCTGATTTCCTCTTACGTCTGGATAACATGCCTTGTAAGAGGAACAACCATTTGACTTTACTTTGACTTCAGTAAGGTGTTTTGACATTCTCAGGGGCATAAATTTCATTGCCTTAAGATGATGTAATGAAGGAATGGGGGCAAGACTGTTGTCAGGGAACGATGATCAGTTCCCTGTCAAATGGTAGAATATGTAAAGCATAGCTGAGATTTGAGATGAGTCTCATTCTGCTTGATGGCTTTCATTACTAGCAGCAGGCAGTTAGGCGACGGGGTAGAGAGAGTCCTTACCGCAATGACAGCAAGCCAGAGAGGGAGAGCAAGCACTTCAGGGAGATGAGCTTTGGAGTCCAAATGGTCTTGATGAACTGGCGACATGGTCTGAAGAGAGCAGGATGCTTTTCAGCAGGTGCAAGGAAGAAGAGGAGCAGCACAGCACCAGGAGTAACCGGCTGCAGGAACAGGGAGTGCAGAACTGGGTAGGGAGCAGTGTGCCAAGGGACTTGTACTTCATGCTCTGCATGGCATCTGGGTGGCTCAGTTCAGAGCGTGTTAGGTCCTTAGCCTTGTGGTTACTTGTGCATGTTGTAGCTGCTTTGGGCTATATTCTCAGAAGTACTTAGGAACCCAGCTTCAGCTGAAATCAGTGAGAGTTTGACCCCTAAATACTTTTTAAGAATCTGGATCCCTGTTCCTCATTTGTAAAATGGGGAAGATAATACTTCCCTCCCTTGCAAGTGTGTTGTTAGCATAAATACATTAGAGATTGTAAAAAATTAAGATGCTCCAGTAATGGGGATCATATAAATACTTTAGATAAAGCTGTTTCTCTTTCCTCCTTGCACCTCTCTACATTTCAAATTAGACTAAAACTAATCCAATATAGCTTTCTCATCCTTATAGTATTTTTATTCAGGCATTGACATGCTTTACAGTGCTGTTTTTGGCACTTTTCTCCTTTAGGGCATGGCACGGAGTAGCACTGTCTGAGAATTCTGGATAAAACGGGACAGAAAAGCTGAACATGTGGATACCAAGAAGGTTTTCTCGCAACAATAATCATTGGAAAACTCCCAGAACTTTCTCTTCTTACATTTGACAGTCTGCTTTTCTTATGGCTTCATAGAGTATCTTGAGTTGGAAAGGACCCATAGGGATCATCGAGTCCAACTCCCAACTTGTAATAAATAATCCAGATGTGGGATTCCTCTTCCGTCATTACTTCCAATTAAATCTCAAATAGCCACCATTTGGGAGTATGCATGTACACTTTTAAGCATTGTTGGTTAAACCCTTGCTAGCTGCAAGCCTCGTCTTAGGCTGCAAGAAATACAGGCATATTATGGAAATACACAGGTGTGTATGTCTCCTTGGATCATACAGTGAAAGGTTCAAGCAGTTCCATGTGTGGTTCTTCAGGAGGGGTTGAACCAGCAGAGGACACTCAGTTATCTAGTGAGGAGATCTAGCGAAGAGAACAAAATGGATGGACAGAAAGTCTGTCTTAAGTATTTCCAGAATGGGACCAGATAAATATTCAAGAAATGAATGAAACAATCTGTGCAAAGCCAAGAGAAAATGCTGTGAGAAGAGAAGCCCAAATCCATCTCCTCTTCTTTTAAGATCAGAAGAGTAGGGGTCTGGACTTGAACATTTTGAGGTACATTTTGAATTACGGGATAGTTCAAATTTTGATCCCAGTGCCAGTTCCTCAACTGCTGGGGGGGAATGTAGGGTGGTGATGGAGTGTGCTATAAAACAGCAGTGTCAATTTTTGGTAGGGGACTTGCATGTAGCAGTAGCATGACAAAATGATTTTACTACTTATGTGTCTTTTCTTCTGTTCATGACAGTTAACATCAGAAGCAAGGTGACCAATGCTGACCAATGGTAGTGCTACTAAAGTCCTGTCCTCAGTGGCCCTTCGGCGCTTTCTATTCCACTCAGGAGAAACAGGTCAGACTGAATGAGAGAGGAATTTTATGTGCAGTTTTTGGCAGCAGGAGAGCAAGTGGAATGGCTGGATGTGCTTGAATCTGGAGCCAGAGGGAGCAAAGGGAGAGCAAGAGGGAGGGAGCAAAAAGGAAGTTGTGTCTGTTTGCTGCATGACTGAAGTGGTGTTGCCTGCAATACTCGAGCAGGAAACGAGGTGTGTGTTGGACAGAAAAGTAAATATTTGTGGTGTTTTGGTTTTCAGGAGGGATAAGAATTGAGACTTTATAAATCTGGCAAAATAATCTGGTTGCTTTGATGTGGAAGTGGTTCTGGTCTGTAGTGGAACTGATGTGTTTTGTAGTTTCCAAAGTCAGCTTTAATAAATATATGTTTTGGGGTGGCCTACGGAGAAAAATATCTTCAGGATTTTAATATTCAAGGAGAGACATGCCTGTGAGGACTCTTCAAATGAACCTGGGTTGCTAGGGTAGCTTCTGTGTCTGTGACTAGGCTCATTGTTAATACAGCAGCAGGCAGAAACCCAAGCAGAGCGTTCACGGGCTTTATCTTGCTACATTACCACACTTGGATCCTGTTCCTCCAAAGTCTCTTTGAGTTCAGTAGCAGCAGATCCAGCCACAAGTGAGCAAGCAGCAGACCACCAGACAGAAGAAGCTACCCAAAGATTTTAGGTCTTGCCCATGCTGGCTGGATATATAGATAGCAAAGAATTGCTCATGCGCTGCTTTAAGTTGCTTGCGACCAGATGTTCTCTAGTACCGTTTGGCTGCATAGTACAGCTGAGGGTGCAGCCTTCTGGGAAAGCATTCAAATTTGTTGTTATTATAAATCCAAGCCAGTTACTATGACCTGAGGCCACGTCCTGTTCACTGCCCTGACTGCCCAAGAAACCCAAGCAGGACTTTGCAAGAAACACCTGCATGGCTTTTCCAAGCGGGTCCCAGTGTTTTAACAGAGTATGCAACGGTCACCAGCAGTTAAAAGGTCAGGGAGGTATGGGGCAGGATGGACTACAACTTCTTTGTAACTTTAAATGGGTTTTAAAAGCAAAAATATAATCTCTCAACACGTGGCCCCACTGATCATTAGAGTCAGGAGTGCTCAGAGTACTAGAAACCAACGTACTAGGCCATATTTTCTTTAATAGGTCTGTGCAAGGAACAAGAGATAAGAGGGCCAGGAAAAAAGATTGGAAACATCTTAGGAGCTCACATATATTTTCTGAAGGAAGCTTAGGGAACTTCCCTCACAGAAGTTTCCATGTGACTCCTCATTTGATAAATGTTTCTTCCTTAAATGCAATTTTTGTGTCATCTCTGATTTTGAGGCTGGGACACGTCTGATGGCTGTGCCTGCATGTTTGTGAATGCTCTTTATGCTTTCTTACTATACGATTATGAAATGTCTGAATGTGCTTTGATTTGCATTATTTCTTTTCTGTCTTTCTTCCCATCCCAATCTTCAGCTCCCTTTTGTCCTGAGAAATTAAATAATTTTCTTTTTTGGCAGTAAAGTGACTGCCTGGTTAGAGTAAAGATGTCTTTTTTAGCTGTGTCCTCTTGCTGCATCCCTCAGGCCGGACTCCCTGACAGGTCACCCTGTGATGGCACCGGAGGCTGCTTGGGAGCAGCGGGAGCACTGTTATTAATTGCAGTGCCAGGGAGGGGACGCTGGGGCCAGCGGGCCCCCTCGGTGTCCCCAAGGCAGTCTGGACCACACCACACGCAGAGCGCCTGCGTCAGGAGGCACAAGGCAGCCAGCAAAGAGCCCACAAAGCAGAGGAGCAGGCTCCCGCTGCCAAATATCATGCCCTTATGCTCCTCATCAGAAATCCTGCAGCACAGGCAGCACATTCAGCCTTTTCATTGCCCTGCCACATCAACAGGAGGTTTTCTGCCAGGGCTGGTAGCCTCCTACACCACACTGGGATCCAATGCCCAACCCCGGGTGAGGTGAGGGCTTGCTCTCCCCATCTGTGGTGAGCAAGGAGCTACCTGGATGTACAGCTGGGCTGTGTGCCCCTCCACGTTTTGGAGGGAGGTAGCAGAGCTACAGGAGCAGCACAGCTGGCAGAGCAGCCAGAAGGGGTGCAGGAGGCAGCTTGGCAGAGAAAACCTGTCCTGTGGCTCCCAGGGGGCTGTGCTGGCAAGCACGAGCTGTCCTCCCACCCTCACCCAGACGTGACCATGTTGGATGAGCTACAGCCCCCCCCCGGGTTATGTGAGTCATGCCCCACCTGCAGACTCACTCTCATGTTGCATGTTTGGTTGTAGCCCCTGTGTCTTACAGGTGAGTCAGGGCTAGCCGTTCTTGTGCTGTCTTGCCCCAAAACATACTGTCTGGTGAGCAGCAACAAAGCGCCTGGAGCTGTCTGAAAGTGTCCTGCAGGCTTGAGGCATGGGTGCAGATGAGGGCACTTCAGCACAAGGCTTGTTTGTTGGGACTGTGCTTGGGGAGAATTTAATGGACAGTAATAGAAGAAAGATGGCTCATATTTTTCATACTGTGTGGGAGCTGGGCTAAAACAAGGTGAGTGGAAGGCAGAGGCCAAACAGCATTCATCCTTGAGTGCTGCCAGGCTCCTCAAACCTACTGTGTGTGGCCTGTCTGCAGCCCTTTCACCTAGCAGTCCTCTGCAGATGAGGTTAAGCCCCATTTTTTTAAAGGATGTGGCACGCTTCCCCAGCTCTTGCTTTCCTAAAGTCCCTTGCTTTGAAACCTGACCCTCGTGCAATTCTCAGTAAGGACCATCCCACTAGTGAAGCTGTTACCTGGTTTCAGGGTTGTGTCTTATGACCCCTGTTAGAGGTCCCATTCCAGAGCACCTGGATCACATCACTAGCAGCACACCTGCCAGCATGACTCATGGCCTGTGCTCCCTCCTCGGTTAAGAAAAGCCGGCAGCAGAACAGTTGTCAGATCCATCTGGGCTTTATGCTTATACCAGTGTGCCGGAGAACGCTGCTGGGTCCACGTGTACTGTGTACGTTGTGTGCTGCACCAGCGATGTCATTTCAAGTGATGGGCATGACTTGCCCTGGAGCTTGGGATGATGCAATCCCGTGGTGAACGGATAGGACAGCAGTTCACAAAAATGCTGCTTCTAAAATGTGTCCTAGTGCATGGAAAGCAGGAGAGTCTGTCATATACAGCGCAGTTTCCCTCTCCATGAGTTATCCCAGGAGAAGATTAGTGCCTCTTGCTTCTTGCTGAAGAAGAAACACAATGTGGGGATGGGATGCCATTGCTATGACTGGATTGCTGTCACTGCACAACTGGGCTGCGCCTGTGGAAAGGGAGCACTGCCTGTTCCTTGCGCTGTAAGACTGAAGAGTATGTGTCCCCGGTTGATGCAAACCCTGACTCTGACAAGCTGGGTGGTCTCAGTGGAGACTTTTAACCTCTCTGCACTTCTGCTTCCCCCATGTATAAAACATGGATAGTAATAATTAACTGTTTCACAGAGGTACTGTGTTTTCATGTCCATAGAGTGCTTTGAAGGGGTAAGCGCTATTGAAGCTTTTCAAATGCAGCTGTATTTCATTGTGTGCATAACAGAGAGTGATATATTGGTTTAAAAACATATTTGAAACTCTTGATAATTAGGAAGTCGGGCAATGGCAATTAATGCTTTCAGACATGGTGTTACTGCTCTTCTCCAAACTGTAGCTCATTTAAAATGCTAGCCCTATAATTTATTAGCAATATTTAATACCTCAGTGACCATAAAACTTAGTGTTTTATTACCGCTGATTAACATACGTTTGATGTTCTGCCCAGTGTTACACAATCCAAAACAAATTACTCTCGGGAAGCTGGATATTATATAAATACAGAAAAGCAATAAATAATGCATTGGAGAAACATTTTTCTGTGGGTTCTAACATGCCACAGTATCTTCAAATGACTTAGACTTCTTAGGCAATTTCTCAGTCCTCCAGGAGCGTTTGCACCAAAGAACACACTTCACACCATGCTGGCTACTACTCTTGCTGCCAGTTTGCTGGTGATTCCTGGCATCCTGTCAACCTCTGATACCACAGGCTACTCATGCCCTACCAGAGGAAACCTGGAGTTGCTTGGTCAGTGTCTTCAGTTATTAGTCTCCTTAATGAGCTACAGATGTGTAAGAAACAGAAAGGCTCTTTCATATTTTGGGATGCTTTTTTCCCTTTTCTCAATCTGGCTTGAAGAAAAAGAAGAAAAAATTTACAAATGCATTTATTATTGGTTCTCTTGAGCTCATTTAAGGTACAGCTGGGATAAGAGTAAGGGGGTGAGGAGAGGGAAAGCTGATTGACTTAGGGATTACAAACTGTGCAGAATCAGATTTTTCTCAGTTAGGTTTGATGGTGTAGCTGTGACAGGTACCTGTTGAAAATCACAGCCTATCTGGTTAGATTTTCATTAACCATGCCCAAAATGTCTCTGCAAATATTGGTGGTTTCAGAGAATCCAGCTATGACTAAGAAATCCAAATGAGATAGATGGCTCCAATTGGATAGCTGATTTATACCTGTTCAACTCCACAGTGAATATTTTTCTGATGCGGTCAACTTTGAACGTTCCTGTCACGGGCTTTCATGGAATAGTTGTGACCCAGTTGGAAACTTGAGACTATGTATTAATAAAGAAGGTAGAAACTTAATCCTGATGGAACTGTAGCTCCTGATAGAACTGACAAGCAGCAGTCACCCTGCTGTGAAATTTCCCCAGCTTGCTCAGACTAAGAGGCCACTTTCTTGCCGGGGTCTTTGTTCCACCTCTCCTAAGACCAGAGTCCCCATTAAGACCTAGTAGGTGTGTCCAGCAGAGGTCCAGGCTCAGGTCAATAACATCTGCCTTCAGTAGTGTAGACTTGGGCTTCCTCTTCCATTTTAAAGAGCTAGAAGCTGCAACTTGTAGAAAATGAGGATTTTCCTTTTGTTTAAAGTTGTCTTTGCATTGAGGGAAGGGAGATAAAATTGTTCTTCCTGTGGCAGTACAGATTTGTACCAAAGAGCCTTTGCTATGGACCAGGTGGATACTGCCCAGACACAAAATAAAATGTTGCTTGCCATCCTGAGGAATTTACTGTTTGAGTCTGTAGGTAGAAGTGGGAAACAGGGAAGACGAAAAGTAAAATGATGAGCCGAGTTTCTACTTGCTGTAATCCAGCCCTGGCTCAAGCATGGTGAACGGCTTAATGGCTCCTTTCACACTTCTGCTCAGCCATACGGTATTTGGAAAAAGCATCAACCTCAAAAATGTACTGACTGCACACCCTCCCTTTTTCTTAAAACTTTCTCTTGCACCCAACATATTCTAGCAACAGGAGGTTTAGTCATTAGCCGAGTTGGGTCAATAATGGATATTTTGTTTCAGTGGCTGACTTAAAATTGGGTTAGGTCAAACAAAACCATATAGTTTCCTTCTTTTGGTGAAACAGCAAAATGAGAAAATTCATGTTAGAGCCAACCTAGACAATTTAATTCAGCTGCAAACAAAGGATTTATTTAAGTTTTGGACTATTTAGCTTTCTTTCCTGGTCTTGCATAGATCAACCTTTAAATGAAAATGGCATTACACAATGACAATTGAAAATTTTGTTCTAAAAATGTTGAAAAAACCACTTTTGGCATCTTTGAAATGAAAGTGTGAAACTTGTCAAGTTTTGTTCCCTGGCTTTTGAATGAAACCTAGTTTTTGAAGGATTTACTAACAGAAGTGTTGCCTATCTATTCATAAGCCATCTGAAAAACCATTTCCAACACCAGACCTAAGCACCTTCCTTTTCAAGGAGCTTCCTGGCAGATCAGTACGTGAGATCAGAAAACGTAGTTTTTGGAACCCTGTTACAGACTACTTACTACACATCTTAAAGTTTTCACTTCTTCCTTCATATTGTAGCAATATAAACCAGAGTTTTGTGTTGTCACCAGGGAAAAGGGTTGAACTTCTGTCTTGCTGTGACCTTGCCGTGTGCGAACTAGAGACCAGATGCTGCTAACCCAGACTTGCAGACTTTGTACATAAAACTTAGTGCTCACACAAACATAGGAAATTTCAGCCTACATTTTCCTGTCCTGGAGAGTATATTCTGAAGCTGACAAAAGCTAGGAATTTTTGTTGCAGCCAGTGCTAAGATAGAGGATATCCAGCTCTTTCTCAGACTCACCCCTAGCCTATCTAAGAGATTTCTCTCTGTAAAACTCTTCTTGTGAACATCTGCTAAGTTCTCTTAGAAATATCAAGAATAAGGTTGTGAAAACACCAATTAAAAATTCACAAAGAATTGCTAGTGACTTGTTTAGCATTTGCTAAGGCAGATGAGAGATTTGGGCGCCAAAAGATAAAAGGATTTTGACACTGTGATTTATATGTTAAGAAGCCTCCCCCCTCCTCCATTCTCTTTTTATTTTTTAAACTCCCCTTAGTCCTACTGCCCTGCAGCATTGCTTTTCGAGAGAGGCTAAAGCAACTTTGTATTTTCTCATGAGCGCATGTCAGTGCCTGTTCCTTAATTCTACATCTGGCTTAAGTGCATTCAGGTGACTCATAACTTTGTCTCTGTGCTTAGTTTTTTTCTCTTTCTTCATTTATCAACAACAACAACATTATGCGGGAAGCTTTTTTTCTTCCCTAGCCTACTAACCTGGAAAGCCATGTGAGTAGCCCTGAAGTGAGCAAATAATGAAGTATTAGACAAGATGGTGAGAGGAAATGAAATTGCCCTTTCGTAATAGTTTGGTGATGAGTTAAGATCCCTGCTGCTGTTATCTGGATTTATACTCATCCATGTAGACTAACCGTACTGCCAGTTTATACTGAAATGGCTTATTGTCCTTCCATTTCTCTGCCATGGCACAGATCTTTTTGTTTTTGTCACTCCTGATGCCTTAGACTATGGTGCCCAAATTACAGTCTTTGGGTCATGAGAAATGGACCACGAAAATTCACTCAGCTACAGCTGTGTACTGGGACTCTTGTGAAATGGAGCACTAGGGACAAACTGCAGGAGCTGTTCTTGTTCTAGCAACCCACCCTTGGTCTCTCCTTGCTGCACGGAAGAGTTACTGCAACTTATCTGTGAAAATTGCATGTACAGCAACCTGTGAGAAGCATGTGCAGGGGAGGTCCCATGCTATGTGCCCTTTCCTTGTCCCTGGAGTAGGCGTGACTGGAGAAGCTGGATCTTACTAAGATGTTTGTGGCAGACAGGAGCGATCATTTACTCTTTTTCTCTATGGTATTGAGCTGAAAGTGTCCAGCTGAGGCCAGAATATGCTGCTGTAACATGAGTATGTAATACAAAACTGTCATCATCTGCTAAGACAGTAAGCATGGCAGTCCCTGGTTTTGTGGAACTTGAAAGAAGTCTTTTTTGCAAGGAAAAATACATGTCTAAATTAAAAAGAAATCTTGTTCTCACTGTTGCAGGAAGCGTCCATTATCACCAGTGTGTTCAAACAACAAAGCTGAACTGAGCCTTCATCAAAATTTGAACAGAACGTTTCTTGACAATTTGGAAAACAGCATTTTTTTCCTTGACTTTCTCTTTCCTATCTCTACTCTTTGTTTGCTCAGATAGATACAGGTGTCCCAGAGCTCAGCAGCATTCATTTACTAGGAGGACCTAAGCTACTGAATTAAATTCCTATTCAAAGTACAGGGAAAGAAATACTTAATAAATATCAATGCTCATTTCAGTCAGTAACACTTAAAGCAGGACATGTGTGTGTTTGGGAGGGCGATGGAAAACAGGGAACTTTATACCACATCTTTTCCCTTTCTAATCTCAAAGCCACTTTGTGCCCAGCGGCACCAATCCCAAGGATGTCTTTTGCTTGTACTCTGTGTATTCCTGGCTGCTGCAACTTTTTGGTCTTCTGCATCACATGTCCTAGGCTGGGAGGGCGACCAAGAAATGTGTCAAATGAAATGTATGATAGGCTGCTGAGGTCAGTGTTTAGCCAGCAATGTGGGTGTATCCCAGACGTTGGAGGTTAGGTAAGTACTCCAGAAAAGTGTCAGCTGCCCATGCTAGGTACCTATAGTCTTCTTTAAATATCTGATGATGTTGGCTACTGTCAAAGTCAGGCCACTAGTCAGATGTGGTATGGCTGTTGTTATGTTTATATATGTGCTTAAGTAGCAGATGCAGGTAGGGTAACTTGCTAAAGGCTCTTTCTAAAAGTTGGTACAGAACCGGGAATGGCATCTGGTTTCTGATCTGGAGCTGCCTGCTCCAAATACTTCAAGGCCCTCTGCCAGGTGTGGTTTTTACTCTGGGACCCAGTGTATAGGTTTGCCTTGGTACTTTACTTGCCCATGATGCTACTGCCTCAAGGAGGTCTCAAGAGGGCCCCAGACCTGGCCTTATCTGGGAGGCAAAGCTTCCTTGCCTGTGAGAGGCTAAACAGAGTCAGATGTCTTCCTTTTTCAGTTACTCAAGGTAAAAGTTGTATGTGGGTCGCCTTTTATGCGTAAGAGTAACAAGGCTGCTGTTTGTTTTTGCACTTACCTATAGGGATCTTACTGATAGTTTGCTTGCCATCCTCCACCCAAACGAGTCATGTGGGAAGTCACCTGGGAGAGTCAGGAGCAAACCAGGTGCTGACATTATCTGTTCTTGATATCTCTTATGTACAAATGTAAACAGAAGGAGGTTCTCCTTGAGTGATGCTGGCGAGCAAATTAGCTTTGAACTGTCTGCCCATTTGGGAGAAAACATGACTGTTCATTCCAAATATGTCTTGGCAGTATTGTTAAGGATGCATTTTATGTGTGAACCTTATGCCATATTCTATACATAACACAGACGTGGCTTTCCAGAAGCCTCTTCTTACAGGCAATGGGCTGCAGGCTATGTCATCTTCCAGGTGCATTGCTTAATGCTAATCTTATGAAATGCAATGTTCACACATGCTTGACACATCCCTGTGTGCAAAAAATCACCCCCTGAATCCAAACAAATACCTGTAAACAGCGGCAAAAAAAAAGGTTAATTTGTCATCTGCAGCCCCAGTACAATTACAGTGTACAAGTCAGACAGAATGAAAATAACCCCGAAGTCCCAACCACCAGGGAATCTTGAGCTCAAGCCAAGTCTCCTTCCTGTGCCTGCCTTCATTGTGTGTGTTCGAATATAAAACTGAGCATTGTTAAAAGACCTTCTGAGAGACAAACATTTTTTTTTTTTCCAAAACCCAGCCATAGCCTTGCAAAATGTCATACTTCAGGAAGCTTGAGCCACTATCCAGAATTGCCATCCTTCACGGCATTTTTTAAGGAAGGCCTTTTGATCCCATTTTGTAGAGCAGATAAGCAACTGTTCCATCTCATTTGGCTTACAGCGCCACACAGACCGCTCATATCTGCCCTGTATTTTGCAGCTGTTCTAGACAGCATATTTTAAACTAGATCTTGCAATATGAAATGCAGGAAGACAGAGTACCGTCATTACATTTTTGCAGTAACTGCCAATACTTTTAACCAGGGGCTTCCTCAAAAGAGGCTTCCATGGGATAAACCTTGTGGGCAGAGCGTCTGTATTCCCAGGGAGAAGGAGGGGCTTGGGCAATGTGCTAATTTGTTTTCCCATTCAAATCAAAATGCTGCCTCATAACCCAATCAAAGAAAGAAACAGCACCACCCAGAAAATAACCTTTGCTGAAAACGTTCTTGCTCTGCTTTCAGAAGTTGGTTGAGTATGTTGCTGCCAGAGTGCCTAAGTCAATATGGCAACTAGAAAGATGTCAGGAAACAAGAGGCGGCTTCTTTCACTGAGTGTGAACTGGTCTATTGCAAAAGGATACTTCAGTAGCCCTTTTGTGATTCCCTGGGCTAAATCTCCTCTGACATAGGTGACTAAGCAACTTCAGAAAGGAGGTGAGCGTCAGCAGTGTAAAGGAAGTTCCCCCTTGATTTTTGGGCAAATTACGCCAGTATACTCCATGTATCATGTAGCAATTCACATGGAGCTGAGTTCTTCTTCACAGCAGTATGTTTGCAACACAAGGAACCATTTTCAGCCAGTTTTATCACTCTCTTTTTTCCCTGAGCACACATATCTGTAAGCACCTACTTCACTTGTAAGGGTACAAAATGGATACGAGGGTGCATTTTGCCCACCGAGTCAAAATGGTTGTATTATCCCTACTCATTAGCGAGGTAAGCCATTGTTAATGCCTGCAGAAGCTTTCCAAGCTCAATTAAGTCGTACCACTGTAAAACAAATGTTTGCAATAGGGCAAACTTCTTCAGCTCACATCCGGACAAAACTGACAGTGAGTAGTCGGCAGGCTGCCCATATTTAATTACATTATCCTCCGCCTGCAGTGTACCACAGGCCTCTGGAGGCAATCCAGGGCCATATTTATCTTGTTTATATTTGCTTGTAATTTTTCATGATTGATTGAAGTTTAGGGAAATCATTATGTTTAAAATGCCATGGCTTTGGAAATAGATTTGTTAGACTCTGTGCCTTGGCTTTAAGGAGTTGCACTTTGGCAAAGCTGCCATGGAAGAAGAGGTGGAAGAGGTTCCTGTCATTTACACCAACACAGATGTAGTATGTTTTGTTCCCTTAGTCATCAGGTCTTGTTTTTATGTGGCCTCAATGGCTTTTGTTTGAAGTTTAGCTGATGTGAGAACAGGATCACATTAGACGTATGTAGGCTTGAGGGAAAGATGGATGGCTTACGAATCTCAGGGGAGTGATAGACTGATGGGGACAATTCAGACTGGGGAGCAGGTGTTGCTACTGGCCCCAGCTATCTGTCCTTCTCAGTCTTGGGCTGCTCCTGAATCAGCCCAAGAACGGTTAAAATTAACAGCACTCATGAGGGATTCCCAGTGACCACCACGTTCAGATCATGTTGGTTCCCTTGTGATGAAAACTGTAGGATTTTGGAAACTGGTTCCTGAACTGTTGAGTTACCCGTGTGGACCGGATGGGGCCAGCAGCTGGGGGTGGTAACCTGGACAGGCACTCCAGGCTAACTTGTCAGTGAGACCTGTATAAAGGGGGAAAGAGAAGAAAGAATTACTGTTTTGAGTTGTAACTCAGCCATAGTGGTCTGGAGTCTGCCTCCCAATGAGCATTTATTGGTCCTTCATGGCTGACTCAGCATGAGAGATTCAAGACTAGACTTGCGTACATGCTGGAGTCTTTTTTTGCTGAATATGGGGTCTCCAAAGGCAAAGCAACAGTGGGTTTGAATAAGAAGCCATGTTTAACCTCTGGTTAATGATACCATTGTAACTTTACAGAAGTCATGTGCAGTTAAGCATCGTGGAATAGGTTGCTTCCATGTTTGAGTTGCATTATCATCCATTATTCTGAACATACAGATTTAAAAACAAAAGTTGGAAAAATGTTGATTTTTGTTTTCCTCCCTAGCCATTTTGAGGCTAAATTTTCTGGTATGGGCTCAGTGGATGTATCTATGAAAATGTTTTCCTTCTGCATGTGTAAAGCCAGTAACAGAATGCATGTATTTGCATGCAGAATCACCCAAATTACATGCACTGGTGTGCTGCTCTGTGGTCATTGCCACCTGTCTGCAAGAAGTGCAAACTCCTTGAAAGATGTGTCCTTCTTATACTACCCAAAACAGTCTTGCTCTATTTCTGTCCTCTCATAGGTTTAATTGTCAAAAGGAGTGAATAAATCATGTAAAGGTAATTCCTGGCAGATTGTTATATATCTGGGTAGGTAAAGCTGTGGTAGAAGGAAAAGAGCTTCTGAAACAAAGTTTGCCAAAAAGAAGGTTTCTAAGTTTTGGAATTTGCCTCCAAACAGCTTTTAAAAATGAAGGTCTATAATGATTCTGAAATAAAGTTTCCAAAGTTGTACATCATTTTGTTTATGAGTAGCCTGAGGGAGAGAAATTCAAGAATCCCTTTCTGGGTTTCTCAGATTACCTGAATTTCATCATACGTAATAAGAAAATTATTTTGTATTAAGTATAAAAGGTGGTTTTCAACAGTTAGGACTTGCTATAACTTTATTATGCTGTAACTTTAAAATTTTATTGCGTGCGTGTGAGTAAGAATTCCATACTTGTTTTTTCTTAGGCAAAGGATTTTGATGTTGTTAGTAATGTGTATTATAGTGCCATAGCACCATGTGATGCTTGCCAGGACCAGGGCATTGTACGTTGGTGCAAAAGAAACATGTAGAAAAATCCGTTCTCAGCCTTACTTGATGTCTGCCTGCCAGTTCGTTTTTATCTGTCTTTGTTACGGGTAGTGTTGTTGATGCATTGTCCCTTGTGCAAGGGGTCAGCTTCAGCCGAATTCCACGTCAGCCTTCTGGGTAGGCTTCAGGAGGACTCTGAATGACACTTGGTCCGTGCACTGATCCACTGCACAGAGACAGATTTTACTTCCTGACCATTAGCAAGTGTTCAGATGTAAGCAGTGCCCATGTATCATTGACTTCAAAGAGATCCTGAGGTCAGTCAGAACTAAGTCTATTTAGAGTTAAGTGTAATGGCATGTCCCAATAACAGTTGCATAGAATATTTGTTTAATAATTTTATTTATTTATTTGTTTGAATTAATCCCACCTCTTTGAACAAAAGTAAAACCCCAGAACAGACTGTTCATGTCCTTGTTCTGGAAGGACTGGACTTGCAAACCTTGAAAAGGCTATAGGGCTTCTGGAGCTTTCAAACTCTGCCCAGATTCTACAGCAATACTATATGCTGCTGTACAGGTGGGTGTATGTGCTGGCAAATGGGAAGACGGCAGTAAAACAAAAAAACATTTGGGCAATGTAAAACAAAAAAACCAAGGGTAAATTCACCTCCTTGAAAAGGTGAAAAGTGAATATAAACTGTATTGCACAAATTAATCCTTCATTATATCATTGGTTCTTGCTTCTGAATGGAGTTTTTCCAGCTGTCCTTCAGTACATTTGTGTATCATTTGTGATCTTACACTGTTCACGTTCATCAACTGACAAAGATTTCCAGATTTCAAAACAACTCCCTTAAAACCTTATTGCAGAGGAACCTGACTGTCTCAAAAGGATTTGGGATCTTATTTTAGTTATCCAAAGGTCAGCAGGCAGAGGAGAGAAATTTCTACAGCTTTGAAGTAACTTTTGCAGATGCCCTTTTGTCCTTAGGGATACATGTGCATCTTAGGTGCAGAAATACTCCAGCTGACTTGATATGAGCTAACTGGAAGCAGGACAGTGCACAGTAGAGTGAGACCACATCTGGCTCTGTAGGTCATATTTTACCATAGTTATGTCTACTGAGCCTGAGCTAATGATCCTCGAGATCTCATGAGAGAAAAGTATCTGGCTGTGGCTCATGTATATCACAGCTGAAGTATGTGGAGGAGTGCACATAAATCAGATTTAGCTGAATTTACTAAGCAAGCCATGGACAGTAGGCACGGTTAGGTCCAGAAACAGCTGGTATGCTCCAACAATGGCTCCATGGCGACAATACCTGTATCCAAAAGGTGCTGGAGGAGGTGTGTTGCTCTGAGGGGGCTGTAGATCTAGAAATCCCAAATCTCCAAAGTTCTCAAATTCTACCTTGACAAGATTTCCAGGATCAAAAAAGTGGATGTATCCAGCAGAGCTACACATTTTGTCCTAACTTCTTGAGCTATGGTGCATCTGGACCTCCATTAACATGGTTGGGATTCAGGTTTGAATGCAGCATAAGGCAGGAGGCCAGGGTGAAATATTTAGTACCTCTGCTTGTCATTGCCTTGTGTATGCTGGTCAGGTATCTGCAGTAATGCCTGTTGCTTGAGAAACGGCACCCTAAGTCAGAGACACACTTTTAAAACTCTACCTGAAGCCCACAGCTGTTATACTGATGAAAATATTGTGGGCTAGATTTTGTTCTTCCTCTTAGTGTGCTCTGTTTTCCCTCCTTTAATCTGCTATAGATTTGCGGCAAGGGTCTGTTTTTATGCCCAGTTCTCCAGCTGGGATGAATAAAACAAACAGAGGTCAAGTGACTAATTCAAACCCAAACAGTGCACCAGCCCTTCAGCTAGGGTTTTAGAAGGAGCTTAATGATTTTTAACTCCTTGCTGTAGCTGCTGCTTTAAACTGTTCCCAGCAGGCTGGCTGACAGGTCCACCAGGCTGCTGAGGACAACAACTGGCCTGTTTCTTGGCATTGAAACTATCACAGTACAAATTACCATAAGCCCAGGAAAAAGTGCACCAGTGTATGGACAAGTATAGCGCACAGTTCTGCCTATGTCTATTACACAAATCATACTGGTGTCAGCATTTAGGGGGCATGCTGCCTGCGATTAGTCATCAAAAAAGCAAAGTCTGTATATGTGGTGAATGTATGACTGATCCTGGAAACTGAGGTGGTTAATTGAAGGAGATTGTGACACACTCAGAAAGAAAACAGATACTGCCTGATAAGCTGTTCTTTGAAACCGCAAAGGCCTGTGATAGGAGCAAGGAGGCAGAACTAAAGCCGAGGGGGTTAGAGTGCTAGACAGCTGACTGAAGCTGATGTTGGTTGAATTAGAGTTGGGAAAACAATTGCACTGTACGTCACCTAACCTCCATCCCTTCTGCAGGAGCCTAGGGCTTTTTTCCATGCTCTTCTTAGGGTTCATTTCTCCCCCTCCTATGCATGGTTATCTGGAAGGGATAGGGATGAACAAAACCTTCCCCTTGCAATGCTACTTGTTCCTTACATGGGAGGCCTGTTCCCTGCCTGCTCCTCACAGTGAGCTCAGCACTCCGAGGGGAATGAGAAGCAGCTAGCAGGCTGTCTTCTCCCAGGTTGGCCAGCTGCACGGAGAGACAGAGACAATCCTTTACCAGGATTAGTAACTGTGAGGCCTTGGAAGGGAAAATGCCCCTAGCAAGAGGGCCTTCTACATGACTCCCACCAGAGGGTTGGGTCTAAGTGGCACAGCCTTGTCCGTAGCAACCTGTCTGTTCTAGTTTAATGTGACTCAACAATAGAGTTTCCACTGTTTCCCTTGCAAGACTCAAAAGAAAGCAGGTCTTACAGACCAGATAACCCTTCCTTATTCATGTGGAATAATCCCACTAAGAAGTCATTCATGGGTAAAACAAAGACAAGCTGTCCCCAAAGCAGCTTTCTGCGTATGTTTGAGCCAGTGGATTCCTGCATGTACACTGTTGTGTTTGTGGAGCAGAACACACAGGCTAGGAGCAGCCTGGGGTATGTGAATGTAAGTTCTCAGCGATACGAGCAAAACACCACCACAAACAGTTGCCCCCCGCCCCCGCATCTTTCTGGGTTCTGCTTGAATGGAGAAGTAGAGAAACAGGTCATGGCATGAATTATGTTTGCACAAACAAGGAACAGCATCCCCCACATATAGCACAACAATCTCTAGTAGGTGTTCAGACTGTATGACACCATGAAGCCCTCTGTGCATGTTTTAGGTGATATAATTATCCACCTGAAGGAAACAAATTTAACTCCTCCGTGGTTTGCACTCTTTGCTCTTAGGAGTGGTGTGGTCTGTGACTCATTATGAACCCTGAGTGAGAAAGAAGTATTACACACTTGAGTAAAGACTTTGCTGAGCTTGGACTATCAGGTTGTCAATGCAATAATAGTTCCAGGCTCTGGAGAGAGGCCCCTGAAGAACTGAAAGACAGGTGTCTTGTCAACCGGTTGACACAGCAGTTCCAACTTATCCTTTGGCAATCTGCACTTCCAATGAGTCAAGTGCATGGCCTTGATAACAGAAGGGGCTGCCTTTGGCATAGCGCCATAGCTTTGAGCAAATACGCTGTCATCGTGCAAAGGAATACCAGGTAGATGATGTCAGAGATGAATCTAAAACCTGTTCCTGCTTGTATTGCAATCCTTCAGATAGATTGGGGTTGCGACGAGTGAGGCACGGTTTGATAACTTGTCCAATGGGACAGCTTCAGGGGGCTGTGTGCAATAGTCAGATGAGGAGTGACATGCAGAACAATGAGGAACCCCGCAAGCCTCATCAGCCAGTCTCCCTTAATAACAGCTTGAAACGATTAAATCTTTGGCTGGTTGCACCTTACATTCAACCAGACCATGTGCTTGGAGACAGCACAGCATGATAGTGACAGCTCAAATTAGTGTGCTTTTGGTGAAGCTCTTAAAATCACCAGAGTTAAAAGGAGATCCTAGGGTCAGATGTGACAGTATCCAAGAGTCTGTTAAGTTTCATAGCTGAGAAAGAGCAGAGACGGTTGCACTAGCTGTTTGTGAGGAAAGCAAAATAATCTCAAGCCTTGTCTAGATAAAGTTTAAAAGTGATTTCCAAGAAATCAATTAGTGTAGTCAGTATGGGATTTGAATCAGGATTTCTCGGGCACTTTTAAAAGAAATAATATTGGAGCTTTTGCTTATGTCAAGGATCTTGGCAAGTGGTTAACTCCTTTAGGACTTTCTCAGCTGATGTCAGTTCTGGGCCCTCAGATATAACATCAGGCCACCACTTTCATGCCTATGTTTTCTTGGACATGGTATATTAAGATAGCAAAAGTGTCAGCCAGTTTGCTTGAAAATAATGGGATCATGTCCCTATGCATTATGAGCAGGCAGCTCATTTTGTCATGTTAAAAATGGATTGAACTTCTTGGACAATTTCTTGGCTGGCTGTCCTCTAATGTCAGTTGGAAACACAGGGCAGTGTTGACTCCTTGGCAGTCACTCTTGCTACCTGGTCAGCATGAACAGACAAACCAAGGAAATATTCCAGCAGCAAAGCTTGCAATGACGACGAGGTAGCACAGTCTGGGACCACATCTGCAGCAGCAGTTTGCTCAGAACACTTGTGTTAGGAGTTCTTACTGCAAAAATGATAAGGTTTAGCAAAATATTTCCCTTCTGCATTCATATGGATTTAACAAGGAATATTTTAAGAGAATCACAGGAGTGACTTGCGGCCTACACAAACCTCAAATGGACAACTATATATGTTAACTATGGAAAATTTTGATTTCTGCAACAGTAGGAAACTCTTCTCTGTAATTCATGCATAATTTTACCTGTTGCTATGAAATCCCTTGAATGAGGCATTAGGGGCTTCGTTCCTATGCATGATAGAATTACATCAAGGCAGTAAGACAGCTTTTCATAAATAACCAGAAGTGGTGTCTGTTGCTGTGAATTACCACAGAGTTGAATGTAACTTGTCAAATAGTTTTGGAGGCCTCTATGTCCTGGCAAGTCTATTGCCATGAAACTCCCATGATTAAAAGGTGGTGAAGTTTAGCACTTGTTTCATTTTTCTGTGGTAGAAAGCTGTGGTAGAAGCTGAGCTATCCAAGGAATGCCTGTCTGGGTTTTGGCACAGTGGCTTAATGGATTATCCCTATCAGTATCTGTGAGATTGATGCCAGCTCCAATGATGCAGCAGTCCAAGAAGGATGGCACTAGCCCCACCAAACTGACATTTTCCCTTTATAACTTAGATACTCAGTTTCTTAATAATCTCCAAATTTCTTGAAGTTGTTCAGAAAATATGCGACAGACAGACAAACACTGCACCCCCCACCCCCCAGACAGAAACATTGCTGATGAATATCTGGAAAGTAGAATTTTCAGAATTCATTGCAAAATTATCAATGCAGCAGAAATTCCAAATTGGAGATGCCTGACTCCCCACCAAGCTGGTAGAGTCAGTCTTAAAGAATAAGGTCGCATTGATAAGAGTACATGGATAAATATGATCCACTGACAAAAAAACAGTGTGGCCTCTGTAAAGGGAAGTCTGATTGCATTCTGTGAGAGTGTCAATAAGCATGTGGATAAAGGGGATCCAGCAGACATGTTATGCTAGGATTTTCAGAATGTTCTTGAAGATGTTCCACACCAGAACATTTTAAAGACAAAACTGCTGTGGGGTTAGAGGAAAGGTTCATTTTCAAACTGAAAGCTGATTAAGGGTTAGGAAACTAAGAGTCACTCAGTGGCCACTTTTTGTGATGGAGAAAAGTCAGCAGTAGCATCCTTTTGGGATCACTACTGGGACCAGTTTGATTCTGAACATCAGTGACAGGACAGGGAGTGAAGAGTGAAATCTCTAATTTTTGGATAAGCAGTTTTGGGAAATCAAATGCTACACCAATGGTGAAGAACATCCAAAGAACCTCATAAAACTGAATGAACAAAACGGTGGTGGATACATTTCAGTTTAGGTAAATGTGAGATAATTTGTCTAGGAAAAAGTGATCTTAACCAGGCCTACACTGTGCTGGACTCTGAACTGTAAGTTATTGTTGTGGTTTAACCCGGCAGGCAGCTAAACCCCACACAGCTGTTCGCTCACTCCCCCTCAGGGGGATGGGAGAGAGAATCGGAAAAAAAGAGGTAAAACTTGTGGGTTGAGATAAAGACAATTTAATAGGACAGAAAAGAAAGGGAAAATAATAATAATGATAATAGAATATACAAAAGAAGTGATGCACAATGCAATTGCTCACCACCTGCTGACCAATGCCCAGCCCGTCCCCGAGCAGCGGACCCCCGGCCAGCTTTTCCCCTAGTTTATATACTGAGCATGACATCATATGGTGTGGAATATCCCTTTGGTCAGTTGGGGTCAGCTGTCCCAGCTGTGTCCCCTCCCAACTTCTTGTGCACCCCCAGCCTGCTCGCTGG
>NW_008825098.1:4705868-4706219 GCF_000699105.1 Pygoscelis adeliae
ATATCCCTTGGGTCAGTTGGGGTCAGCTGTCCCGGCCGTGTCCCCTCCCAGCTTCTCATGCCTCCCCAGCCTGCTCGCTGGTGGGGTGAGGAGCAGAAAAGGCCTTGACTCTGTCTAAGTACTGCTCAGCAGTAACTAAAACATTGGTGTGTTATCAACATTATTCTCATCTGAAATCCAAAACACAACACTGTACCAGATACTAGAAACAAAATTAACTCTATCCCAGCCAAAACCAGGACAGTTATCCCTTTCATAACAGAAATTTTGAAGTCATTAGTGATGACCTGAAATTCTTGGCTTAATGTGCTGAAGCAGATAAAAAGCCAACAAAATCATGGGCATCAGCAG
>NW_008825098.1:4706598-4717228 GCF_000699105.1 Pygoscelis adeliae
AAACTGGTGTGTCCACATCTTGACTGCTGGGCACAGTTCTGGTCTCTGCATCTGAAGAAGCATACAGTGGAGTTACAGAATGCCCAGAAAAGGATAACTAAAATAATCAAGGCAAGAGCGCAATTATCTTACAAGCAGAGATTAAAAATGCTGAGAATCTTCAGTTTGGAAACAAAAAGGCTGAAGGGGGATATGATTAAGGTCTGTATCACATGAATGTGATGTATAAATTAAATTATGAACTGTTACTCAGCAAATCCTGTAATACTAGAACTAGGAAGCACTTTGTGAAACTAGTAGCAGATCATTTAAAAGACGTAAAGTAATTCTTGATAAGGCAGGTAATGAACTTTTGGACTTTCTTACCCAGGATGTTTTGGAGGCACAGCATCAGCAGGTTCAAAAAGTGATTAGGTAGATTCACAGACAAGTCTATAAACAGATATTAAAAGGAACAGGCAAGGATATGCCCTCTAGCACTAACACCGCTGCAGTTCCTGAAGGGGTAAGAGGGAAAGGGACCACAGAAAGTGGTTAGTGTTACCTTTTCTCCCTAAATAGCATCACCTGATGTCCTGTGGTGCCCTTGCCAATGATCAGCTATTTGTATGCTTGAGTTAGGTCTAATTTCATGACAAGTTTTCCCTCAGCAATAACACTGCATGGCCAATTTAGAGCAGGTGCTGCTATGAGGTACTCTTAAGGTTGGTATTAGTGCACTTATGATTATCAGACATTGCATGACACCATTTGGCTTGTAACTTGGTACAACTGATGTAGCATGTTTCTTTGTGAGGCTTGCTCTGGGGCTTCTTTGCCCATGAGATGCTCAAGTTCTTTGTCAGTCTTCGGGTGAAGGGGAAGAGATGTTCTGTACGGACCATCACAGGCAAGATACTGTAGTGGAACAGTGCTAGTCCTCCTTGATAAAGTCCCCATTTTCAGAAAGTATTTGAGGGAATTAAAGTTCTTTCTTAGGGGCTCTTGACTGCAAGGAGGTTCTTGCTGGAGGAATTCCTCTTTGAACAGAGCCATAGTGAAATGTTCACCTTGCAACTTCCAAAGGTATCACTGTCATGACCCCTGTAGCCTCAGAGATAGTACAGGGTGGTATTGACCCTACTATACAGGATGATGCAAAAAAGGAAGGATTTAATGTGTATCCATTGGCAATTGTTGTCCCTCAGCTGGATCTGACTTCCATTTTGCAGCTTTTTTCATTAGCCAGTACGTGTCACTGCTACGGACATGTAGTAAAAATCCCATTTTCATGCTGAAGAAAAGAATTGTTGCCCTTGGATCAGCAGACTTCTGGGTTTCCCATGGTTCTTTTTCTTTCCAGAAATGATTCTCGCTGTCTTGGAATGAGTGTCTTGCTAAATAAAGACTATCACAGATGTCCTCCCCAGCCTCAGCAGAGACTTGGATGATTGGTCTTGGCTGATGATACTGATGTGGCTGAGTTCCCAAAGTTCCAGTGAGTTTCTCAATGACAACTGTGATGGCAAAATGTGCTCGTAGGGGTTTCCAAAATATGAATTTCCTTTATACATATTTGCGTTCATTCAGTGCAAAAGACCTTTTCCTGGGTAACTGCTAAGTAAATTGCACTAAGGAAGGAGATGATACAAAAAACCTCCCTCCATCTCCCTCTCATCTTGCCATCTCCAGAGGAGGCAATTTCTCAACAAGCTGCTGAAGTTTCATTGTTCAGATATATGATGCAGTCCAATAAGCAACACAGGTGACAATGGCCTCGTTGGCTTGCTGATTTTGCTTGTGAAATTGAAATCTGTGGCCAGTGACTAATGATATAGTAGGCAAGAAATGTGCCTTCAGCAAGACTACAGTTTCACTGTATTTCTCCATGTGAGGCAAAGCGAGAGCTATGAGCAATGTTATGATGACAAATGTCTTAGTCCCACAGAACTACAAAGGGAATAGTCTGTTTCTGATTGGGACTGTCTATCTAGTTGGCTTCAAGATGATGTAAAAGTCATGCATAAGAATCCCATGATATGGCTTGAATTCCTCAGAGTTGTCATCTCAAATTGCAGGAGGGCACGTTCATTTGTATCCTGCAGTGACAGAGCTTTTATTGCAAGTGCTCGCTGGTTGAAGACTCCGTTCACCTCTCAGTGGCTCCAGAAGTCCTGCTGCTTGTCCCTATTCCTCAGCAGGATCCAGTCCTGATGATCAGAAATTTGATGGCATATTTATGAAAAAGATTGCACAGACTTGAAGCAGCAGGCAAACATAACTTTTTCATTGTGAGTACTATGAGTTACAGCAGTGAATGAATGGCTGTCCTTCATTCCCCTGGCTGTTGCTGGATGAAGAAAGGATGAAGAAAAATGAATGGCAGGCATTAATGCCAGATAAAACTGAGGTGCTCTTATAATGCATACAAAGCATATATCTTCACCTGAGGGGAATGTGGAAAGACTGTGCACCAAAGAATCGATTATTGCTTCTTTGAAACTAGGGCAATTCAAGTATGAACCTGCTTGAAATGCCTGTTGGAAGCCTCTTTCTGACTAGTAACATTTAAAGATAATTTCATAGAATCATAGAATCATTAAGGTTGGAAGAGACCTCCCAGATCATCGAGTCCAACCATCAACCCAACACCACCATGCCCACTAAACCATGTCCCTAAGCGCCTCACCTACCCGTCTTTTAAATACTTCCAGGGATGGTGACTCACCCCCTTCCCGGGCCAGCCTGTTCCAATGTTTAACCACTCTTTCAGTAAAGAAATTTTTCCTCACATCCAATCTAAACCTCCCCTGGCGCAACTTGAGGCCATTTCCTCTCATCCTTTTGCCAGTTACTTGGGAGAAGAGACCAACACCCACCTCGCTACAGCCTCCTTTCAGGTAGTTGTAGAGAGCGATGAGGTCTCCCCTCAGCCTCCTTTTCTCCAGGCTAAACAACCCCAGCTCCCTCAGCCGCTCCTCATAAGACTTGTTCTCCAGACCCCTCACCAGCCTCGTTGCCCTTCTCTGGACACACTCCAACACCTCAATGTCCTTCTTGTAGTGAGGGGCCCAAAACTGAACACAGTATTGGAGGTGCGGCCTCACCAGTGCCGAGTACAGAGGCACGATCACTTCCCTACTCCTGCTGGCCACACTATTTCTGATACAGGCCAGGATGCCATTGGCCTTCTTGGCCGCCTGGGCATGCTGCCGGCTCATGTTCAGCCGGCTGTCGACCAGCACCCCCAGGTCCTTTTCCGCCAGGCAGCTTTCCAGCCACTCTTCCCCAAGCCTGTAGCGCTGCATGGGGTTGTTGTGGCCGAAGTGCAGGACCCGGCACTTGGCCTTGTTGAATCTCATACAGTTGGCCTCAGCCCATCGATCCAGCCTGTCCAGATCCCTCTGCAGAGCCTTCCTACCCTCGAGCAGATCAACACTGCTGCCCAACTTGGTGTCGTCTGCAAACTTACTGAGGGTGCACTCGATCCCCTCGTCCAGATCATTGATAAAGATATTAAACAGAACTGGCCCCAAAACTGAGCCCTGGGGAACACCGCTCGTGACCAGCTGCCAACTGGATTGAACTCCATTCACCACAACTCTCTGGGCCCGGCCGTCCAGCCAGTTATCACATTGATCTTTGCCATCAAGAGCCAAAGGATAGAAAGAGAGATTTTAACCTCTCAACTTCCAAAGGGAAGCCCAAAGAAGAGGAGGGAACTGCCAGGTTCAGCATTTCCATGAACAAAAGAGGGACCTACCATGGGCTTCTGTCACCTTCTTTCAGCCACAAAACTGGGGTGGAGCAAAAGCAGGAAAACCTCTGCATATAAATGTGAGGTGAAGTGGTTTGGTTCCTGCCTAGGACAGGACAACAATCCAGCAAACATATGGCCACCAATCTAGTTATCTTCAAGCAGTGAGAGAAAATCCATTAAACAGAGGAAAAAGCTACTGTGAAAACACAGGTGGTGTGCAACAAGCACTTCTGGGTATGCCTTTCTTAGGGAAAAGAACAGGAGTGACTTTACTTACCAACTATCTAGACTGTCTAACCATCTCTCCATACTGATAAGTTGGTGCACAGAAAAAGTGTGGGGGATGATGCGACAGAGGAAACAGGAGCAGAAAAAGCACGCACTTCATTTATGCAGAAAGAGTAGGTCCTCAAAGCTACAAAACAGGCTAATTGTTTAATTTAATGGGAACTTGTGGGAGAAAATGCTTATTGAGGTAAATTGCCACTGGGAGAACAAATTTAGAAATTTCTTTACTTAAGTGCCTTGCAAATCTGGCTGATGCTGAAATATCGATATATCAATACAAATACCTAAAGCGCCTGAAGAAAAGCCTTGGGGAAGCTTGTGTGCGTTAGTTTTGGGTAGTGCGGTTTTACAACAGGATGTGACAGCCAGTTCTGGTCTGCACCTAACAGCCGTCAGGTGCTCTCCTCCCAAATACCCACAAAGTTGTTTCTTCAGCTTTTGTCCCTGACGCATTTCCCAAGCGGTAGGAGAAAATTGTGATTAGGTGGGGTAAAAGTTCTGTCTCCTACACTCCTGTGAGATTTTTTTTTAAAGAAAGATGTGGCAGGAAAGTTCCCAGTAGCTCACTGTAATGATTTTTATCCAATGTCTAGTAGTGTTTGTTTATTCTAAGCAGTATTACTTTCATCTGCTTAAAGGATGTAATAAAACCCCTTCAAATTATTATGGGAGCATCTACCTTGATTAGCTCTTGGCAGGTAGGACTGCCCATTGTCATCCCCCCCCATCATACCCCCCATAAGCAGTACGATATTTGATCATTAAAGCCACAAGAAATATCTCACGTTACTCAAATAAGACGGTACTTTCCATTTTAGTTTACCTCAGGCAAATTAAACAGGCCCCCTTGAAATAGTGACAAGAAGAGTTATAGGAGCTTAGCACTAGACACCAATTACAATTTGAGAACTAAATGCCATAATTAACAAGACGTATACTTTAATCTAAAGCAACTCAAATATGTGGCTGGATAAAGAAAAAAGGTAAGGGTAAACTCTGTAATTATAATAAATCGGTGTACTGAGGAAGTGTGTACCTTTGAGGTATATTCTTTTATTCTGCAATTAACTTTCAAGTGTTTTGCTAAATACCACCCCCTTCCACGCACACATACAAAAACTTCCTTGCATTCTCATTTCCCCAGCCCTCTGAATAAGTATTTATTTCCACAGACACTTTTCCTCCTGTCTGCGGATGATAGGTGTGCCAGTAGCTGCGCATGGCAGTTTTCCCCCTAGCTATGGACTTCTCACAGATATTCCGTAATGGCCCGGTTCTGCCTTCAGGAACGGCAGCAGGAGCAGTATTCGTACATGCCGCTTGGCGCAGAGCTGGAGCAGTGCTGAGTGCTTTTGAAAATCTCATCGCAAACTTCTCTAACACAAAGGAAGCTTCAAAGAAATACAGTTTCTTACTAATATATAAGTAACATGCATTTGTATACTTGGCTTTACATTACTATCTGATAAATAAAATCATGCCTCTTCTATTTTTCCTTTAATATAGGACAGCCTAATGCATCCTTTCAAGAGCCTTATTTATACAAACCTCTGCTTTTGCCATACTTCTGCCATTTGCAGTAGACTTTTAGGATGTATTAATAATAAACCATCTTGAATTTCTCCATGCTCTTGCTAACAAAGATAAGTGAGAATTCCTTTGCTTTTTAAGACAGAAGAGTAGCCTTTTCTAATTTAGAAAATTATGTGCCAGAACCAGACAAGTGAAGAGGAAAGGAGAAGGGACTGTTAAAAGTGGAGATTTGTGAATATAAGATGAATGTGTCAAGGTTAAAGTATTCCTCTAATCCCAGAGTCAGGAATGAAAGCTGCAGCTAATAAAGTCCATCCATGCAGTTTTATTCACTTGCATGCACTTTACTAAAGGAAGAGGTATAGTCTGGAGACCAATTACAAATCACTCGTCTGATTCTTTTAATCCCTTTATTTCCATATCTGATCAAAATAAAGATTTATTTTTTTCCTACGTCTAAGGAAAGAAAAAATCCTAAATTTATGTGCAATGCATTGTTTTCTGTTATTGATATGCAACCTCATATTTTATTCTGAAGCTTTTTGGGTCCTCTGGCTATCAGTTTTTTGTGGCGACACATGGGTCTAGATTTGTGTTTGTTCGGCATTTTTTTTTGATGGTTTGACATGGTTTGGAAAAATTGGGACCATAAAGCTCCATTATTAGAGAGCCCCTGCTTTAGATTGCCCCTTGGCAATCCCCACTGAAACCAGTGCCTGGAAACTTGAAGGACAAGCATATGCACAGCAGCAGACAGAACTGATCCCTTAGTATTTTCTGGTTATGCAAATATATTTCTGTTTTCAAAATACCGTAGTGTTTTCTAAAAATTTGGAGATGAATTATGGTACAGCTGTACCTGCAGTTTCAGCTACAGGCAATCAGAGACAGCATGAAGGACTTGCAGCATTCAGAGTAAAAGCGGGGGAGAACGCTGCATTGCTGAGGATCCACCTTCGACAAATCGCATATCTGGGAATGGTGAGCAGTGCAGGGCAAGGCAAGGGGGGTATCTCCCCTTACCTAAGGGCATTTCAGCTATTGCTGGTCATCGAGGAATGGAGTGAATGGGTCAGAAGCTTGAAGTAGTTTATTCAGCACTGTGTTGAAGGACAGAGAAGGTTAAAAACAGAAAAACCACAACTTAAGGGAGTTTGAGTGCCAAAGTCTGCAAAAGCCTCAGTGTTTGTGTTAGTGTTTGGACATAGATAGAGACTTATTAAAGAAGCTCCTGTCTCAATTGTAAAAAGATAGAGCACTTAATTGATCCTCTCACTCATTAAGGATATATATCCTCATTAAGGATATATAATATCATTCTCCATTTTAGAAATTTGCTCTCTGCCTTTCGTTGGTCCTTTGAGTGATCTCTTCAAACATGTTTTGTTCTACCCAAACCTAATTAATAGCCTATATTATCTCCTCGGTAGTGCAGCATGAGTGAACATGACAGTTACTTCTGGCATTCAGTGTGGTAGAACATGTATTTTATTCTCTTAATCATTACGCTCCAGATGCAAGAAATGCCCCACATCAATGAAGTGAGCTTCAGCATAAGTCTGCTGTGCAGGTGCTAACTCTGCAAGCTCTTTCTGCTCCTTATCACTCATTCCCTCCCTGTTGTTCTTTCACTCTGAGGCTGTGTGTCTAATGCTGGTACCCAGCAATGAGAATAAAGTGGGTGCCTGCGAGACAACAAACCCTGAAGTCTGACTGTTGCGCTGCTGGTGATAAGATGTAAGCTAAGATTGCATAACTCTTCCAGCAAAGAAGTCTAGCTGCAAGTGAGATACTCCGAGCAAAGCTCACAGGGTTTGATTCTGTCCTCAGATAGGGAGAGCCCCAGCGATGCGGAATACCTTATCAGATCAACCACCTGATTTTACAAGATTTGCAGAATGCGGTGCCCTTAAGCTAAGGCAGATGCTGAGCACTGGGTATGCGCTGCACTTTCATTCAGTGATGGTGTAATTTCTTAATACCTTACACTGTCACTTAGAAACTGTGCCTCGTGTTAGGGGGACTCACTGTAGTGCCAGACCAGTCTCCATTGCTGACTGGGCTCTGTTGAGAATTCTCTATCGAGAATTACCTGAATGTTGTGAACTAGTGAGGAAAAGCCAGACAGGGCCTGTTTGGATGCCCAAGAAGAAATCCAGGGTGCAAAAAGGTTTGCACCCACCTTGCAGTCATGTAGTGGCCAGCTGTCTGCTCTGGGCTGATGTACTTAGCACAACTTGCTTTACATGGCCAAGAACACAGAATAAATTGTTATTTAAGTGGTGTGTGTATGGAGATAATGAGAAGCAGTGAATGCCACTTAAAGCTCTTGCACCGTGGTTTGCTCAAATGTCTGGAGAATCACCCTCTTCTGATATTTACCTGCTTTTTTGCCATTTCTCTCTGCAGTATCTTATTAACCCAAACGTACTGTGAGCCTGGTCCACTGATTGAATCAGGTTTGCAGGAATTGTCAGCACTACTGAGCTTATCCATTTGTACGGGAATATTGAATATCTTTGTTAACTTCTGACAGTATTTTCACTCTCTACTGTTCCCTGGATTTTCACACTTCTGTGACAAGTATGAACCATTCCCTAATTTGGCATTACTAGGCTAGGATAAAGTTACTGAAACCTGTTGCCTGGTCACTCTTCGTGTGCTTATGTTTCTAATGTGTGTGTTGTGTTTAGAGAGGGAAGTAAAGTCTGCAGGAGAAAAAGAAAATGCACACGGCTGCTTATGTTTGAATTTGTAGCCTGCTCTGCTACTTGCAGGAATAAATCCGGTATGATTGTGGACGACAGTTTCAGAACCATGTGGTGGATCTATTACTTTTGGAAGACACGTGCCTAAATTTGTGTGACTGGCTTGATGTTCTCAATCCACATCTTGAAGCATTTGCAAAAGGTGGCAGAGCTGGAGCTCTTGGTCACTCCTTTCATTCTAGGTCATCTCTTGACAAAGTTTTCTAGGCACCCAAGCCACTTTTGAAAGTGGGGTAAGGACCTAAAGCCATTTAGATGTCTTCACTCCCTGTCAAGTAACCAGGCAACACGGTCTGAGTGGTCCAGATCAGTCTGCACCTGGGGCAATAATTCTCTGCAAACCTTTCCCATGTTACTGCGTCCTCGCTGTTTCAGCCCTTGCTCTCAAGCATCTAGGTTGTGTCTCTGTGCTGGACCATATCAAGATGCTTTCCTAGTCCACCGAATCCACTGGGGGAGACCTTGTGAAAGGGCATTGGCATGCTCATGTGATTTTTGTCTGCATTGCAGAGGTGGTGATTCTAGAGGAGCGAAGCTAAAAGTGTCTACAAGTTGCAGTTTTTGGAATAAGATTTAGGTGTATAAATCATTATATGCACTTGAAAAATTTTACTTTTGCTCTTAATTCTTGGAATTTCCAGCATATTTTTGAGTTTGGCATGATTTCTTTCCTTTGCGTGCATGAAATACTTGCCCATATCTCTTCATGTATCTGTATTTATACATATGCTACAAATAAGAGCAGATTTGAGGGCAAACACTGTAAAATATTGCCTGAGGATTTAAGCTGAGATTGTAATATGTTGCTTGAAGGCTCTGGACAATATTGCTTGAACAAAGGAACTCTTTTAATCCAAAAGGGTTTGTTTACTGTAATGACTCTCAAACCCAATCAATATTTGTTTTATTAACCTGTTGGGTGGATTCAGTTTAAAGTCTTACTGTAGTTTGTTTGAAGTGGTTTGTACTTGGAACCTCTGTGAGAGGTAAACAATGCTGAGAGTCACAGCAACAGTGGGCTATTGTATTGAGCTATTCCCTTTTGTACGGAAACTGTTGACCACTTGTGTTGTTTTTGAGGATATCAGCATATGCTTCTTTCCTGACACAACCTCAAGCATTCAAAAATCCCAAAGGTTGGTAAATATTTATCAAGATGCTTTAAAAATATTTTTCTCGCAAGTGTTTGCTGGCTCTGCTGTGCAGTTTTCTTTTCTTTTAATATTTTGGTACAGATGCACAAGGAGGTGAACAAGATCATTGTTCATGAACATCAAGAGCAATGCAGCTGCGCCTGATTATATTAAATCATATGATGACGTACCATTTTTGACATATGCAGCTTCTCTTTATTGTAAATTAATCACCCTAAGAATCTATTTTCATTAGTTAGAACATTAGTGTTTTGCCTCTTTATGTTTTGCATTATTTAGAATCATCATGGGCTGAGTTGTTTATTTACGTAATTAGCTCCATATGCCTTCACTACGTTCAACATATGGTTGCAACTCTGCGGGACTCCTGTCCCTTTAAGAAGCTGTGCTGGCCCTGAAGGCAAGCCTGGGAGATCTCCTCTGGGCATCTTCATGAGCCTACAGTCTTCACCACCTTGAGTGGCAATGCGGAGGCACTTTGACTTAAAATATACCTTTCCTCTTTGATTGGGATAAAAAAAGAAAATATCCGCGCCTGCGACTGCCGGTGATAGCAATGCTCACCAGTGAGAGGTTGCGTGGGGAGGACCAAACCGTTCTGCAAAACCCTGGTATTGTCTTAGCTGCAAGGGAGCAGCCTTCTCAAAAGCTGACTGTGGCCTCAATTTGTTATGATTTTGAGGCATCTGTAGTCTTGCCAGACTTTCATGCTCAAAAATCCCGAGCTACCCTCCAACATAATGTGAGGTTGATGGCAAGATCATGAGATTTAAAAAAAAAATAAATCCGTTCTGGATTCTTTTATTTGCCCTTTGATGTGCAAGCCCTTGGTGGTTCCCATTTCCAAGCTTTTGTCTGAGAATATGAAGACTAGAAACTTTGCTTTAAATGAAAGCTGAGAATAATCCAAAATTACATGATCCCCAAGACCTATGTCTTTGACCTTCCCCTGTATCCCAGATTTGAATATTGCAGCATTTGAAATCCCGGCTTGTGGTCACTCTTTGGTTGTCTCCATCACTGCTGCTGTGGGTGTGCCTCATAAAGCAGCCATCCTGCTCCTCTGATCCTCCATCTGCTCCTCAGCTGATCATCAAGGGGATGAAGCCTACGTGCTCCAAGATGGGGCAGGGAAGTGCCGAGCAGAG
>NW_008825098.1:4717261-4720576 GCF_000699105.1 Pygoscelis adeliae
GCAGGAAGGAAAACTGCAGACCTGCGTGCAGAAAATGTATGAAAGGGAAATATTAAAAAGGGGGCAGGCAAAGGTTAAAGAGAAGGAACAAGCAACCTAAACACGGTTAGGTGCAAGAGGGACCCGCTGCCTTCCTCAGTTTTTACTTTGTTTCTGGGAAGTGCCACTAAAGCAGCCTTGCTCTGGTATTGGTATTTTCTACGTCGTTATCAGAGTTTCCACGTGTGCCTGTGGAGTGAACGATAGTACCCAAGCACTGGCAGTGCCTAAGCTATCCAACTGAGTTTAGACATTAAATATAATTTGGGAGCATGGTTCCTCAGTAAATGCTTCAAAACAGTGAAGGGTGCTTAAAGGTGTGTTAGTCAGGGGACATAAAATTCCCTGTAGCTGCTGCTTCCTTCTGGTTTTATATTCTGTTCCATGAAAATCCTGACTGCGAGTGCCCCAGATCTCCAACACGTATGCCGGGTAGTTAGAAAGGGAACTCGGTACAGCCAGGAGAGCTGTGCCAGCCATCCTGTCAGTAGCGGAAGGCTGCTCTGTTATTTACCAATTTTATTCCCCAAACCCTCAGGGATTAGGGAAGAATTACTGCCCCTCTCCAAAGGATACCGACACTCAGGCAGATTAAAGACCTTGCTCAAGGTTGCACACAGAGTCTGTACTTAACCTGACAAATGAATTTAATCCTCCTGAGTCCTAATCCGGAGCCCTTTCTACTAGAGCAAAGATAACTAATCTGAGCTCTTGAACTGTACGTGGCGTGAGAGTGCTTTCGGCAGGGCTGGCACGTGAAGGCAGCAGCACACTGCTGGCACAGGCTGGCCAGAGCCGGCTCCCAGCTGCGGGGTGAGGTGAGCTAGCGCCGGGGCAGCCCTCTTTGCCCCCCAGTAGTAAAGTGGTGGAAAGTGCAGAGCCGTTATATTCGGCATTTAGAGTTTGCCCAGGGTTTCCCATCCACTGCCCCGTTGAATGGTGTCGTCTCAACCAGGGACCCGGGACATGGTTAGTGCCCCAGCCGTGTTCTCATCTCATATCACAGTGAAAGGTAAGCGTGATACCCACAGAAAGGAGACGTAGGACTGTGGGTCGGAAAGGAGCTGGGGGTGAGTTTAGGTACAGTCTTTGTGTCTTGTAGCTCTGCCACTAAAAGAGTTTAATATGCAGTTAGTAAACACAGTAAGTTTTGCCACACTGCTCTGAACCATTTTTTCCATCCTGTACTTAGCTTATGTATGAATGTTGGGCAGATTTACCCCATCTATGCCTACAGTGAAGTTACAAAGTGTACATATCTTCTTCTCCTCCTCCTCCAACGTGTGCTTCATCCTTGAGCTTCCAACCTGACCCCCTCTTGCTCCGCAGGGTTTAGTTCCCTTGCACCATTGCAGTGGCTTTGCAGGCTTGGCTGATACACTGCTACAAATGTCTGCAGAGAAGCATCCTGCATATGGCCGATGTGATTCGTGTTGTGCAAGTGAACCCCTTCTAACAGCTTTAAGCAATTGGTAATTGCCCTCAGGCTCTGCCCCTTCCAATGTTTGCCACCCCAGCGACTACAATAAGGCATACCAAGCATGATCTATGGCACACATTGGCCAGAAGATGTTGTCCTGGGCTAAGTATTGCTGTTGGTCATGGGTCATCCCACATCTAGTCACAGAGAACACCACAGTGGACTGTAGCATTAAATCCTCTCTCTGCAATTATACTGAATGCCATTCATTTTGGACAATGCACAAGAACGGGTTTTGTTATTCATTACCAAGTCCTCTGAGGATTGGCCTTTTTTTCTCTCTTTCTTCTGGTGATTGTTCTAAACCCCTTGAATCTTTAATTAGAATGAAAATTTGCTTTATTGCTCAAGAGTCTCAACAATATAGCAGTTTGGATGAAATGCTCGCAGTCCAGACACAGTTCAGCATGCTCCCTTCTACACTCTTCTCACCCCACCACTCTCCCCTGTGCTACGCATATGTGCCCACTTTTCTTGCCCCCCATAAATAAATTCAGTCCCAAGACTTCCACGCAGAGAGATGCCGTACAGCCCCCACTGTCTGTCCAGCTACCTTCTCCATCTCCAGCTTGCTCCTTTTTCTTCGCAGTTGCTCCATGTATTCTCTTTTCTTACGCCTCCTCTCTCTAATGCCTCCTGCACTGGTGTCCTGACACTGAGGTCCTGACACTGTGGTGACTGCTGTGGGAAAAAGAGCACAGCACTTACTTCTCAGTGTCTGGGTTTTTCTCCTGGCTGGAGCGGTAAGAAGAGCATCTCTTGAACGCTGACTTGTTTTGGACTTTCAGAAACAAACACTTTTCCGATGGATTTGAGCTTAGTGTTGTGAACCTCTGCGTAAATTAGTGGTTTAACAAAATAATGATCTTTACTGAAAGCATATAAAATATTTTCCTTTTTGACAAAGTTACTTCAGTAACTCTATATTACTTCATCACCCAGCCGTTAGAAGTGTGCTAAAGCAGGCGATAGTCCCCGAGTTCTTAGGTCGCTTAGCTCTTCTCCCCTGACACATAAGGATTACTCATCCATCAGATACTTTTTTTTCCCTTCTAGTAAAAAGGGACAGGAAAAGTTGAAACAAAGATGACTTTATTCCTGTTTTCTGCTTTCTCAATATTTTTTGTCCAAGGCTTAAGTGGGAATAGTATTCCAAAAAAAGAGGGAAAAAAAAAGAAGTGTGACTGAGTACAAGCTCCTGTTTAAACAGGATACATTTCAGGCTGCCAAGAGGACTTTTACAGAACTAAATACAAGGATCTTAACTGAAAAGGAAAATTGATTTAATATCTTGACACAGCCTTTTTTATTATTTATTTTTACAAGGGACTATTCATGTGTGTGCATGATTTCTTAGCCTTACATAAGTGACGTGATTTTGCATCTATAAATATTCAGGTTAGCGCACGCAGGGCATTGATTTTATGGGTGATACCAAGTCGCACGTTTGTTGCAGAAGGGCAAGTCAGATGCCTGGTTCATAACATTTTTTCTAAACGCGTAATCCATGTGTTTCAAAACACTTGCTTTGTTGTTGAAGAGATGGCCAGAAAAAAGCTCAGCAGCTTGCATTTCACACAAGCAGGCTGTTACCGTCTCGGCATCGAGCAGAAAGATGAGTCTGCTCATCATGTTTACCCACCTTGGGTCCGCGTTTGCCTAATATATATGAAAGGGATTCTGTTATCATCAGGCAGGCATTCCGGAGGAAACACTTTCAGAGCCGCAGCCAAGGGAGGGGAGCGGACGGTGCTGGCTCACCACCCACCCACCCACCCGCCGGCAGCTCTGTGGCC
>NW_008825098.1:4720648-4726105 GCF_000699105.1 Pygoscelis adeliae
CCCCCGCAGGCACCAGGGGGGCTCGAGATTTAGGGGGACGCACCGGTGGTCTTACCAAAAAGCATGGATGTGTTCCTCCTCGTCGATCGTAATTTTTCCAGTCTGCGCTGGTATCTGCTCTGCTTGATCGCGGATATCACCAGATACTGGGGCTCACGAGTGCTTCATCTCAGCTTTTACTACTGTTCCGCACGAGCTGGGAAAACCGCTGAGCTTATTTTTGTTTTGGCTTTCCCATCTGTGTAACACGTGCCATGGTTGAGTAAGGTTAATAGGAGGCATAAATAATCCCTAAAAAAGGCAAATGACCAAGAAATCCTGAACTCAGATCTTCTGATAAAGTTTTGCTACTTAATGTCTGAATTGCTCTCGGCTTTTGGTGCGGCTTTACTGGCCCACTCACCGCACACTAAGCCGAAGGCTGTGCCTGCATCCCAGGGGAGCTGTGCTGCATGTGCCCTGGCCAGAGCAGAGAGTGTTTATTTCAACTTAAAAAGTAACATTTGGCAGGTGGGAAGGGGAGATGAGGGAAACAGGTTGGGGCAGGATGCTTCTGTAGCAGAGCAGATAGGTTGCTTAAAGATGTGAGGGAGCAGCTCCCCTGGCTTGTGACAGGATAGGACATAGGTGCTAGGAATACGCCCAGGGCTATGGCTCCAGAAGTAGAGGTGCTCCAAAGAAGAAACTCTCTCAAACTGAAGCAGGATTTCCCCCTACATTAACTGAAGGGCAATAATGCCTGAAATTCTTCGTAGAATAAAACCTAGCTGACAGATTTACGCTGGAGTTGCTTTAGGTTTTCTTGTTCTGGGCAAGAGACAAGACTGCCCTGTAGCCTCCCCGGGGATGTTTGACACGGGCCGTGTGCCGAGCATCCCGCAATAGGAGTGCACGGAATTGTCACACTGATGTTCCACTGCAGGAAGCTGCTGGTTTCAAAGAAAAATCATAGTCATTGTGTATTTGCATAAGGCAGAGCTCAGAGACCTTCTGGTGAGCAAAAGTAGAAATGTCTTTCCCCTAAATGCAAGCAGCACTTGCTAATCAACTAGTATGTTGAATTTTTAGTCATAGCTCAAAGAGACCTTCCCAGTGAACCACGTCAGCCTGTTAATAACATGAAGATGTCTTCTAATAGACTGGTCATAACTGGGTCCTGGGTTAAATATACTCAAAGGCCCTCAGGATATGATTAAAAACTTGTAAAAAACCACCACCTTAAGCTGCAATTCTGCCACTTTTCCATCCTGCATCTCCTAAAGAAAGGAACAACAATTCAGAATTTTCTTCCAAGTCTCATAAAATTTCAGTTTTCAGTGTGTATTATTAGAAACAAGGGCTTTAAGTTTAACAACTGAACAGATACAGTTGTGAACAAGTCAAACTTCCCCACAGACATGCCTTAGCTCTCACCTACTATCTGAGGCAGGCTCCACGCCGGGTCTCTGCTGCGTTGGCAGTGACCACGCCTGGTAGCATCAGCTGCCATGTGAGATGCACACTCATCCAAATTCATGTTTTGGAGGGCACCAAGCAGATGTGAGAAATTAATGTTGTTTGATCTTAGTTTCAGTACTGGATTATGGCTCAAATAGCTCTCAGATTTGTGCCCTGGTTTAACAGGGCACCCCAGCAGGCAATACCTTCCTCAGCATAGTCTTGTGTTAGATTAGAGAGTCAGGCAAATCTTGTTATAGTTTATGGAGGCAGCAATCTCTCTGACTTCACTGAGATTTCTCATATGTTTAGGGCCCTTCCTGATTCAGGCCCACAGACATTTATGAGTTCCCTGATCTGTTATTTCTTTGTGAATTCAGTAGTAGTTTGGGGAGTTGTAAGTTGTCATCCAGAAATTTCTACCAAATCACATCTACCCTGGATTACTGATCTGCATTTTTGCAGTTCTGGCTGAGGGAGAAATTTGAATCTGAGCAGCTGCCAAACAGGGCATCTGTCAAGAAATTTACATACTGTTATATTTCTGTACTTCTGCACTCTATGTAAATAATATTTGCCTCCTGGCATCTTCCGCACAGAACTGATTTCCTCCCTGTGGTTTCTTGCCAGAATCTTGGCCATTTCGATAATTGAGACCCACACTGAGACCTCAGAAATGTTGATACCCAAAAGCACTAAAATCACAGAACACTGCATGATGATGACTATTCTAAAAACTGTATTAAGAATCAAATACACCATAGCTAGAGAAACATCATATTTCCTTTCCCCAGCTCTGCACCCCTTCATAATACAACAGATGGAAACTGGAACGACACCTGCTTAGTTGATATTTGCACTCTGGAGGAAGGTGGAGCTCCTTGGCCAGTACAACTATTCCAGCTCCATTTCACCCAGCACCAAAATAAGGGGATCAGGGAATGCATCAGAGTGGTGAGAAGGTAGGTTCATCACCAGTTTCACCAATCCATATGTGATGCTAAATATCCCATAACCCACAGCCAGCTAGTATAATGCTCCTCTAGCTTAGTTCAGGAAATAGCAGCAACCTGAGAGTCAGGAATTTATAACCAGCTCCCTAAGGGTCTCTTTAATCTTGATCCAGGAGGGAATGCGTCTCCAGTCTTTATCAGCAGGATCTTCCCAGGCAGGGTCTGATTCTTGTCTCTGTGAGTGCTGCATCAATGAAATCATATGTACATCTAGGCGGCTAAATAAAACAGGGCCAGGGAGCAAGCTGGACCACAGATTGCCTTTGCTGCCTAATTATTAGCACACTCCTGACACGAGCCAAGGAAAAGTGTACACGAGGGCTATTCCCAACAGTAAGTGTGGGGAATATCATGCTGTTTGGCTCCTTCCAGCTGCTGTGGTTTGATTACCTCCATCCACGACACTGTCCTCCCAGGCTTTGCACCCTCAGGAGGCCCCCTCATGCCTACCTACCCCAGGGCATGCAACATATAACCTCAGCATCTTGCTATGAAATCTGGTAAGCTGCAACACATTATTGCGCACTCTTTGAACTGAAATAAACACATGAAAAATAGTAATTATGTATTAGACTGCAGGGCATCTGGGGAGCCTACGAAAGACGCTGGCAAGTGCTACACCATGCGGTTAGGCCATAAAAGGTCCCTGGCCCTGTTTTATTAGCTTTATAGGCAAAGGTGTTGGCATTAAAAATTGTGTTACTATGTTTAGCACGCTCCAGACAATGTAAAAATTCAACGATCTGTGTAGTCCACAAAAAAACCATCAACCCATCACCATGTCCAAATACAAGTAGAAGGGTTGTGCAATATCTGTGCCTCTCTTCTTTTGCACAATATTTCCTATTCCCTCCCATGTTAGCTACCCTGATAGAGGCCCATTCTGTTTTCAAAGGAAAAGATATTTTATTACTTAAATGCATAAATCACAATATTATCTCTCTATCTTGATGAACTATGTTTTCTAATGAACACATGCATGTCCGTATTAATTGACACTCATTGAAGGGGAATTTAGTCCTCCTATTTTTGAAGCTGAACTGAAAGGCATTCATAATTCATTCTCATTATCAATTTAGCTTTGCAGGAAAAAAGTATGAGAGATAGGAGCTTCTTTGCTTTTTTCATGCCTTTTTGGAAAAGACACTATTTATATGTGATATGCAATGAGATAGAGGGAGTAAGTGTTTCGAGAGTGAAGACATATCGAATACCTAGACAAACTTGAACTGCTTTGAATTATAGCACTACAAACCCAAACCAAACCCACTGACTCTTAGTGAAGCTGCTTTAGTTTTACAGGGCTAGTTTTTTTCTGGGCTGTTAGAGCACAGACCAGAGGGTGATGAGAAAACCCACCATGTTATGTCATATCTTAGCCACATCTGTCTGAACGGGAAGATTTATTTGCTTAAAAACTTCTTTCTGAAACTTAGCTGGTTTTGGTCACAGTGCAGCACAGTGATATGGAGGTGTCTCTCTGACCCGTTGTGCCCATTTGTTTGTGTGTTTGTTTTGTGGCAGCTGCAGCAGGAGCTCACCCAGCAGACAGAGGTTAACGCACCTTAATTGTGCACGCTGTGCTCGTGCCTGCAGTCGGTGGGGACGGCGGGCTTGGGTGAGGCTCTGCCCTAGCAGGGGGCATAGAGGGACCCTTCACCTGTGAAGCCTGAATAGGCAAGGCATTGAGCCGAGCAAAGGCATAACAAGAAAAGCAGGGGATGTGAGATGAAAGCACATCGCCAGTTTGCTCCACGGGATCTGTGCCCACGTCCTGCCGAATGTGAGTGGGATAGGGAGATTCCACCCCAGCAGGAAAGCTAAGAGCGGCGGCATGTTGCATTGCCACAGGGTCGATCAGCAGTAGACTTGGGCAGGATCTCCTCCATTTTCAAAGTGTTTAAAAAAGGCTGATGGTGGAAAGATTTCTACGGTGGCCTCCTTCCCTCCCACTTTGAGATCATCCTAGCCTGTTCAGCTCTGGGGGGTGGCAGATGCTGCTGCTCCTTGCGTGACTTCCCAGAGCGCGGGAGTTTCGCTGAGGTTCTCTGGATGAAGGGTGAAAAGCATGCTGTCTTGCTGTTACATGATTATGCTTTTCTCCAGCGGTTGTTTGTGGTAGATTCACATAAAGCAGTGAACAACTGGCCCTCATTATTTTCATAAAAACCTCTGCTTGATCAGATCATACTAGCAGAATCACTTCAGCCTTCTCTTTCTATTAATTGGTTTATCTCTTCAAAAGGGATTTTATTTTTCCCACAGTTCCACTGTATTTTCTGTATATCTTCTGGAGCAAAAAGAAATCAATTCTTTGAACATGTTGCTTCTTTCAAGAGCTCTTTCCTTGTTTAAGTGGGCTCCAGTGTATTAAGAACGGAGCTGGATGCTGCTCAGTTAACAACATTTCCAAACATATTCCTTGGGTGTTTCTCTACATTAGCTAGGTTTAGGGAGTTGCCATGGAGGTGTATTTGCTGCCAGATGAGTCAGAATTATTTAAATATGCCTGTCTGGATCAGAAGGTTTTATTCCAAGTTATGAAAGGTGTGCAAGCCTTCATCTTTGAACAGCCCCTGCCCCTGCAGCTCCCTTCCTGCCGGCTTGCTGCCACTTTGTTCTCAAAGCACTTTCCCCTTTCAGGTCCTCTCCTGCTCTAGTGCCTTTGTGGGGGTGTCTTCTCTGCTTCCTCCGTGTGCAATTAAAGGCAGTGAGCCTTTCCACCACAGACCTGGTGCAAACCTTTGAAATCAGTGGAAATCTTTTCTTCCGTTGGCTTCGCTAGGTGTTTTATTACCCATGCCCCGCCTGCCACCCTTCAAGGGAATTAGAAGTAGTTTCAGGGTTTCTGCCTTCTGAATCCCCAGTAAATGTGGAATAACTGGGATGTCCCCTCTCTTCCTGTGCTTTTGGCCTGCCCAATTTCTGTACGACCTCGTTCTTCAGAACTGGGGTCTCCTCATTCAAGAAAATGTAAACAATAGATTGAAAGAGCAATTTAGGGAAA
>NW_008825098.1:4726159-4743808 GCF_000699105.1 Pygoscelis adeliae
TCCCTTCGCTGGGCGTTGCATCCATGGTTACCTTAAAAATATGCCCAATAAATCACAGGCCTGAGTGGAAGAAAGAAATATTAACACAAGATTTTATGTGCTGAGAAGCCTCTTTCTTCTTCCCAAGGGCTGTGAGCTGGAATGCATTTGAAAGTCTTCCATAGTTTCTCGACAGCAGAAGTAAGTGCTCAGACCCGACACCAACAAAGCCCCATGCTGTTGTGGGCTTGCAATTGCAGCAGCTCTCTTGCCTTAGGCGGGCTTTCCTCTGTCTACAGGAACGTTACACCACCCTGAGCATCGAGGTGTTTAGTGAACAATTGTTACCTAGTTTCTTTTTATTTTTTCCACATCCTCTGAACTCTTACGCTATCAGAAAAGATACTATCAGTTAGCCCTTTACGCACACCCATGTTGGTTCATCTCTGTAGCAAGTAGTATTAATTGCTAATGTCTGTAGAGTTGCACATACAGGTATGAAGACCAAAATAGTAAACAGATGTCAAGCATAATTGTGATATACATGTGTGCATATCTTCATCTGTACAGAAAAAAACAACTTCAAAAATATTTTGGTTGTGGTCTTAATCCAAATTCACTTCACCAGCCTCGGGTTTTTGCAGAGCCACTTATCTCTAATTCCGCATTACCTCAAAACAGGGATTTCCCATGTTACTTTTTACAATGCCAGAAGCTCTAGTCAAATGGAAATAGGTCTGATGCAGCCATATGGAACAGCATGACCTGGAATTCCTTGCTTTTGGCTGTGGGCAACCTTGCTTTACCTTTATGAGAAAGTCTAGAGGAAAGCAAAATCGTTAAGAGTCTGCAGGTACAGCAAGGTGAACTCTGTGGTACTGAAGGCACAGAAGGGCAGACACGCAGCTGATGTCACTATTCCCAAAGTTTTACATTAAGGCTTTGTCAAATTAACCTCTTTTCCCAAATACACAGTGTTTCAAATTGCAGGCAAGACAGCAGCAGGAGTGGTACCTGATTAGACCAGGTGGATGCTCAACTCTATTTCATGAGCATTGATTTTGACGTAATATTTCTTCTGGTTAACTTCTGCACAACAGAAGGCTAAACGTAATTTTTCATTTTCATTCTCAGCAAACTGATGGGGTAAGGTTTGATAGAAATGTGTCTACCAAGCTTTCTTCAGAGGCTGTCCTAGGCACATGCATCTTGTCTACCTTTCTGTTTCTTTTCTGATGTAATCATGATGTCAAAATCGGTATAAACCAGGTTCTTACCTCTTTTTTTGCATCACATTGGTCTGTACTTGGGGGGGACTCTCAATATTCATGCAGAGTCAGCCGTACTAGCACACAGCGGCTCAGAAATTAGTGACAAACTGTTATGTCATTAATATGCAGAGCCAGAAGGACTGAAATATCTGTGGATGTGTGCTAATTTTTGATTGTGCTTTTTGTTGAAAAGTTGTTTCACATCTAAGAAGATTCTTTGCTCTCACAAAACCTCACTTCTATCAAAAAGTTTTGTATCACCAAAAAAATGTTGTAAAATTTAAAGGAACCGAGTGACAAAGTTGTCACTCAAGAAATCTAGGAAGAAACCACGTCAACATGATCGGTCTGTGATTATTCCCATTTGCAGCAAAGTCAACTAAATAGTTAATAGTCCACCAAATGTCTTCCTTCCTTGGGAGCAAAACACTCACTGTGCCACCTTTTGCAGTTTACTCAAACGTGATCTCACCCCAGCGTATGAGTTCAAAGTGCTAAGAAGGAGAGAGGCAGATGAGGTATTCATCTTTCACCATATCCCAAGAGGTCTGGAGCATTTGGTCTTGTAACACTTGCAGCCTATGTGGTCTTGGGGGTTGGGATCCTCTGGTTGTTTGGGAATGGGGCTGACCCATTTGTCCTTCCTCGCCCAGATGTGACTGACTGGCAGCTCGTACAGGTCTTGGCAATTATTACACAATGCAGGTCTCCTCTAGCAGAGCTTTCCATGAAGATGTGGAACGCACAGCCTGAGGTGTTTGCCACCATGATGGTCTTTCTATTGATGTCCTTCAGAAATGGCTTCCTGCATGCAGAGTATCCTCCCTATTCTCCTAGAAGCTGTAAGTTTGGGGAAAAGCAAGCACAGAAAATTTAGTAACTGCCTCCCCAGATAAACACAGATTTACCACTTTCATAGATTGGTGGTCAAAAAACAACTTTAATTGATACTTATGTTGCTTTTAGTTTACTATATTCACCCTGTGTAATGACTTCTGCTTGCTGCTGCTGCTAACTACATTAGGATATTGTCTTTTCTATTGCTCTTTATTGGGCATAGGAAAAGTACACAAACTTCTGAGCTAAAAAGGTTGAAACGCATTTAGAGGAGAAACAGACTAACTGAAGACCTCACTTCCACCCAGAAAGGTTGTGTCACCAAAATTGTTGTAAAATTGAAGGGAATCAGCTTTTTAGTTTGCTTATGCTCTTCACTTTAGAAACTTTAAAGGGATTTAAGTTCGGGCACCTACCTGAGCTTTTTAATTGAGGAAACTTGGCTCCCTCTGTAGTCCGTGAGGAGAAAGAGAGAATCATCTCCAGATAGGAGTTCCAGCCCAAGAGATCAAAATTGATTTATTATTTTCCATAAGAAATTAGACATCCTGCACCATAAATACATGTTGCAGGTTTTTGCAATTTGCTAATGCTTTCATGCACCTTTCACTTACTTACTTAGTTTCTCACTCATTGAAAAAATCTTTACAGAAGTATTCAGGAACCAGAGAAACTTTCATGCAGGATTTTTCACACATTCTAAGTTCGGGTCATGTATAAAGCTTCCTCTTTTGAGAATTTGGATTAATTATTCAAACTTTTAGAAGAGTCAACACTGGTCTCTGAAACTGAGCCTTATATCTAGTGTCACAGCCAATTAATGCAAAAACCCCATAAAGTCGGCTCATCCATGCTATTTCATCTATATGAATGGGATTTCTGGTAACGGTTTCACACACTGTTTAGCTTTTTCCACCTCCTCTGCTGATTTGGCATATAAATATCAGCCTATTTACAGTACACACAGAAGAAATTTTGAATACTGATGAGGTTTTCTTCTGCTTTAAATGTAAAGGGCTTTGTGCCACATGAAAGCCTGCTTTCCCTCTCTCTTTCTAACATGTTACTTTACACAGAAGTTAAATGACTTTTTTCTTAAGTGACAAACGTGACCAAAAGGTTTGAGACCCTATAAATCAAGCAAGCATGCTTTTAAGTTGTCGTCTACCTTTTGCAGTGCGAGTTAGGAAAAAAATGTCATATTATCTTCCATGACAAGATAGATACAGCTGGTAGGACTGGAAATATGTAGTGAAACTGTAATACCTGTCTACCTTGCTCTGGGGCCAAGCGCAAGTCTTCTCAGTTTGCTCTTATGTTAGTGGGGCGTGGGAATTACTCATCCACTGAGTAACCGGCATTGACCGCAGAAGGTTCCTCTTTCTTTCTCTGAGATACACACACACACATAAACGAATGAGTCTTTTAAACTATTAGGATTTCTTTTGAGATTAGAAGATATTGTCACTACAGTATTTGACAAGAAATGGAAACAAAAATTCTCAACATTTCTTTGGAAAATTTCAAGGTTTTTAAAACTAGTAAAAACAAGGTTTTTCTTGAAATTGTTTTCAGTTTTTCAATAAAAATAAAAAACCATACAAACCAGTATTTTTCATAAAAAAAGGATCTGTCCGTATCCAGAGATATGTTTTTTTTTTTGTTTATTTACTTTACTTATCAGTCTGACTTTGTTCCAGGGTGTTCATTTCAACAGATTACGAAACTGCATAGAACGAGCCCTGCCATTCTTGTCGCAATTTTCTCTGTAATATTACTGACTTCAGCATGGCTATTTGATAGTATGGTTAAACTGAGTGGAGATGGCATATCCTTCTTCCAACAGATGATTCGTCAAATTCATATCTTAAATCTATTGCTTTTTACTAAGTTAAATTAGCATTGCTGATTCATAAATTTTTGGCCAAGTCCAAACAAATCTCCCATTTATCCTATTAGAAATTTTGCTCTGCTCTAGGATTTTAAGATCATTATTCATTAAAAGGAACACTAAACATTAGTAAAATATGTTTTACTGACTAGTGCTTTTGGAAGGTTTGTTTTAATAGAGTTTATAATTTAAGAACTGAGTTTGCACATCTTGCAACGTATCTTAAACTCTGCTTTACAAATTACTACAAACTCACTGAGAATTAAAAAAGGGGCATCAGGAGCTAATATCAGTGATGAGAAGGATACAAGCAGAAACCCAGCAGCAAATACTCTGCCTGTTTGAGCCAGAGATTTGAAATTTTCCCCAGCTTGTGGGTAATATCGCATTTCCCCCTCCTCTGTCCCCAGCCTCCTACTGAGATCAAAAGACAATATTCCTGCCTCTTTGTAAGCACTGTGCCATCTGCACAGCTCCATTTGTAGAAGCAAAGTCCGACTCATCCTGTTTTCTCACTTAGATGTATGATACAGTCTGTACTGCCAGAGATCTGATGTGGTAGGAGCAGTTTTCTCATGTGTGAGCCTAACAAATTGAAACCTGCCTTCTGTGCTTGGTCCTAGTTAAAACAGCTTCCCACAAAGTCAAGCATCAAGATCACAATCAGTGTTTTGAGGCAAAATATGAGAAATGCATGCTTATTTTTTTTAATGCCACAACTCTAGTGGACAGAAATGTTGTTTATGAAATATTTGTGGCCTGATACAGTTGTCTGCTCTTTTACTACACTGAGGAAAGGTAAGATGTATAGGAAGCCACAAGAAATGTTCTTCAGATGGTGGCCTCTCCATCACCATTCAAACATGCATTGAAGCCCCAGCTGGCTGGAAGCCCAGCTGTCCCTGGTGGCTGGGACACCACTGCTTATTTTAGTGCGGCATGGCAAAGCAAAGCTTCCCATGGGTATTTCCAGCCCCATCAGTAGTGCTGACAGAGGATAGAGGATGCCCCTCTTGAATGGTTATGGACCAAATCAGCTGGAGGAAAGAATTTTTAAAAGGAAGTAAAAATTGTAATTGACAACTGGGTAGAAAGGATTTCTGAGGTGGCCAACAGCCAGAACTGCACATTTGGAAACAAGGATTCTACTGGTTTTAAAGAAAATACCTGCAAGTAAAAACAATGATTATTCAAACAAACAAAAAACCCAAAAGAAGATATAAGAGATTGGGGAGGGGACAATGAGAATGTTCATAACACTCTCTATAACTTAGGAGCTAGAATTTTAAGGAATACAGGGGGAAAGCAATTCTATCTAGAAAAAACGTGTCTGGTAGGGATAACTCAGGAATGATTTAGTCTCTTTGAATCAAATCAGTGTGAATATATTAAAAGTATTGCTAATAATGCAGAAAAGATGAGAATGCTCAGAAAATATTTCATTTTCATGTTGCAAGTACCCAGGCAGTATTTCGCTTCGATGTTGGGAAGATCCAGATGATTTCACCAGCTGTGGATGAAATACTTTTCACTCCAACAGTAGCTCAGGAGAATTTAGTGTTAAGCAGGGAGTCTGAATGTGGACATTTTCAGTCTGCAGGTCTTGTCACCCTGCTCTGTTGGTGAGTCCAGGGCATCTCTCCACATTTTCTAATGCCATGGGTCAGCATTTGTTTATACATGGTCCCTTCCTGGCGTTGTTATTTGGACTCTAGGAGGACTTCCCACGACACTGCAGGCTCTCAAGTCAGCCATTCTCTTTACCTCAGTGGTTTCTTGTCTTTTAGTCGTCTTGATAAATCGGTGACATTTCTGGCTTCAAGTTCTATGTTTTGCCTTTTGCTGCTTCACAGATGAAAGTTCAAAACCTTGAAAACCCCCTATGCTGCATTTCTTTCTGTGATCTCCGTATCATGCTACAGGTTTTGTATCTGCTTGACTTACAGGGAATATATATATCCACCTCTCAGAAAGTATCCCGAAAGTATGGATGTCAATAAAACCAAGGCATCCAGGTCACAGTGGTGCGATCCTGTCTGAGACCTTGCAGCGCAACTCCAAGGCTATGGAGCTGGCTATGGGAGAACGAGGTGTGTTCACTATCCCTCCATGGCAGAAATACATGGCTTTGCAAAGACTGAGGAGCCAGACCACAAATTATCAGGAAATGCCTCTAACCAGCAACAGCAATAGCTCCGGGCAGGACTGGAGGTGGGCTGTGAGGAAGTGCAGTCCACTCGTACTGCACCCAGCCAGGGTCTGCTCTGAATCAGCTCTCCTGAGCCAGGTCTTAAGCTCTACCAGTCCTCACCGCCCTTCCCAGCAGCAGAGGTGTGAATGGTGAGAGAATAAGTACATCTAAACTTCGGATGAGCTGTTTGTACATCCTACTCCTATACAATCATGTGTGAAGGCTTTTATGGCAGGCAGTTGTGCATAGATACACTTTCCATGCACACCTACTGCATAGATGCATCTTCCACCTTCCAGCACTCCAACAAGGAGAAAGCCTTGTGTGCAATCTGTACACAAGTTGGTGTACTAAAGCTCTGATTATTTCTCTGGCTCTGTATGTTTCCTGAGAGAGCTGGAAACAAAATCATATGCAGAAGTTATTTAGCTGGAGGTGAGCTATGAAGCTAAAAAAAAAAAAAAAAGAAAAAAAAAAGTTGTGGAGGGAAGGAAAGAAGATAGCAGGTGATGGCTTTTGTAACAGCAGACCATAAAATGCTACTATCTTTTAGGATACATCTAGATGTATATTACAATCAGAAAACAAATTTCTCTGCTCTAGGCTGGTCTAGTTGCTCTGAAAGACAGAGTTCGATAACTTTGGCTCAGTGAATGGATCGCTTGGCTTTTGGGCAGGGTACAGGCAGAGCAGTTGTAGATCTGTCCCCAGATACCATGCAAGCCTACCCCTAATAATTCTGATGTGACTGCAGAAGGGCATTTTTGGGAGTGCAAGCCACATAGCTCTCTGGTAGTCTCACTGATTGCTGTGTATGCATGTGAGTCCTTCACATGAGTAACAGCTGAAAGGGTTTGGTTCTCTTCCCATTAAAAATAAGTTGCAAAAATTGTATTGATTTCAGTGCAAGAGGATTGGACCCTTAGCCTCCAAGAAGATATTTAATATATTGCGTTACTAGCATCTTAATGGGATACAGCTATATTATGCTGCACACGGAGCTGCATATGATACATCTCCCTCAGGCTGCTTGACAATATGCTCTCCACTTCAGAGACTAATACATAAATACAATTCACATGCTTTGTCTTTAGTCATGCCACAGTTTTGTCAACGACATCACATTTTTCTGCCTCGGGCTGCGGTGTGTGCTTTTAACACGTCTCTGGACTCAGGTCAGTGAGCGCAGGGACAGCATTGCATTGCTTCTGCTTTCATGGAACTTTCCTGTCTTTTCTTGTCATGCAACTAGCTTGCCTCATTCCTCTTTCAGCTTTTTTTTTTTTCCCTACTGCACAACATGCATAGCCACTCCACCTTTTAGCTCAAGTAGGCTCAAAGAGAGAAATAGTACACGGTGTCAAGGCCTCATCTGTAGTACTGGATTCTGCTAAACCATGCTGATTTCCAGCTGCTGAAGATTTAGCCCATGACAATTAGTCTCCTTAGCTTGAGATTATTACCCTGAATTGAAGTGTAACAAAGCAAAATCCAGAAGGGCAAAATCCTTTTCTCTTAGAAGACTCTAAAGCTATATTTGATGTAAATGCAATGTAATTTGTACAATTCATTCTACTTTATTTTATTTTTCAGGTAGATGTAAAAAATGCTGAAATTTAGGAAAAATAAATACCTCTCTAGCATATGACTGTTCTGAGTAAGTGAGATCTACTCACTTTCTTTCTCAAATTGCCTCCAAATCTACTCGTCTTTCTCAAATTTTCTTCCAGAATATTTTAAACCTGTGCTTCCTTAGAATTGATAGAAATTTCTCATAGGTTGAAGTCTTGATTAACCTTTGAACTCTTAAAAATTAACAAGGAAAAAACCTTTGGCTGCATTTTCAGAAATATTTTCCCCAGCTGTAGAGCTGGTCAACAGCTTTCCAATTTTCCATATGAAATTTCATAAAAAATGAAGGGGGTGGGAACAACCATCAATATCTCTTTTTTGTTTAACTAACACCCAACACGCTGCAGTTGGAGAGGCTGGGTGGTATATCGGGTCAGGGTGTCTCTGCTGCTCTGTATCTCCATGGGCAAGGTTTCTCCCAGGATGCTGGCATTATTCTGAGATTTCCTTCCCTCTCTCTCTCCTTGGACTGATTTCGCCATAGCCTAATGTATACAGCAATGAAATAGATGAAAGCTGACCAAGGGCACACAGAAGGCAGTACAGCTGTAACTGCAAATCCCTTTTCCTCCGTTCTCGTTGACTGACCCCACCCCTTAGAAAAGCTTTTGTCTAAGAAAAGCAAAATCAACATAAGACTATGTAGATGCATGACTTGCTTTGTCTCCAGCAGCAGTAGTAGCTGGATGAACAAAGAGACTGCTTGACTTCCTGTATTTTCTGGATTCAAAATGGAGAGTACTTTACAATAACAGTTACTCTTTCATCTCAGAAACATGCCTTCATAAAGAAAGGGGAGTTAAATAGAAATCACAATGATGTCTCTTTCTGGTCTCTTTTGTAAAAATTTAGTGGCATCGCTTGTTTCTAATGCATGAGCATTCATTTCCATTATTGTAAATCTTTTAAATCAAAAGAGAATGAGAAATGTTAATGGCAAAAGGGAGAAAGGGCTTATCTCTGTAAAGTTTCTTTCTCCACTGCACATCGAATCAAAATGTAAGAGACAAACTGGTCTTCAAAACATAGTTGCAGCTGGAAGGAGCTTAGGAGTAGGCATACACTCATAGCCAGATTCTGGCCTCCAAATACAGTTTATGATGTACCATATAGATGAAGATGATCACCATATCCCTCTCTATTTACTACTCCATGGTGTTTCTGCCTGGGGTGGGGGGTTAGATGAACTTCATTTGTCTGTGAGACTCGTAAAGGATGTTGATATTTAAGTAGGTACTGAGGCTACTGCTAGGACTTTGTGCTGCTGCTTTAGGGACATGTGATTCACAAGGAGGGAAAGGGTGGCCAACAGAGCTTCAAGCAATCACTCCTACCCCCATCCCGGGCTCTTCTGCAGCTGTTAGCCTAGTTTGGATGGCTGCATGGGGAGATCCACCCATGCTGGGACAGCCATCCCTTTTACCTGTGCGCTGCTGTACTGCCTTAGGTTGCTACAGCCTTAGTGCTGTGGCCCTGCCTTGCTCTACCACCACATGGCTGGTTCTGGCTAGGCAACTGTACATTTGTCATCTTAAATTCCTTCATCGGTGACATGCCTAACGAAGGCTTTGGACCCCTTTGCTGCTACATATCTCTTCCCCAGTGCAAAGAGGGAAGATGTCCTTATGTGAATACTGGACAGTACCGTGGTTTTTGTTTATATGCAATTGTATAGCTTTATTACAGACCACGCTGTCCTGATTTCTCCTTCTGCACAGATAGCTCAGCATAAAATGTAAGCCTCTCTTTCTGCTCTAGGCATTATGTGGTCTGATTACAGCCATGCAGTGCCACATCCCACTCCCAGGGGACAGCTGATGGTGCTACAGTTGTTAGTTCAGACCCTGAAACCTTCGGTTTTGGAAATGGCACACATAGACTTGCAAGAAACAAAAGGAGAAAATGCCACAAAATACTGTGGAGTAAACAAGATCTGGTTTGCAGAGGCTGACTAGAGACAACTCGTCAGAGGCACTTCCTAAAGTCACAAATTTTCTTTGCTGCCTCTGTGCCTGCTTCCTGAAGGACTGAAGTGTTTTCATGGAGTCCAGATGTAAGACAATAGGTCAGTATAATTAAATACCGAAAGCAAAAGCATATCACAGCTGCTAAATTGTACAGTTAACACCAAGAGTTAGGCTTCGTACGTCAAAAGTATCATTTGGTTAGAGGACCTTGGATATAAACCCACAGAACAGCCTCCTCCGCCAGGCAGGTCAGGTTTTAGGATCTTAATTATTGAGGTCCTCATGTAGACTAGGCATCATGTGTGAAAAAGATAAAAGAGGTCATTTTGCTTTTGGTAGCGTATGTTTACTTTGGTATTTTTTAATGACCAGATATTGCTTGTGGAAACATTGCATTCTCAGTTTAGTCCCAGGAATACAATATTCATAAAACCCAGCAAAAAAAAAGTACCGTGGTATACCATAAAACTACGTAGGATGTGGCATTTTGTGTAAAACAGCAGGGTCAGGTAGGAAAAGCCTCAGTACTAATTCTGAAAAAGGAGCACTCGCTTGCTTGAGATGCCCCGCTGAATCAGTGGAATTTTTTGCATGAACAGCTGCTCACTGGCATGAGCACGGGCTGCAGGATTTGGCCAGTTGGTACCAACTGAGCTTTGATAAAAATAACGCTCAGGTATAATATTTAATATATCCGATGGGCACCCTTTCTCATGATTTTATCTATGCGCAACTGAAAGGAAACTCATCTAGAAATAGACTGACGTGTCACATCATGACATTAGTACAGTGTTACATTTTGTGGCCCATGTTCAATGCAGCCCTCAAGTGATCTGTTCCAATAACGCAGATAACAGCCAGTAGGATGATTCGCCCATCAAGCAATAATGAGCAGCCATTGCATCACCTTCTGTTGTTTATTGTACCCTGAGGCTTTTCAGAATACAGTTGCCTTGATAAAAAGATAAAAGAACATAAAACTTGGGTGAAAGAAAATTCTTATTAAACTGAATCTACTTCTCGTCTCCTCTTTCTCTGTTCCCTTTAAAGTTATTACTAATAGGGCCAGACTGATAGTGAGCAAGCATTTGTATGAGAACCATTACTGGTGGAGCAACACCTCTGAATGGCTGCTCGAGTCAATGACTAGATGAGGCCCAAAGAACGTAGGACGGATTAGAGCAAAGTCCAGCCCAGGAGCGAGAGACATTATGGGCCAAATTCTGAAGACTTTGTCCATCTACTTGGATTTTCCGGAGGTCAGTAAGAAATCTGCCAGTGCAAGAGAGCTGAGTAAAACCTGAGTGATCCCCTAGGCTTTGAAGCTATAATAATGTTTACATCTCAAGCTCCTCTCAGAGTTCATAATAAGCATTAATTAAATATACCTCAGGGCTCCCTGTGCAAGAGCAAAATACTCTTATTCCTATTAAAGTGAGAGAGGAACCAGTCCTTGTACAGGAGGGCTTGGGTCTTCCTCTGGCTCTGGGTCCTATTTCAAAGGACTTTGAGTTGCCAACTGGACATCCAGGGAATTGTTGATCAGATTTAGCTGTGATGTTGAAGATTTAGCTGTGACGTTGATCCTGTGGCTCAATTTTCAGGAGTGTTGACCTCCTCCATATCTTCAGGCAGAGATGTTGGTGCTTAGAGATCCATATGCCAATATTCTGTTTAGCTTTAAGAACATCAGGCAGAGCAGTAATCTAATTAGCAAGAAGATGTTGAAGATAGGGAGTGCACTTCATCTGTGTGAGGTAGGCACTAAGTGCTAACTTAGTAATAAATATACCCGAATCATTAACCTCGGAGATCACCAATAGGAAGTCCTGTCTAGTCACCAAAGAAATAATTCAACAAATTCAGCTAGGTAATTAAACAAATACACTGGTCTGGGTGCAAAATGAGGTGACAGATTTTACTCTGGGATGCAGTGTTAAACCTTCACAGATTTCTAGGGGGAGTGCCGACAAACGCCTTGTTGCAGAATGCCCCACTTGATGTGTCATCACAAGCCAGAGCATACAAAGAAATGATGATGTAGGTTATTATCTGTGAGCCTCATACTGAAATACTTACAGAAACAAAACTCACCCATTACCATCATAGGGCCATTTGCCTAGCTAAGGTCTTCTGATCAGATGGTACTTCAGTTGCCTATCAGCTGTTTCAGAACCAGCACCCACAAGAACCTTGATAATGGTGAAAACTTGGAGGGTGGGGAGGGACTTATTGTACAATAACAAGTTATAATGGTTCATATTCTCTTTTGCTGCTGTGGAACAGACTCTGCATGTGACCAGAATCTGCTCATGAGCATGCAGGAGGACTTCTGCTCTTTGTATGTCACACGATGGCACTAGCAGTGCTCTCTGTGTAAACCCACTGTTGGAGTTTGGGGCCACAACCAGCACTAATCTCAGTGAGGGGTGAAGAAAGGAGAGAGTAATGTTGGGCTCTTTTAAAGAACAAGATGGAAAAAGCACCACAGATTTTTTTCTAGAACAGGCTCCCCGTGAGCTTTCAGTCCTGCAATACCAGGCAAGTGTTTACACACAGGTCCCCCACACCATGTGTCTTTGAGACTGTCCTACCAATAAACTAAAGCAAATCATCTGCACTTCGTGTGCAGGTTCCCTTCATCCTACCATGTAGCTCCAACAACATACGAGGGCACACACTCGTAAGAATTTCATGCTAATACATTCATTTCTTTGTATTCCTCCTAAAAGCTTACAGAGCTAAATCACTCTCCCCTTTTCCCTAGATTAAATCCAATTTACAGCACTCCTGCTTTTCTGAAATGCTTATGGTTTCTCCAAGTTTTATGTGGTACATTTGAAAGCAGTGTTTGGTTTGTAATTTGTGAAATTTTCGCTTTAGTTTTTTTATCTAGATTGTGCCATAAAATCTCACATTTTCACTTTGTCAGCTGCCTAAAGTAAGGGAAAAGTTATAACTTTTGCCCCATGTCTAAGACAAGACTTTCCTTATGGCAAAGTGACCGGCAGGAGGAAACTAGCCAGACAGTCTGAGTGACGACCTGGGGGGGGTGATGGAAGCCCCTCTGGGACAATGCTTTTTCCTGCTTCTGGAAGTCCCTCCTATTTCCACATTGGCTTCTGCATCCGGTACTTTACCAGGATTCTCTTTCACATCAAAGCATCTCTCCCCAGGCTACACATGTAGGGGCACAGCCTTAGTTTCTATGGGAAATAGTTTTATCCCAAAGGAAAGGGAAAGAAATGTTTGGTTTAAATATGCTTAACACTCCCCCTTCTGTATAAGGTGCTCTGTTGTTGCACTTTCTCTGGTCCCTTGGGATATCAACATGCTCTTTACCACACTCAAGCTTATTTTCTTAGTTGAGGTGTTTAAAAGGGGCTGTGGGGGAATTTTGCTCTCATCCACATTGGTTAAACAAACACCAGGCTGAAAGCTTGCTAAATTAATTGCACCAAATTCTTTTTTGCTGGACTCACCCTTAGGATGAGTTGGTCCCAGTTCTACCATTTAAAAGAACTCCATGATGCAGACAACGTGGAGTTTCTGCTTCTCTCCTAAAGTTATTAGAAACATAGAAGGAGCCAATGTGTGGGTGATAAAGCTGCTGCTTAGCCTAGTGAACAGACAGGAGGGATCCATGAATTTGTCTGCAAGTTGAAGTCAATGAGGTTTCCTCAATAAAGAGCTCTAATCAGAGATAAGCTGCTGACTCTATATTTTGTTGAGTATATTCTGTAGCCTCAATCAGCCCACAGAAAGAAAAGAAATCTTTGGAAATAAGACTGCTCTTGAGTAGAGTGAGCCTCTTGAGTAAACAACCTACAAGCAAAAGTTGTAAGCTTCATTATAGCAGTTATCATGGCTTAAAGATATTGATGTGATGAGGTCTGTAGCTGATACAGATGAATAAAACAGATGAGCTTTTGAGCGCACAAACCCTTTTTCAAGATTAGTGAGAAGACAAGAGAGTGTTTCTGATTTGACTGTGAGTGTGGGACCATTCAAAACTACACAAGTGCTTGCTGGTACCCATGACCGATACCAAGGAGGAAACACCCAGTGACTTCCATGGTGGGGAATTAAACCAAGCCTGGGCACTCTAACCACACAGACTTTTCCTTATCCCAAATACTTACAAAACATATGTAATTTGGTAGGCCAATTATTAACTTTTTGAAGTCTCCTGAATTTGTTTGTTATTCCACTTGTTGATGCCATTATTTCCTCCCCCATTTTCCTCAGTTGGCATTTAATCTCTTTGGGTTGGTTGCTCACGCCTTCAGGGTCACTGGGTTTCTTTCCACACCAGGGTCTTTGATTCTGCCTCTACTTGGGGGCTGGTTAGTCTTTTGATTATTTGAAATGCTTTGAATGCTGACTTTAATTGCACTGCCTTGTAAGAGGCTCTTCTACAAGGGTTGCTAACTGCAAGGCCCCTGACTGCCTCCGTAGCCATGCTGCTAGGCGGAGAAAGTGTGAAGGAACACATGTAAATGTTTTATAAAGGCAACAGCCACTGAAGGGCAAAACTGACATATCACCTTCAAGAATGCCAGACTTTGTTTTGTTTTGTTTTATTTTATATATATTTATTGAGACTAACAGAAGCTAAAATGCTTACTTATGCAAAAATGCTGAATCTGGAAACAGATCTCTAACGTCCCAGTCAGAAGTGTGGCATTTTTTTTAGGGACAGATTGTTGGCCGTGGCCAAGCAGGGCCCAGCAGAATTGAGGATGTAGATGGATTGGAGACTGTCCAGAAGAAAGCAACAGGAATGATAAAAGGTTTATAAAACATGAGTGATGAGGAAATGTTGAAGAAACTGAGTTTGTTTAGTCTAGAGGAAAGACTGTGGGGGAAAAGGTGTAAGTTTTCCAATATGTAAACAATTACTTTAAAGAGGACAGCCATTATTTGTTCTCCATGGCCACTGTGAGAAGGACAAAAATAAATCAGTGTAATTTGCAGCAAAGAAATTTTAAGCTACACTTTGGGAATTAGATTTTCTCTGGATGTTGAGCCCTTTTCCTGCCAGATTTGAGAAGAGGTTAGACCAACACCTTACAGGGAGGAAGTGGCTAAACCTGATCCTGGCTCATGGGAAGGTGTGGGACAAGGTGATTGCAGGAGATTCTTTCCAAGCCTTACATCTTTATAAATTTATGATGGAGGACTTTGAAGGGAAATGGTTTTGGCTGGGTAAATATGTAGTTGCATTTTCTAACTGATCACTTCAGTCACCCTGATGCCACTTCAACAGTAAGAAATTATGTCTGCTTTGTGGCAGCTGTACACTGATGTGGTAATTTTGGGAAGAGCATTTTAAAGTCATACAGCTACCCTGTTTAGCAGAAGCTCCTCTTCCTTCCTCTTTTTTCAGCCTCTCAGCTTTCCTCCATGAGGCAGAAAATCCTTCTTTTGGGAAATATGTTTTGGTTTCCCTCTCACAGAACTTGGAGGAGCCTCATTCAGCTTCTCCCACTGGTTTGAAAGAAATGCCCAATCTGCAATCACAACCAATTCCAGTCTTTCCAGCAGGGAAAACAGCTCGTTGTGCCATGGTGGGATAACACAGTTGGATATTTTAGGAGCCATCACACCTTAGGCCAATTGTTCTGGGCCCTCACTGCCACCTTGAGGAAGTTTTCAATGCATATTCATCTCATGTGATGATATCGGGCTCCTCAGTGCACACCAACCGCTGTTGCATGGTCTGATTTGCAGTCCTGTTTGCAACAGCAGCAGGAGTGCGGCATTTGCTGTGCCTATATAACAGCGAGATTACATTCAAGCTGGGGAAAGGTGCCTTCAGGCACAGCCAGATGGTGGGTCAAGGACAAAGTAGAGGAGCAGCTGAAAAAACTGAATGTTTTAGTAAGGAATTTAAAACCACTAGAAAATTGCAAGGCTAATATATTTAGGCAATAGAGGAGGTAGACAGGCAACCTTCAGAAAATGTCCTTCCGTGTTTTTATCTTAGAAGGATTTTCCAGGGAATGCGAATTCATTTATAATTAATTGCTAATGTATTTATTATTATCAATATTGATTTCAGTTGACAAGGCAAGACATAAAGTTAATAAGTATGAGGCATTGTGTGCAAAACCTGAAGTACCTCCAGGTTCGTTGCCGTGCCAAGTAGGTTGATGAAGAGCCAACGTCGCAACACGTGGCATCAGGGGACCCCTTACTGCCAGTCTGCCAGAGAGGACAAGAGTCCTGGAGGCAGAACTGCCTTCAGCAGAGGAGGCATATCCAGGCAGCCTTGAGCAGGCCATGGGGGAGGTAGTATACTTCTGAGATTAAATCCTATCTGTGTCTTAATGGAGACAACTCCTCTCCACAGTATCTTTCAGCATCCTGTTAATTAAAAGAAGGATTAGGATATGTAGCTGATGCATATTTACAAAAATAAATAAATTAAAGACAAAGCAACTTCTACCAAAAAAATGAACTTTCATGTTCAACTTTTGCTTGAAACTAACTTCCCAGGAGCCAGCTTTCTCGGGGAATTGCCTGTTATCAGATAAAGGAAGGACCGAACAAGAAAGATAATTCCTTTGTTATGAAAGCCACCCCCTTTTATCAAGACCTTCTCCCCCAGCTTTTAATGCTCACTGACTTACCTCTGATCTCTTGGCATTTTTGTATTTTTCCACCTGTCTGTCAACCTCCTCTGAGGGTATTTTCCTCTTGAAGCTAAACTTTGCAACACAACTAAAAGAAAGCAAACAGAAATGGCTTCAATCACTCTCACTGCTTAAAAATTCATAATCATTTCTATAGCCGAAGGCAGAAAAGCTAATTATTTACTGTCCCAACCAGTCTTATCACCTCCTGGGAAAATGTGCTATTGAGCTGGCTGCGCTGATACATCTGCAGAAGGCAGCTCTCATCGCTGGGACCCAAGTGTACAAGCATCACCAGTGGGAGTTTTTCAGCTTTGAACAGAGCTGCTGCAGCAGGTTAGCTATAAGGCAGAGGAGCTCAGCCACGGGGGAGTGGGAAGACAGCAGTGTCTTGCTTCTCTCCCTAGTGAACCTTCTGGCCATCTTGGTATTGGCATTTACAGAAGAGTGAGCTATTTAAGGAAAGACTGTGATTTTTTTTTTAAGTGCAGCCCATGTAAGCTCGGTACATAGGATATTATGGAAAAGAAAGACCAGAATAATTCTGGCTGATGCAGGCAGATACCCATGCAAAAAATCTTCCCCGAGTGGTGGGTCTGCCTTCCTGTTTATTTGCTTGTTTGCTTTTTGTGGAAAGGTGCCCAGCTGTGGTGACTGCTGTGAGAGATTTGGGGGATTAGGACTCACTCTCACTCTACCCCACCTTATGTTGCTGTTGGATCCCACTGGAAACTCTTCTGTATGGCCATCCTGTTCCTCATCCCTTTGAAACACCTTTTTCCCTCTCCTTCTTATCTATCTTCCAAGGGCCTCTCATAATCTGTCTCCAAACTGAGTTCAGATCCAACATTTGTGACTTCTGTATAACATGTCCTGGACCAAAAAGACCTTCCCCTTGAAATCTTAAATTCTTTGAACTCCCCCATCCAAATTCACAACAGACTCTTCCTCCCTGTCCTTTTCTGAAAAATAAGGCTTCGCCATGACCAAAATTCAGAGAGGTACAAAAATTGAACAGAAATCAGGTTTGAGCAAGATAGAGAACAGAAAGGAGTTTTACTTCATAGGGATAAATAAAGTGTTGGCAGTTTCTTCTATGTGCTGTTGAATTGTAAGAACTCCAGCTGATGTCTAGCAGTCTTTTATTACTATAGCTGATTAAAAAGCCTAAAGACCTGGATCTTTCATGGTGGTTAACTATAAGTGGTCGGGATCTAACCGAAGACGGCACGATCAGGCACTA
>NW_008825098.1:4743894-4759623 GCF_000699105.1 Pygoscelis adeliae
GAGAGGGCAACGTGGCTGTCAGCACTGGGGCTGCATGTGGCAGAACTAAGAGAAGCAGCAGATCTGAGACAGCAGTGACGGGAAGGGCCCTGGCAAGGCGGGGAATGAAGCTGTGGGAACAAGCTGGGAGATGAAGGAGAGGACACTGAGATGCCAAACATATCCATGCTTGGCAGGTAGAAAAAGGTAGACTTGTGTCATATGTTACAAGTGTGTTTATATCCCATCATTGCTTTGCCCAGTGAACATTGTGGAAAGGACCATGCTGTTTGTAACACTTGGAACCGAATTACGCTTTTGTGATATGCATCATAAAGCAACCAAGCATATATACAGGCCTAGCCTTGTATCCAAGAGAGCCTAACTTGTGCCAAGGCCACCCCACAGAGGTGCTTGAGGATTCAAGCGAAAGGCAGGGTCTCCAGCATGGTATTTAAGTCTAGACTTCAGTACATTCAGACGGCTGCTCAAAGCTTCACCCTGCTTTTGCTCCACCTTGGCCTTTCCCACCCTGGCTGTGCCCCAGCTTCTTGACGTCCCAGCTCTTCCTTCAGTGGGGCTTTGGCTTCCTCTCCCGGCCTCGTCTCAACGCCTTGCTCTCCCTGCCCTGAGCACAGCAGCCACCCTGCCTGGCCTGAATGGCCGGCAAAGGCTACTGCTGCCAAAGCTCCCGCCTGCTGGCAAGGGGCAGCGCCGCCTCCTCCAGGGCCCAGCTGGGGTACTTGGCTTTCACACCTGGGGCTGAAGCCAGCAGAGTTTACTCACTCTAGGCAAAACCTCTAGGTAGTTGAAGTCTGCTACTAGTTCTGGCAGAATAATTATACTGACACATGCACGGGGAAGTTTCTACCTTTTCATTTGTTTTCACTCAGAGAATTTAGTGCTGTTTCCCAGGGCTGCTAAAAGCTAATAGACTGCAGTCATGAAGCAATGCCAGGATTTTTTTTTCCCTTGTGAAGGCACAGGACTAGCGACCTTCCCCTTCCAGGAAAACCCCAACTTCTCTTCTTCCCATGCTTTCACTCTCCCACCAACCCAGCACAACTTGATGTTGCGTTGATCGAGTAAATGGTACAGAAGGATGCTAACATCTGGGTGTTGGCAGTGTGTCTCCCAGATGGCCAACACTCTTACTTCCTCCTTTTTTAAGATAAAAGGGTCCATATTAAAGCCGGTTAAAAGAATATTAGAGAATTGATCTGAACACAACAAAGTGAATAGATCAACAGTTACATTTTCATCCTCTACTGCCCTCTATTGAGGATGGATCCATCTGCAGAAGAAAATCTAAGCTGCAGTTATTCACAACACAATGTAATTCAGCTTAGAGATTTATCCCCATGAAAACCATTACTTTTTTTAGCCCATACGTGCAGTTCAAAGTGCATTTTCATTTGCAAAGCTTATCAGTGTGCTTTTTGACATATTTATTGTATCCATTATTTGCAGGTTTCATACATGAAGGCAAAATTGTCATGGATTAACCATCCCATCCCCCGGATATGCTTAGGGAGAACCTGTTATATTAATAACCCAATTAATAACTGACCTGTTATGATAACCCAAAATAACCCATCTGAGACATGATGATGCCAGGTGGAACCTGCCCTGTAGGTTCCACATATAACATATTCCATGTACAATATGGCAAAGGCCCTTTACTTTCACCCTGACCTAATCAGCTCAAATTTCAGTGGATGAAAGAGCAATTAGTTGTACTAGTCATGCTTGGAAACTGGAATGACAATGCATTTATCTAACAAGAAAAGAACTCAGAAGAAAATCTGCCTCTTGACTTTAAAAACACTCTCTGGCAATGTGATTTCTTGGCAATATCGTTCCTTCTTTGGCAATATTTGTGGAAAAATGTAGAGGAACAGAACGAGTTATAGCGATGCTAAGAGAAAAAAAGATAGAAAAGATTATTACGTCCTGTATTTTTCTACCACTTATCATCTGAAGACCTCTAAAGGCTTTACAAGCAACTGTTTACAAAGTAATTATTACCAAAGTAATTATGTGCAGGTAATTATCTCAAAAATCACAATGGACAAGCAAAGATTGAATTTGTTCTTGTTTTACAGACAGGGAAATTTGACAAATAATTGAAATCTGACATGTTTAAATCCGAGGTGCCTAAAACTAGGATTCTGCAGTCTCCTCTTGTCCTTTCAAAATAAAAACTTTGATATTCAGAGGTGTGTAGTACTTTCAGCTACATAAGGGATGGCAGGGGATTCACACTGGTAAACGGCATGGCCTAATGTTTTTTGAAATGAAGGTAGCCTACTGTAACATCTTCTTCATTGTGGAGTTTAAGGCTGAAAAATGACATGTGCTGGATAAAGCTGTGAGGATTTGAAAATGAATTTGCAAGAAAACGCCACCTATTCTGGATGCTGATTCCAAATGAGAGTGAGGGAATGTGCACTTTTCCGGGCTTTCCTCATGTCCACGCTATTTTGCTAGGTGCCCACTCATATTTCTAAGTTCTGTCTTGCCTTTGACAGCTAAATTGTGACAGGGTCCCCCCTGTAAAATTTACTTTTCCCTCCCTTGTATACAAATTGGTGTAATTTTTACAGAAGCTGGATTTTCATGACTATCTTCTGCATCTCAGTTCCATGAAATGACAGGTTTACATTCCAGCAACAGTAGTCCTTTGGTACAAATCTGACCTCCCTAAACAGGGAGCTGGGATCTTAAAAAACAAGGCCCTCTGCTACTAGAGCTCTTACGGCATTTCATAAAAGCAATAATCTGTCCTTTGCCAAGCAAGGATTCTCTCCCACAGACCATCTACGTGATTTCCATCTGCACATTAATTGGAAACTGCTTGGGGTAAAAAAGTATTTATATGTTTCAAATTGCAACTGTTCCCATGCACTGGCAAGGTGCAGAGAGCTCTCTTCCCACAGCCCAGCCCTCCAAGGAGAAACCACAGGCTGGCTCCAGACCTCGAGCAAGGAAAATCTGGGGCATTTTGGCAGTATTAGCTGGACCGAGGTGGAGCCATATACTGCTCCTCACTAGAAAGAGCAGTGTGCCTGTTTTCATGTGGCAAAGGACTACCCACTGGGTGTGCTCCTGCCTTCGAGTCTTCAGCAGAGAGTTTCCTCTCTGCCAGCTGTGGTTGAAGGAACATGTATTTTGTGTTGTTTCTGCCAGGTAAACATCTTTAATGCCCCCAAAACTGATGCTGATGACTTCCTTCAGGCATGTGAGCCATGAAACACCTAGGAGAAGCCTAGAAACACAGATGAGCACCCTGAGCACAGAAACTAAGCTGAAAAGCAGCAGAGGCTGAGCAGATAGACTACTTCAGGGCCTTGCTGCCTAATTCAGACCCTCTCTGGAAACTGGGGTTTTGCCCATACAGAAAATTACAAGGACCCTGAAGAACAAAGACGATAGCTGGTAGATGGGCTTTGCCTTGCTTTGGAGATACAGATGGTGATCTACAGCAGTTTAGTAATCGGAAAGATTTTTACACTGGTCTGAGATAAAATCTCTCTCTGGTCTGAAGTCAGAGAAATTGACCGACAGTCCCTCTACCACAAATAAATAATATAAAAGAAGAAAGAGCCATATGCAATATTTATTATTATGATTAAAATAGTCACCAAGTTAATTTTAATTCAATGTAAATGCAGGTTCTATGGAAGGGAGAGTACATAGCTAAATGCTATGTAGCAGTTTTCCATTGCTACAGGGACTTTATCGCAATATAGTTAAAGCCCCATCCTCTGTTTCAGCAGGGCTGAAAGCCTGTTAGTGCTCTGAAATGATGAAAGTAAATGAAATTGAATAGCAAACAAAAAAAGTTCAGACTTGATCAGTGATGATGAGAGAACTCCAACTGGGTTCTCTTGGGAGCAATGATCAAGAATTAAAGTCTTGATTTTTTTTTTAAGCTAACAAATGAAGCTTCTTTATTCTACTTAAATGGGATAAGAAAAGCCCTATTAAAGAGAGCTAACAGTACTAATCTGCAAGCCACATCCCTGTTGGCCCCAGTAGGGGAAAAAAAAAAAGGAAAGGCTTCTAAAAATGTTTAACAAAACCACACAAAGTGAGAGGAGCAAGAGATAACTCAAAGATGTGCAACTTTGTCTCCACGAAGGAAGAAAAGTCTGTTTTCATAACTATGGGAAGAGGCAGGAGCGTGGGGTGCAGCTCTCATCCCTTGCGCTCCAACCTCCAGAGTTCACAGTCTACGAGCTGACTGCAAAGGGGCTCTTGCCAGGTGTATGAAGGGGTGGCCTGGGCTTGGGTTTTTGCATTTCTTTTTTGGTTTTGACTAAGGACTTGATCCCCCCAGGCACCTGCCTTACCAGGATTACTTGCATTTCTGGCATGAATGATCTCAGCAGGTGGCTATGTGGGGCAGCGTGCCCATTCCTGGGCAAGCCTCAATATTGGCCCTCTCTGCTGTCACACTGGCAGCCTTTAATGTATGCTCATCTCCATATAAGTATTGCTTAGGCTCCAAATTTGGCCAGTTGTGAGATTATTGCACCATCTGTAATCTGTACACTTTCCTGAATTGCTGGCTGGCTTGCTGGCTAAAGGGATCTTTCAGCAGTCCTGCTGTATCTCCTCCCATGTCCATGTGCCCTTGGTGGCACCGTTCAGCGTCGCTGATTTGACTCTAGCTGGCAGGGAGAGCAATAGCTGTGAAGATGTGTCAACATCACTGGATGCCAACATGTGGAGGCAACCTGAATGCATGCCCAAGACTCCTCAGGAATTAAGATGTGGCTGCTAAACCTTGGGGCTGTTTCTGCACAACCGTGGTGACCTGTGCCGGCTAGATTAGTGACAGAGTAATGCCATAAGGACACTTTCACAGTGCTCGTGGACACAGCAAGGGAGGAGAGAGAGAGACAGCACAAGTGAGATGAGGCAGAAGATCCCTTGGTGTATGTATAGCAATGTTAGGAAGGAACCATTGATATGAGAATTGAGGACAAAATACCCTCATTAGTCTAAGACATAGAAAAAAGGGGGGGGAGGGGGGCAGGCAGGGAAGAAGGAGCAAGCTTGGCCCCGCTGTAAAACTACACAAAGCAGTAGTTGTACCAGAGTCTGACATTACTCTTTTTTCACATGGACCAAGCCCATCTGTGAATTGGTAACCAAAATACAATTTCCTCCTCATCTCAGATCAATGTTTAAGTTCTAGTGATCAGGAAGAGCTCTCGGCATGCAGATTAGGACCCTGAGCTTGTTTAACCTCAAGGAGAGAAGGCTCAAGGGGAATCTTATCAATCTGTATAAATACTGAGTGAGGGGGAGTAAAGAACACAGAGCCAGAAAAACAGGAAATACTGAAATACAGGAAATTCAATTTAAACATAAAACTTATTTACTGTGAGGGTGGTTAAAGACTGGAACAGGTTGCTCAGAGAGGTTGTGGAGTCACCATCCCTGGAGATATTCAAAACTCATCTCAACACAGTCCTGGGTAAACTGCTTCAGCTGACCCTGCTTTGAGCAGGGGGGTTGGACTGGATGATCTCCAGAGATCTCTTCCAGCCATTTTTCCCTTTTTACCCAAATTCATCATGGACTCAAATTGCAACCTCTTGAGGAGAGAAGTACAGTTCTTAAACTACTTCTCACTAAAGACATGGGAGATGTCCCAAGAAGATGTGTGCTCTTACATAAAACTCACAAATTCTCCAATACTTACACTTTTAGGTAAACATTGACCCCTAAAAATACAAACTATAAAGTGCTTTCTGATTTGCTGTTAATGATTGCATCAAATGGAGCAGTGATGAATGCAAGGCCAAGATCGGGCCCTTTAGGTGAGTCTCGGAACTTCTAGCCGCTACACACAAACCCCATTACCACAGAATTGTGACACAGAATAATCAGGTCATTTATCCAAGCTATAACGGGTCAGAGCTTTGACAGTGGCTGCAGTGAGAGCATGATGAAGTCCTTGGGGTTGGGCTATATTTTTCAAAGAACCAAACCTGATCCCTAATACTAGGAATTATGCTCAAATTACATGGCTATATATTTTAAATAGAAATTCCTTTTAATAACCTGGATTTAATGCACTTTACAATGTATTTATTATCTCACACTGTGATATTTTGTAACTTAGATTTTCAGTTAACGAGTAGCTCATCTAATGAAAATAATGATTTTTTCATGCTGTACTACATGGAAACTTAAAGTATTTCAATTAAACAAACCACCTCATTAGTGTGCCTTGATAATATAGTTGAGTTTTCTTTGATATGGTCAGAAATATCTAGCATGCTTTTGGGATGCAATCAAACTCTCCAATAAACTTGTTGCTACAGACAGCTGCCTAGCACCATGTATTTCTTGAGCAGTCAAATGACCTACTTTAGAAGTGTTTGAAGCCATTTTACACTGTGGAAGGAGAACAAATTAACCTTGTTTAACAAGTAGTTTTCAATTTGTGTTCCAGCGCTCTTCTGCACTCTACCATCTCCAGTGCAGTAGCACGGCCTTATTTCAGCCTCCCTGCTACGTATCACATATACTTAATGCTACAGCTTTGGGAAGAACCTCTCCCCTGCTGCACGGACCCTGCACCCCTGCCTCCTAGGAGGAGGCACTATCATTGCACTCAAAATGTATCTGAAGCCACAGGGCTGGTTATCTGAGGTCTGCTTTGCCCTTTTGTGCTCTAGGAAGAACAAAAAGAAAATCACGGCCATTGTTGCCTTTCGCTTTGATTTCTTTGGCCTGCTCCCTTGAAAGGCTTGTTCGAATGAATATTGCAACGACAGCAGAGAAACCTGCAGCAGAAACCCAGCTTTTGGTCAAGCTGAGACCAAACTGAGCTACATCTTTACTGCAGATGATTTCTGCAGCTGCAGCTAATTCTTGTTGGGATGTAGGGTCAGACCTTTGGCTATTATAAATCAGCATAGCTCTGTTCAGGGAGCTGGTTTTTATCAGATGAAGATCTGGATTCACATTCCCATCGTTACTCTGAGAATGAGCATTTCTGGGTAATACTCTTTCTCTATAGGGTTAGTGTACATTAAAGTTACAGTGAGGTGCTGTCTTTTAGGCTCTCCCCTTGGAAAATTTGGTTCAGATCTGGCTCCCATCATAGGCAAAATGAGTTGCAGGAAATCTCTCTGATCGTTGAAAGTAATTAGCTACTCCCCAGTCAGCTGCAGTGGACCATACATTAAACACAAGCTAGCTTGACCTTCTACATGTATTCACTATAAAGTAAAAGCAGAGGCAAAGGCATTTACTAGGTGCAGCTTAGTCCCCGTGCCAGCTTACCTGCAGTAACCTTTCCTTTCACTCTAGTCCCTAGTCAGTTCTTCAAAATAGGACTTTAGTGTGGCTTTTCATCACTGTTAAAACCACATTAAAAAACAAACAAAAAACAAAAAAAAACAAGCTTCTTACACACCAAACTTAACTGGTGAGCTGTAATAGATTTGGGAAGCTACATGGTATCTCCTGTCTGCATTTCTTTCTCCCTCAGCAGCAAGTTACTTTTGTTTCTAATCAAGTTAATTTTTGATGTTTTCTGTTCTGAGCTCAAAGATAAGATATTTGTCTTTGCCCGGTTGCAAAGAAATATTTACACCCAAAATACAAGCTCCCAGCCACCTACGCCTGCCTGTTACAAAACCCTACATTCTAAGCTTAATGTAAGTTGGCAGTGTCCCTTTAATGAAAATTTAATGCTCATCTTCAATATCCTCAAAGCACTTAAAACCTAGAGGCTTTAGAAGGGAGAGAATCATTAGCGCTGCTGTCCTCCTCTGCTTCCCAGCGAGCGGGAAGTTTGACCATGGGTCGTTAGGCGAATGTAGGTTTTGTGTTGCTCTCCACAGAGCCCTGTTTCAGGATCAGATCATCAGACTTTTGCTCTTTTTGCTGCTCACAGGGAGGAGGGTGCAGTCTAAAAATCTGCTTGAGAACAAGATGCAGCCAATGCTTTTCTTCAGAAGTTCAGAGGAGGCCCCTGCTTGCACCTGCCAGCTCTGTACAGGCAGGTACTAAAATTCACATCTGAGTATGTCAGAAATACTTCACTCAGCTGTCGCAACTTCTGTCACAGGCGTATCTGCTAAGAAAGGAATCAGCCAATTAGTCTGGGATGTTCAGAAGAGCTCAGTTCCCGCTCAGTCGTTCCGATTCCTGGACCTGTGAGAAGCCTGGCTTGCAGCTTGGCAGCTGAGCACTTGGAAAGCTGGCTGTGAGCCCCTCTGAAAATTTGGCCTTAAATCTGCAAATATGCAGCTCAGAAATCCCCGTAAGGAACAGCCAGTCTGATCCCAAGCATAAGCCAAGTTCATCACAGCTTCATGAAAAAATAACACCTTCTGGGGTTTTTGCCATGCACAGCAAAGTACAGTGTTGCAGAAATATTTTGTAGGCAGCTTTCTTGTACAATAACCTGCTGCTCTGCAGGCACAGCTACCTAACATTGAACCAGGCATTTTTTTCAGCACAGTGTCACATTTTGTGTTGCTATCAAGCGTTGCGATATGCTTTAAGTTTTAATATGCTCCGTTGTTTTCTTCTCAAACCACTTCCTTTTTCTTCCAAATTCCCTTCAGCCATGGCGATTTTGTGTCATATGGCATTATTTCTTTGTTGCAGAACTTCATAAATACAGATGTATATGGGTACTTGTAGGCCTTAATTTTTTTCTGTTAAACACCAGTAAAAGTATATCTGAACAGATAGCTAGATATTTTAATGTGTCCCTAATTTTTAATGTACAGTTTAAGTTGTAACTAGCAAGGAATATCCAAAGCCTCATGTGTGCATACGCACTCTCTCTCTGTTTCTCTCCCTTTTGCATTTAAAGTGAGTAGTAACATGCTGGACATTTACCTTTGGAGAATTTGGTTCAAACCTGACTTACATTGTAAGCAAAATTGAGTTGCAGAAGATCATTCTAATTATTGAAAGTATTTGCCTAATCTTTAGCATGTTATAGCATGGTCATTACCATTTACAGTATGTTACAGTTATAGCTCTTAAAACATGTTCACAGCGGGGCACTACCTTGATAGCTCCTGTGGTGAAAACCAGTGTGAGGGCAGTATACGCTGCATACAATACAGTGTGACAGTCTAAAGGGCAGGAAACTTGGTCCCAGCAAATGAGCAGTAGACCATCGTTCGAAGGTGAATGATTCTACATTGTTTTAAGATGTACTTATCTACACAGAAAACACATCCAAAGGGATTGCAACCTTCCTGTCTTCTTTAAGAAGGAAGGCATTTGTGGAGAAGTAGGGAGGGAGGCACGGGGAGAAGGCAGGAGACAGCTCCTTTCATAGACTTAGCGCCGAGATAGGGATACACGTAACCGAAGGGGGAAGGGGGGGATGCTTTCTTCTGTCTTCATATGATGAAAATAAAAAGTGATCAGGATAGATTTTTGTTATCCTCTGGGCATTAAAAGCTTAAATGCAAAATGCATGACTTATTATATCTAGCCAAATCTTAGGGGTAAATAGGCAGTATGGGGAATTAGTTGTTGTTAATTGGACTTCTGAGCTGAATTCCCAGGGTGCTGCACTGCAAGCATACCCCTTTTGTTTTAATATTGAAATAGGGAGAAGCCAGCTCTGTGATGGATTCATTCCAGTATAGACAGCAGAGCACGCTAAATCATCTTCATCCAAATACTTAGTTGCATTTGTTGAATGTGAGTATTTTAGGGTTAATTTCTACATGTACTACAGAAAGTATTTGGTTTTCCATTGACCATTTTAAAACTGTAAGACAGATGTTCAAGTAGCATAAATTGCCTAACTGTTCTGTAATTCTGAAGATATGACTCGCTGTTTCTTAAGCCATCATCTAAATATAGAAAACATTTTCTATGAAATTTGGGGCGGTCGATTCTGCTGCCGGTGAATTGAACTCTTCAGAATTGCATGGCAGTGAGTGTAGTTTCAGTGATACAATTTTATTACAAACAAAAAGTGCAATCTTGAAAATAGTATTTTGTGTTGTTTTATCAACATCATGCACAGTATTTCTTCTTTTGAAAGTTTTAATAACAATCACAAAATAAAACCAAAGATCTCTCACAGATTCGGGAGACCCAGAAAAAATAGTTTTTGCTTCAGGCTTTTGTTCTAGGAGCCAGTCCAGTCTGCACATGCTGAAAAAAGTGATAAAGTAGGAATCCCCGGAGCAGAGGCCACAGGTCACACATCTCCTTTAACACCCTGTTGTAGCTGATCCTCCTTGCATAGCTAATTGCCACTGGTATAATCCAAAAGGTAACAGAAAAACCCAGGCTAGCCTTGCATGTTCCCGTCAGTAAAACATCACAAAGAAATGTTCCTAGTGCTCCTGAAGTGCTCAGAAAAATAACCTACGGAGATGTTTAAATGAATTATAAGCCCCTTAGAGAACCTAAGCAGCAAAAGCTTCCTGTACCTCTTCATGTATCTTTAAATCATGAACACAAATATATTTTTTTAAAGGTACACTGATGCATGATTGACCTTTCATCATTCTTTACCTCTCCCTTCACCCCGGCGTGGCCAACATTTGCCATGGTAGGTAGCCCTTCCTATTTTAAAGAACAAAGCAACAGCAAAATGTCCAAAACGCCAGATCCCCTCAACACTTAAACTCTCACTCAATAGTTTGGTCCCAGTAAATTCAAAGGAGTTTTATTGTTTATTGGACTCAAAATGGAGTCTAGCCTATACCTTTCTCACCTGTTCATGGGATCCATGTCAATTTACAGCAGATGTTTTTGAGTAATTTCTTGTGGTAAGCAGCTCTGTGGAAAGGAGCAGCTACTTCTAGTATTTGGTGTTTACTACTCTCCCAAAACTTCTGCAAATAAAGAATTGCACACTAATTGCCTTCACAGAATCCCTGAGATTTTATTAAATAGTAACATTAATTACTCTTATTTTAAAACTGGGAAAGTTGGACTTAGACCAGTTGGGACTAGCACTTAGGTAACTAGATTGTCAAGGTATTTGGGAGGTCACACTGAGCCACCCGAAAACACTACAGTACGGACACCCAAAATCATGGTAACGACCATAAGTGCCCACACAGCTGATTACACTGCCATTAATGAAGTGAGTTACCCAAGTCTGCCATAGGAAGCCATGTCAGCGAGGGCGCTTTGCCCTTTGATCCCAGGCGCAGGACGCCGGGAGGCACATCCTCCCCGTACGGCAGGAGAAATGCAGACCCCTCATCTCAGGCAGCTGCTGTCGGGAGAAGGACCAGCGAGGTGACGATCCCGAGCAGCTCTGGAGACATTTCCAGCGCGAGTCTTTCCGGAGATGTGAGCTGCCTACAGCATTATAGACATTGCTGGGAAAAGATTGCCTCTGTGCCCTTGACGCCTGGGCGGCCGGAAGGCTTAGAAGTGAGCAGCAGACAGGATTTACCTTGCATTTGACACCGAGGATGAAATACAGTTTTCACAGCCTGGAAGAGCTGCGCAGACCCCCTTTATTTTTTCATTGCTCCGCACTGTAGATGGGTGGACCGACATAACGCTGCTGCACCAGCAGGATTGACACGGGAGATTCATAGGCCAGAGACCACTACTTCATCTCAGGGACTGGATGAAAAGCAGCCGTGAGCTGCCACCATGCAGAATTCACGTCTCAGCTGCGTGCTCTGCCCACGGGCTTGGCACCCTGCTCCGTCTTAAACACTTTCCGCAGGGGGAGGGGGAGCACGCACAAAGCCTATCTAATTAGGCGTTGTGTAGGAAGGACGAACTCCATCCCAAGTGAGATGGAGGATTGTATGTCTCCTCCAGATGGCGGGATTATTATTATTTTTTTTTCCTAAGGCAGGAGAAAGTAAGCAGGTGTGAGTATGGGGCCTACCTGTATTGGTTTTAATCAGCAACTTTAAGCAAACTCAGTGTTCTCATCAGAAAAGGGGAAAAATAAACAGCTGAGCACTGTGATTCATTTACACTTCAAATATACTTTGAGTTGGTTATTCCTCAATTAATCAAATAGCTGGTGTATCCCTAAAGTAGTATAAAGTGACACGCTGTGTGAAATCAATTTTCCCTTCCAAAATCATTAAATTCAGTAGCCTGTGACTACATCCCTGCTAATTCTAGTACCGGTCCTTTCATCCTCCATTAACTTTGGCACGCCTAACAGGCTGTCAAAAATAATTTCCCAGAACGTAAATAATTCAGAAATTAAAAATTAATAAATAATAACAGAGAGCTACTGGGAGATAGACTGGGTCAATTAGTCAGCTCTGCATTCTGTTTCTTCGCAGCAGGGGGGGCAGCCACATTCGTTACTAGAATCTTTCCTCCGATTCCTAGGTCTGATTTACGGCTCTTCATTACTGGATCCAGTCAGACACAATTACCTCCATCACTATCTCAGTTCCTAACTTCAAAGAAACACACATTTTCTTGTCTGCTTTTTTTCTCCTTGCAGCAGCCTCAGCTTGACGTCCCTGGAATTTCTTCCACGCGGACTAATTAATAAGACTTTGACTTATCATATTCACTTCTCTTCTTTGATGTCCTACCTTAGTCAATCATCCTATTTAATTAGAATTTCAATGATAACTTTACTTATCTCATGGCTAGATGTAAATTAAAATAACGGGATTTTAATTCTCTTTCTTACGGGGTTATGACATTTCTGACAGAAAAAGTTTCAACCCAAATATGATGTTATGTACTTCCTATGCTAGGAGAGCATTCCACTAAATTGTTTTTCCCTTTGCTACAAAATAATTTTGCTTGTTTAACAAGCTCCACTGAAATGGAAATGAACTACAGTTTCTCATAACGTAATTTGCACAGGTCTGTGTTGTGGAAGGTTATGTTGATATAAATGAATATAATCAGATTGTGACACGCCACATAGTTAATGAGGAAAGGGAATGAGGTTTTTAAGAAAAAAAATAGCTCTGAAGAGGCAATGGACCATAGGACCTCTTCTTTCTGCACTTTCTGGCAGTTGCTAGTGCTTTTCCAAGGTTTCTCGCTTCCTTCCCTCATTTACAGACCTAATGCTGCTGGTTGTATCCAAGCAGCACCTGTGGTTGGATTCTGATTTCAATGAGACATTCTAAAACACATATCCATCCGCTGTTCATAGAAATGGTATTGTGGCTGTGGCTTAACGGGAGCAGTACATCCCTCAGCTATCACTTTTTTTCCGCTCTGCAATACCCAGTATGTGCTTGCAGGCTCACTTTCCTTCTCATGCCTCTTAGAATTTGCCAGTCTAGATCGGTATGACAGCAAGTGAATATGAGCAAAACCAACCTCTCATTCTTTCACTGAAGCTTATGGTGCAGGATAGCCCTAGAAGGATCCGTGAAGAGAGGCTGATGGAGCAGCAGAGTCCTCGTGGGGCCTGGGAGATCCCTGGAAGTGGGACAGGAGGGTAGGAAAGGATGCTTTCCAGGGGTCCAGCCGGGTTTATCGAGCCTTACTCATTTGGCCGTTCTTGCTCTCACTCTGGTGGAACTTCCCATGTGATCAAGCGAACGGTTGTGCACATAGATAGGGACTTTCAGATAAAAGAGAGGTAAGGAGAGGACCGTGTGGAAAAGAAAGCAAGGATGGTCAACATATCAAGAACTGGTCTTAAACTGTGAACAAGGCGTTCTTCTAGTGCAGTAAACAGAATATGGTAACAACTTGCTGGCCGGTGCAAAATGCGCCACATCATTACTAATCTGCCATCAGAGATGATTATCTTCCTAATCATCTCTGGTGGAAAAGAGGTTTCCAGTTTTACACTGCCAATAAGCAAATACACCCTGGAAGCCAACCTCCAGTTTTCTTAAGGAGAAAAGCCCACATCCTCAGGCCCTATGCTTCCACTGACATCCTAGGCAGAGAAAAAATGGGTTTTATAGGATGCCACTGTTACTTTTCCAAGTCGATGGGTTGTGCATTTGCTAATCCAGCCCCATTGTTGTATTTGAGGAAAGAAGAAAGTGCAGAAAGACTTAATGAGACATGTCGGACATGGAAAATAACTGCTCCCAAAAGAGATGGTTCGGTCCTGTGAAGAGGTAGGAGTAGCAGAGAACATGAGAGAATCACTTGACTAGCACTAATCTGTACAAAATGGGCTTAGTGAGCTCCTGCTTCAAACTTTATCCCCACATTAGATAACATTAAACCAGTTGTCATAAAGCTAACATTTCTAGATGCTCTGGCGAGCCGTTTGCCTGACAGCCCTGTTCCTCTTACAAAATAAACTGAAAATGTTTGAAAAACTAGGCCAGCGCGTCAGCAGAAGTGAACTGCTGGAATTTAATTGGCAGCTCCTAGATTTTACACCAGTTGAGTTTAGAGCCCAAATCGGGCAAGTTCAAAAAAACATTGATACCGTTGTTCAATAATAAAATAGTAATCTGTTGCACTGACAACATCTAAACTAAACTGTTCCATCATAATTTAATAGTGTTGTTCTTTAACAATTGGATTCTGTTACACTTTTATATTTAGGCATGATTATTTAATCTAATTTAATTGGCTTTCTTATTCCCCTCAGGGTTCTGGGCCTAGAAAGTTCATATTAAATACTCTAATTGCTCTGAAATTTACTTGTCGTCTGAAATATGCTCCCATTTTAAATATACCCTAAAATCTAGTTCATACATATTTTCTCTTCTTTCATGAATTAGAAAAATTCTGGTGTCCGTAATTTGCACTTAAAAAGAGTCAATAATTAACCAAAATAAAAATTATAGATCGAAAACAGGGGGGATGCAGTACAATGAACTGCGAGTTACAAACCCGTAAATAAGGCCAGGAGCACACATCAAAGCTGTCTGAGCACCCGCCACTCTCCAGAAGCAAAGCTGAAGCCGCTAACGATGGCAGCAGCATCCTACATATTTAATGCGCAGGTCCCTGGTTATCGCTGCAGAGCATTGCTCAGGCCAGCGGAGCACGAGAGCATTTCGGGGCCTACAGCCGCTGGGCCCAATCCTGCGCTCCTTGCCGATGGCGATTTCCCATTGACGCTATACGAAGACTTTGCCCGTACAAGTCAGCACCAACTGCGGCAGCGGTCACAGCGCGTTCGCCTGCCCCGCGGGAAGGAGGGGATGGACTTTGTGCGGCAGAATGGGACCACCACCAGCAGCAGAGGCTGGGGAGCAGAAGGGATGGGAACGCGTGCTTTAAAATCTCTTGGTCTTTGATGCGTCAGTGCCACGTGGCGGGGTGGGAGCAGGATCCATTAGGGCGGCCACAAGTGGGTAGCGGGGCCTTCCTATCGCCAGCCAGCTGCCGATTTCAGAGCGGAGAGGCCAGCTCTGCTTGTCAACGTGCTTCTCAGCTTGTCAGGGACCTGCATGCGTGGGATGGGAGCTAAAACAAACGTCTGGGAGAAGAAGTATAATCCGGTGGGGCTTTTTCTAGCGAGCGTTCCTCCTTTCCTTCCTGCGAAAGCAGTGCTTAATGCAATGGCAAGGGGCTGACAGGGGTAGCTTTTGTGTGTTTATTTTCTAATAACTGCAGATTTGGTAGATCTGACACCACTGGACCGTTGTTTCTGACTGTTGACAAGCTATCTTACGCTCCCTTAGCTCTTGCTGTTTCCTTTCTTTTCTCTTTTCTTTTTTTCTTTTCTTTTTTCTTTTCTTTTTCTTTTGTTTTCCTTTTCTCTTTTCTTTTTTCTTTTCTTCTCTTCTCCTTTTTTTTCTTTTTTCTTTTCTCTTTTCTTTTTTTTTCTTTTCTTTTCTTTTTTCTTTTCTT
>NW_008825098.1:4760062-4761048 GCF_000699105.1 Pygoscelis adeliae
TTCCCTTCCCTTCCCTTCCCTTCCCTTCCCTTCCCTTTTTTTCCTTCTTTTCTCTCTTTTCTTCTCTTTTCTCTTTTCTTTTCTTTTTTTTCTTTTCTTTTTTTTTCTTTTCTTTTCCTCAGGGATCTACCAAAGGCTATTAAACTTGAAAGTCAGAAAACACGACCCAGCTCAGGAAGCTTGTAAGATGCCGACTACTGAACGTGGGGAGGGTGTATTAAGGGAAAGGTCAACTAGCCGCATCCTGCTTCCCCTATACTTTTCCTAGGGACCTATGGCTTGGAAATGGGATTTGGGGTCAGGTGGACCTTTGACCTGACCAGCAGAGAAAGTTTTATGTCCTCATACTCCTGCCTGAGCGCCTGCCCTGGAGCACGTGAGAAAGAGTACGCGCCTTGGTCAACAGGGAAGAGGATTTTCCATCCAAGACTCCCGGTGCAGCTGCCGGCGCAGCGAGGAGGTGTTAGGCGAATGTCGGTATTGCGTTGCTCTCCACAGAGCCCGGTTTCGGGCTCAGCCTGTCAGAGCGGTGCGGTGCCCGGGAAGGCAGGTGTCGGCCGGATGGCAGCGGGGGCGTCTCGAGCAGAAGGGAGGGCAGCCAGGGTAGCACTTTGGGGCTCAGGGCAAGGTATTCTTGAACAACTTGGACGTTGCAAAAGGAAGGAAGGCGCAGACCTCTCCCCGCTGAGGCTGGCAGGAGAAGGGGCGCAGTCTTCGAGGGGACCAGCCTTTTGCCCGCCTAAGTTTTGGGTTAAGGGCACACCGTTTCCAGGCGTGTTCTCTGCCGGTTTGGCGTGGAAAAGCGTGTATGAGTGATTTGTAATTCAGAGCTTAGAACAGCAGACTGAGAAATGGCTTATGGGCCTACCACTATGTAACTACCATAGTAAAGAACAAAATGTCCTTTCTGAGGAAAGAAGCTGGTGTTCTCGAAAAACAGCTTTTCAGTAAAGCAACAAAAAAATTTAAAAAGGGGGGGGGGGGGG
>NW_008825098.1:4761791-4768118 GCF_000699105.1 Pygoscelis adeliae
CCTTGCGGCGCTGCAGAGTCGGGGGTGCTGCGGGTTTCGCTGCCCTCGTCGCGTTGTGCTGGGCCCGGAGAAGGCTCCGGTCTGGGCCTGGAGTGTGGCTGCTGCGGTGCGTTGTCAGATGAGATAGGGAGAGACGGTGCTGTGTTTGCTTCAGCTCGTTGTCCAGCCTTGCCAGCGAAGCTTACGCTGACTAGAAAACACGCAGCTGGTAAAGCTTGAAACAGTTTTCTAGAGGAGCGTGACGTCATACAGGCAAGACCAGGATGTCGAACTGCGGACAAGTTAGTTCGGATGAATCTTCATTGCAAATCGCATTCTGTCCACTGCCGCATGTTTTGGGTTTTTTTAATGTACTTGTGTTGGCTGTCACTGATGAGGAAATGCTTTAATTTTGTCAATACCAATACAGAATCAGCAGCTGCTGATGCAGATCTAGCTTGGTGCTTCACTGCAGGTGATGCTGTGATACGTGAACTTCTACGCGGACGTTGAGCCCTTAAATAAGTGCTGGTTTTTTGGGGTTTTTTTTTGACTCATTTAGGTGTAAAAAATGGTGCAGCGCCTGACCTACCGCCGTAGGTTGTCCTACAACACAGCTTCCAACAAGACCAGACTGTAAGTAAGCCGTAGTTTCTGAGGAAACTTAATTTTTAGGAACGCTAAGCTTAGGTTTTGATTGTTGTATTAACAGAGTATTTTTCCGCCGTATTTAGGTCCCGAACGCCCGGGAACAGGATTGTTTACCTTTACACTAAGAAAGTAGGGAAGGCACCAAAGTCGGCATGTGGTATATGCCCAGGAAGACTTCGTGGTGTAAGTATTAGCCTTACTGGCATAACATGTTTTTTTCAGTACGAAGAGCCTTTTCAAGTAATATGCCTGTTTCTTGATGAATTCTTGTTGGAACAACTTTCTTCTTTAAAATATTCTTATCTGAATGTTGTAAAGTTTAACTGGTAAAACAGGCTTTGAAAGCTTAACGAGTAAGTGCTTTTTTAATGCTTGTGGTTCTCATTGCTGTTATATCTGAACCTTCGTGTTCTATAAGTTGTAACTGGCTGAAACTTTTAGAATTAGACCAAGGTGATTCTGTAAGCAGGTTTAAAAGTCTAAATTGGACCTATTAGGTAGGCTTTAAAAAAACCCACGTAAGCCAAGTTTGAGTTTCTGTTTTACAAAAAAGGAATGAATGTTTTTAACACGGTGTTTTTCTCCAAAATGTATTTTTGGTGTAAGGCCATTGCTCTTAACAGTGACGGGAACGCTTGAGTAGTGTCTATCTTTGAGCGGTTCCTACACTTGGGAAAACAATCTATTTTATAAACAGTTTTTTAACGATGAATCTATTGGTGAACCCCTGTGAATGAAAAGATCAGCTTGTGAATGCTGAAGACGGCATGTGCGACAAGCTGTGACTTCAGTCACTTTTTTGCGTCTTGAGTAGTCAACTTAGGGTGGTGCCGCTTCTTTTAAACTATTGAAGATTTTCTTAATATGGCTGTTATCTGAAATTGCTATCTTATGATGCACTTCTCATTTTTGCTTTCTGTAGGTTCGTGCTGTGCGTCCTAAAGTTCTTATGAGGCTGTCAAAAACGAAGAAGCACGTTAGCAGAGCCTATGGTGGTTCCATGTGTGCTAAGTGTGTCCGCGACAGGTAAGCTTAGAGAAGGCTGGCTTTATTCTTGAGGTTACTTTGTATGAGATTTTTGCTTCTCGCTGTTCTCATAATGTGGGCCAAAATTTTGAAGACTCTTGTCTGACATCGGTGTGGTAAAATGGAGGGGGGGTAAGCATGGGGCACATGAGCAGTGATGTGTGCGAGTCTTGCCCCTCGGATTTAGCCTGGTTACTGCACGTGGAGCTCCTTTGTTGTAGAGAGTTTGTTCTTCATGATTTCTTACTGCACTGTTACTTTGGTGCTAAACCGTCTGCTCATTCTGGGTTTTTATTTTATATTCAGCCCCCTTAGTAAAGATTTTTCTCTTCTGTTGTCCTACTCTTTTGTCTTGCGCAAGGATACTAGTGTAAGATCAGTTGAGCTTTTGGCTTCTTTGCAGTGTTTTGGGATTCAAAGATATTAATGGGTTGCATATTAAGCATCTTTATGAGGTTAAGCTTTAAGATGGCCTTTGCTGGGCCTCACTGAATTAGATTTTGTTGGGTAGCAGCTGTACATCCTCTACTTCCATGGCAAGTTGGAGGAAAAACTGAATTACAAAGAATATGTCATCTCTACGAATGGTAATCAAAGCAGATCTCTGGAGTCAGCACTCTAATGCCAGTTTTTTCATCTGTCGTGCAAATCTTGCCAGCATTTGTTTTTTTTTTGCTTGTGTGAGTTCTAAGTTAAATCGCATTAGGTGCCACTGAAGACGGATTGTTACAGCTGCACATCCGTAGCATAACTTTTATGTGTTAAAAGCTATTTTTTTTCCAGAGTGTTTTCCCAAACACTTTATGAGCTTGGTAGGTCACACACATGAGTATGTCTTTGTCTTATCCTGCCTAAACCAAAAAACACAGTCACCTCCTTCCCTGTAATTGGCAGGTTTTCTCCTGCGTCTGTTCAGGCATCTTTGGTAGGTTTTGTGTACGACAGCAGTAGCCATATATACCAAACGCATATGGAATGGCATTTTAATGTTTCAAGGTAGAAGAGTTTGTGGCATATTTGTGCTTTTAACTCGAAATCATCAAATAGGCTGTGGATTTGAGTACTATCACTTAAGTCCATCTGCATGGTGGCCCTACGTGTCTTCCAGAAATAATCATATTTAGGCATGACTTGACCTCCCAGGGTTTTCTCTGTTTATGTGCAAAGAAGCTTTAATCCTGAGAGGGGAACTGGTTTTGTTTTGGTAACTGGACTCGCATAAAGTTTTCTGTAGTTCTAAGGAAGAGAGCTGACCATGACTGGTCACATCAATTCTGACTTTAAGAACAGCTAAATTAGTTTGTCGGTGAGGAGTTCTGCTTTTTGCCTTTAAAGTTGGTGAAGGTGGTAACTTTTCCAGTGTTCAGCCATCAGGTATTGCCTTGTTTGCCTACAATCCGCTTGCCCTAAATTTGCAGGCGCACTGGGCCTTCTTCCCCAAACTTCTACCTTCAGACAGTGCCGCTGTCCCTGTCTTTTGATGCTGGCAAGAACATCGATGGCTTCTCTTTTTATGTAATTGTGGAACTAACATCACATGTGCAATGAACGTTGGAGACAGCAAAACTAATTGTAACTTTGTCTTATTTTTGTGTTTTCGCTTAAGTGGATATGTGTCCTAAAGTTGTTGTTTTTCCTTTCCAGAATCAAACGAGCTTTTCTTATTGAGGAGCAGAAGATCGTTGTGAAAGTGTTGAAGGCACAAGCACAGAGCCAGAAGTCAAAGTGAATCTATTTGTAGTTTCAGCCCAATAAATGAAAGCTCTACTTTTCTTGTGTCCTGTCATTCCACGTGCTAGTCAAAGCTGGTAGGAGCTGCTTCTCACAGCTTGTTAAATGCAGAATTGTGTTTTGGTGCAACAAAACCCGTAAGTCAGGATACTCTGTTCTGTGCTGCCTGCACACAGGGAAAAGCGAGCAGGTGGAAGGAGGTCCGATGAAACAGGGCTGTCTCACAGTCCTGTAGAGGGGTTGGAGTAACTTGGAGCAGTGCCTTTTTTTTTTTCATGGCAACAGTTGTGTATGATGTCATCAGAGGACTTGGCTCAGAAGAAGGTTAGGAATCTGAAAAAGAAAAGCAAACAAAGGGAGACTATGACTAAAGACTGGAAGAGAGATTGTCAGACAAAGAAGCAGCGAGCTAGTGTGGGCCTAGGGCAGATTTTTTTTTTTAAATATTATGTGCTGTAGTTATTGTTACTCGAATCTGAGGGGGGCAGGGAATTGTCTGACTTCTCGAAGCCAGTGCTGTATCCACCGGACGGCTACACACTGCTACATCTGGATCTCCTGGAAGAAAGCTGTTGTATTCTGTTTGTTGTTAGGTGCTTCCTGGATCAGCAGGTACAGGTACGGCAAAAGCAGAGCTCTGGGGCCCGGGTGGGATAGACCGTTAATGGCTTCCAGTATTCTGGTTTAGGGTAACGAGTTAGGCCTCTGCTGTTGAAACGTGAAGCAAAGTTCTGTTGGGTCTTATCACCGAGGATGTAATGGTAATGTAAAAAGCAATTGTAAAAGGTGGAAATGGGCTTGTTTTGCTGCTTTGCTTCATTCTGTAAATGTGCCTCTAACACTACCCAGGCGTGCTTTAACACACGGGATAATTCTTGCATTTCCTGTGGGTGCAGTGGTATTCCTCACCCCCAGCTCTGAATTTTGGGACTTAGTATGACAAGAAGCGGGTATCTATTTTTACCAATAACAAATCTTTGGGATTTTTAAGTAACTGTTTTTTCAAAAAGCAGTGAGCTTAACTACCGGAATAAGGAAGGAGGAGAAATAATTACTGAGCGCGCAGACTTACCGGGAGCATTGAGGATGCCATTTGAAGAGGTTTGTAAGATCGCTTGTGGAGTCTGCTCGGGCTGTGGCTCTGAGAGGCGCGTGCAGATTTCTCCTCCTGACTGTACGCTGTCTGTTCACACCGTGCCTAGCTCTGAAGCTTGTCAGGCTGTGCAAGTCAGCCAAGAAACAGATCACAGAAAACCGAGCTGATGAAAAGGCCTGCCCTTCCGGCAGCAGCTGGCTGGTACCTTGGGTCAACTGCCTGCAATCTCACAGCGGTGGTGTTGGTGCCTCCTGGGTGTGATGACAGGAGATGGCTGTGGTCCAGGATAACTGCCTTAACACCATGCATGGTGAAAGGAGCTGTACCTCCCCAAGAATTTCTTCTCAGTGTCCCAAGTCATTAAAGTAATTCTGTCCGTATTCTCAAAATGGATGAACGTTGCAGCTAACTCGTGTAGCTTGAAGTATGAAGCGTTTCCTTCTCCTCAGCTTGGGTTATGCTAAAACTTGTTCCAAAGGCTGTAGCTGATTAAAGGAGGTTTTAAGACTAACATTAGTACCCTGAGATTTTTAGGTGCTGTTACTATAGTTAGTTTACAAGGTTAAAATTTTATTAGTTGTTGCCTTACTGTGCTAGGACAAACTTCAGTACTTTGGCATGCTGGAAAAATGGTTTTAAAGCAGAAGTGGCAAGTAAGGCCAGGCGTGTCTAACGTGCCCGAAAAGTGCACTTGTTTTACATTAAAAGCTGTGAGATTGGAGTTTTTCTTGGGGCTGTTGGAAAGGAGGCAAGAGGGAGGGAGGAGAATACTTTTGGAATAACGAGAAGAAATGTCATAAACATCTGTTGACAGGCAAATCGCAGTGAGAGGGAGATTTTTCCAAACAGGAGGGCTAAGACTGAAAACGGCTGATTATAATGACGTGATTGCACTGAAAGGCAGCTGAGGTGTGAGTTAGAAGTAGTATCACCACCGCAGGCAGAAATAAAAGCAGTTATTAGGCAAGTGTCAGTGAAATGGTAATAAGGCCCTTAATATTTTTTTTTACAGTTTTGAAAAGTAATGGTCCGAGCAGACGGCTGCAGCGTAGGTATGGGGGCAGTCGTCTGGGGACGCGATACCTCTCAGGGCTGCCGGTGCCCCCTGCGCAGTGGGTAGGAGGCTGGACGGCTCGGCGAGGTAGGGCGCCTTCCCTTGGAGCGTGCGCTTTTACTAAACACGCTCACGTGTCCTGGAGTGAGGGGTGGGTATTGAGATGGTTTTTATTGCCTCTCTCTGGTGTTAAATTGTGTCTGCTGAAAGGCAGCAGTCTTCCTATGTATGGGTGGGTGTGGGTGCGTGTGTTTGTTTGTTTATGGACCTGTTACTTCTTTTCAGCTAGCGCTCTGATTCAGTCCCTGGCTGTTGGGTGCCTTTTCTGAAGGAAACCCTTCCCGTGCTGTCAGGAGACTCGACCTCAGCTCAAATAAAGGTATAGAGAAGACAGGAACTGCTCTGAGAAGGGCTCTCCCCTGTCCCTGTTCATGAAGCAAGAGGAACCGGGCGAGCTTCCACTCAAAATGGGGAATTTTTCTTCCCTTATGTGTTGCCTGGGTGGTTCTCTCCGTACCGAGCCTCAGCCGAACTGAGGACAGTGGCAGGGTGGCCCTGCTGCCGGCTTGGGCCGACGGGGTGTTTGCACACTTACGGAGGCGCGTAAGATGGTTTGCACGCACACAGGCACCCCGCTCGCTGTCGGCAGGCTCTGGTTTGACGCGCCTTTTGCCCTCCGGTCTCGGTGTGCAACCGTTGGGGTCTCCCCTGGCTGCCGGCCAGGACGGACGCTGCATCCCGCGGTGCAGGCGAGGGGCATCCCGGCCGGGCTCCCCCGCCAACAGAGGGA
>NW_008825098.1:4768710-4775406 GCF_000699105.1 Pygoscelis adeliae
GGGCGGGGAGCAGCGGCTGTCCGCTGGGCCGCGCCGCCGCCATGGAGACGCTGTACCGCCTGCCCTTCGCCGTGCTCGAGTGCCCCAACATCAAGCTGAAGCGGCCGAGCTGGGTGCACATGCCCTCGGCCATGACCGTTTACGCGCTGGTGGTGGTGTCCTACTTCCTCATCACTGGAGGTGAGGCCGCGGCCGGTGGGGCGGGCGGTGTGAGGGGGACACCCCCGGCTAGCAGGGCCACTGGTGCTGCTGACCGCTGGTCCGGCTCCAAATCCGTCGTAAAAGACGAACCTCGGCCGACTCCGGGCGTCCCTGCGGTGTTAAGGCAGTTCTCGCCGTTTGCTGCCGTGAGGCAAAGATGATGCTTGCTTTTCTCCCCGCAGGGATTATCTATGACGTGATCGTGGAACCTCCCAGCGTGGGGTCGATGACAGACGAACACGGGCATCAGAGGCCGGTGGCCTTCTTGGCATACAGGTAGGAGCAGGCCTCTGCCCCCGCAAGCGAGGTGCTGCAAATGCCGGAGCAAAAGTGAACAAAGCCATCTTACAGAGCTGTGCATCTGCTTTTTTTTGAGCTCTCTGTGCAAGGCAGATTCTGTTCTATATCAGTCCTTGGTTTGCAAATATTTAGGAAAAAAAAAAAAAGCATTGAAGTCAATGGAAATAGGAAAACTCAGTCCTTTTAAAACCTTTTTCAAAGTCAAAAGTCAAAGAAAAAAGTTTTGAGCTGGCAGTACTTCTCTTTCTTCCAAACCTTTGCTATTAAAGTTGAGTTTTATAGTGGATGTGGACACATTCAGTCACATTTCATAGCAGCATACATAAAGTTTGTGAAACTTCTGGTTCTGGCCTTTTAAACTCTAATGTAATTGGGACTCTTGTGTCTGAGGGTGGGGAAGACAGTTACCAATGTGTAACAGCAGTGTCTTCTTTGAGTCTTTTGCTTCTATTACTGAAAATAAGCTGGAGACTACTTAGTAACAAATTGGTCTGAAGAGGGTTAAATCTGCATTTGTAACTGTTTTTTATGTGTGTGGAAACGAAGAATGGTTTTTGTTAAATACCAAAAAAGTTCTTTGAACCTGTGAGGTCTGTGACATGCCTCATGCACAGATTTTGACTTGGACGAGATGTAGGATATGTCTCAGACTGGCTTGGATTGTTGCATTGTAGATGAATCAGGCTATTGCAAGGAGTTGATAGCACTTTAGTACAGTTCTGTGAAAATAACGTGAAAGAAGATGAAATTGTTTGTTTTCAGGATATGAGACAATAATGATAATCTTCATTTCTGTGTTAGCATCCACAGTAGTTTCATCCATGCCAATTTTATGAGGTTGCGAGTGTTGCTAATTACAAGGATAGGAAAAAGGTTTGGTGACTGTGGGAAGCAGGAGGCTCCTGATCCAGGTGCAATATTCTTTCTGCATCTCTGCTTCCCCGCTCTCCCTATGAGCTTTGTGAGAAGGAAATGTGACAGTGTGGACTGACAAGAGAGCCGGGGCGCTTTCAGGCTGGGTCCCCACAATACATGTGCAGGCTCAGCGACACGGTAACAAAACATCCTGCAGGCAAGAACCGCTTTTGCTGTGTGCTGGAACCAGTAGATGTGCTTCACACGCTGCCATAGTGCTTTGAGTGGGATTTGTACCAAGATGAGAATTCAGGCACTGCTGCCTAAACATCGGGATGGAAATAAGGCTTGGAAAACTCAGTGGCCCAGGGGTCGTGGTTCCATGCCTCGAGTCTTCTGTGAAACCAGGTGCTGCTTTGGACTAGACATTTCTGAAAACTGATGAGCTTGCGTGGTAGCCATTAATATACACTATTATGTGTAAAACCACTAGTATGCTTGACTGGTCACCTTGCAGACTATCAGTCCCGGAGATAAATTACATATTAAAGCCTTAATGTAATTGCATAACATCAGTTTCCATACCTACTTTTTGCTAGAAAGTCAGCCATTGAAGTTAATCATCCTGTGTATTTGTACAGCTAAAGCAGGTTGAGTAGATGGGGCTTGAAATGTAACTAGTTTCTTTAAAACTAATCTTTTTCTCACTCTCCCTTCTTCCCTTCCCCCCTTTTTTTTCTTTAGAGTAAATGGGCAATATATTATGGAAGGGCTCGCATCCAGCTTCCTCTTCACAATGGGCGGCCTAGGATTCATAATTCTGGATCGATCCAATGCACCAAATATCCCCAAGCTGAATAGGTTTCTTTTGCTCTTTATTGGATTTGTCAGCGTGCTTTTGAGCTTCTTCATGGCCAGAGTTTTCATGAGGATGAAATTACCGTAAGTGATTTAATACTCCTTCAGCTTTTCTTTTCTTTTGTGGCTCATGTGCACCTATGTTAAATTTAAGAGTAACAGAAAATACAATGAGGTATGCTAAAGATCTGCAGCTTGGCTATAAGTTGCTCTTTTCAACGCTTTTTTGGAACAAGCTACCTTGAATGAGGCGTGATGCTTTTGGGGCCAGCTACAGTAAGATTGTGCTGTGGTTAAAAAAAGGTGACAGTTCCTGGTGTGTCAGAAGATATGATTAGTGAGTCTGACTTACAATGAATTTTAAGGTAGGCTGAGTATGTGCTGGTCAGGTAAAAGTAATTACAAGGTAGGGCTTTGAGGAAAAAGCAGGTGTCAAAGAACTTGAAGAAGGGTAAATGAGTACTTTATAGTGACAGCGTACATGAGAGATCATAACTGGAAGAACTGATGGCAGCAGTAATGAGTGTTCAGAAACATCCAAAGCAGTCCTAAAGTAAAGATGATGTCTCAGTGTTTTTTTGTTGCTGGAAAACTGAACGTAACATTGAAGCATACAATGTATGTGACGTTTTAATACATCTGTATTCACAGATCAAAAAGTAGGAAAGATCTGGAGCTTTCAGGCTATGCAAAATCCAAATGCAGGATTTTCAATTTTTTCCCCCTCTTTATTTCTCAGTCCATCTATTTCGTTTAGAATAGCTGAAACCTGATGTTTGGAGGTCCTGAGGTGTTGACTTAGGAATGACTGTCATTCCTCCTTTCTTAAATTTTTTTTTTTTTACATCTGCAGTGTAGTCAAAAATTTTGTTTCATAACACAGAAGTGATGGGTTCCTGGCAGCAGGTAGCTGGATAGGGACCTGCTCTATATTTTCTTCCTTCATTGATGCTATGTATTTTCTTGTTTCATTGAGTACACGTGTCTTAACAGTTCTCTTTCTTAAACTCCTTAAAGAAACAGGGCTTCAGAGAAATGGAAGAGAAAAAGAGACTGGAGTTGTGTTGAGTGCCGGAAAATGTCAGGTTATGCTGAATATCTTAACACTGGTAGTTTGTGTAAAGGGTAGAAATAAAGAACCTTTCATAGGGTGTAACCTGGGCTTCAAAAATTCTAAACAATTACCGAAGCTGGATTGAGAACAGGCTAATCCATTTTCAGTGTTCATTGAAAAAAATCAACTGAAGGAAGGAGCATGTAGTTAAGCTGGCCAGTTTGTACCTTGGACAGGATTTATTGCTTTAAATAGCCATGGTCAGCAGAGTTTTTGGCAGTCTGAAGTTTTTGTTTTAAGACCATATGTCTCTTGATTTTTGAGGAGCGCTGCTTGTGTTTGCTAACTTTTTTTTTAATCTTAATTTTTTCCTGTAGGGGCTACTTGATGGGTTAGTACCTCTTGTGACGTATGAAAATCTGAGCTGAATTTACTCCTCTTCATGAAGCGTTTAAGAAGCAGCAGCAAGAAACAACTTCCATAGTCACCATCAACAGGAAAGAGTCCTGGCCATGAGAAACAACTGGGGAATGAAAGAGTGCTTTCTCTGCAAACAAACTCTCACTACCAATGGCTGATTTGTAGTGTTGAAGCAATGTTTTATCATTTCTGTTCTAGAGCTTTTGAAAAGAGCAAGTTACCTAGCTGGGTTTTTCTTTTCTATCCCAACTCAGTATGAAATAGAGAACCTCTCTTGAGCTCTACCTGAAATGACTATTAGCCATTGGCTTGACAGTTCTTTGTTGCAGGTCTGTCTCCTCTTCCTTGTGTAGGACAATTATATGTGTGAATCAGAGAAGAAACACCTGAAACGTTTCTTTCCAAGTTATACTTAGAAAATTAGTAACTTTGGATGCTTTACAGTCAAAATACAATGTGTCTGAAATGATTTCAAAGGCACCTTTTGCCTTGATATTAATGGCTCTATGTGAGCAAATCCAGACATGCACTGGGAAAGGCAAACTGTATGAATGTGCATTTCTTTTTGAAAAAGTGTACAAAAGGAGCCAAATAAAACTTATTTTCTACAAAATTATTTAAATTCTATGCAGTTTCTGAAGCTTTTTCTTGTGTGCATGGCCTGTTCTACATCTAGGCTTGACATGCCATACCCATACCATGACCACATAATTTCAACTTTATTTTTTGCTATTGGATAATGATTTTTTTTTTTTTTAAATATCAGGGACCAGAAGCCTCATGTTTTCCATGAACTTGTACTGTGTCCAAACGACATACTGTTATCAATAGCCAAGAAAACTTACTTCTGAAGCTGATGCTTTTTTGTGTGAGAGGCGAGGCTCCAACTTATTTTGTCTTCATTTTAAAAGATGGAATGTTACTATCACGTTTCATTGAAGTAATGTATTGCATTCTGGGGGAAAGAAAGATCCTTCTAAATCTCCATAAATGTCTTTTTTGCAAGCCATATGTGTTTGAAGCACTATTTTCATCTGTATAATAATTGTCAGTGAGAAATGTTATTTATTCCCTTAATTGTGAAGTAAGTATTACTGTTCACATGCTTAATCAAATTTCTGAGCTAGCTGTTAATCATCTGCCCTCAGGATATGTCACTTCCACTCTTTCGTTCTTACATACAATGTGACTTCTGCATTTGCTCATCTTATGTGTTTGCCATTAAGATTTAAGGTAGCTTATATGAGGCTCATAACTGCAAAGTTTCCAGTCTTTTCAAAGCGGTTATCTTTTGGTCACTCTGGCTTTGGTGAGGCATATGCTTACCTTCAAGGGGGAGTATTGATTTTATGTAAGTAAATAACTGGATACGTAAGTCAACTTTTTAATACAGCTGAGAGGGAAGTCAAACCAGAAAGTCACTTCACTGAGTACAATAGAGATCCCTCTGGCTCAGTACTTGTCCCACTGCAGTTCAGCTTCAGCCTCCAAGTTTGCAGCTGATTCTAAATGAGCGTGTTCTTTAACAGTGGTTTTAATGGCATAGTTGAATGCCTGTGGCCTATGAAATGTATTTGATTATAACTGCATGCTAGGTGACATAACTTGGAACAAATAAAGCGGACTTACAATTGCAAGGTAGAAGATAGTTTTGGGAGAGTAAAAATAAGACGATGGCTCTGTCTGCAACAAACAAGGTTAAATGATCCCTTATGTTTCTTTGGTCACAGGCTATGAACTAGATCTGTATGATCCCTGCTAAAGCATGAGGCACAGATAGAACCAGGGAAACGAACGCAGGGCAGAAGACAGACCACCCAGAAATTAGGAGCGTGCTAGGTAGGAAGATGTCAGAATCCATAACTGGAGGTTGGTTCATTTTGGATGTAGGTTGGAGGCTTCTTTGTCACCCAAGGAAAAATTTCTACTGAGCACTGTCAAATAAACTGCAAAGAAGATCCTATATAAGCTGCTACGCGTTACAGGAATCCCATTTTCAGTTAAAGGAAGGCTGGTATTTTCTGTCAATGTCTGCTGTTCTTTATAGGTAACAGCAGGTGGCCTCTACTGTAGGGGTTTAGGATAGTAATAGGAATATTTCAGTGACGGAAAGAAAACTTCCTGTAACTAGTGACAATATCCATCTGTGTTTGGTGCTCATGTACTCTAGGGTGAACTGGAGTGTGGGGTGGGAAGTTAAAAACAAAATTGAAACACTGTGATAAAGGTAAAGCAGAGCTTATAGGAACACATCTTTCCATGATTAAAAACGGAAGTTTGGCCTACTTCCAAATGCAACAAAAAGAGTCAGGCTGAAGTGTAGAGGTCTTGATTTTCTGGCTCTCTTGCTGGAGAAAATACTGAATCCATGGCTCCTCTGTAGGCTTCAGTATAATCTCTGAGTGATGATGCCTAGTCAATATAGTCAGGAAGAGATATATAACCTGTGTAGCTTTTGAAAGTTAGTATATACACATATGAACCCTTAACAATCCAAGTGATCTTATTGAGTTAAGCTGAAAAATTCCTCTAGATAAAAAAGACCGGACATTCTGGTTTCCTTTTTTTCCCCCAATACTTTTTCCAGACTTCTGCAAATTGTGGAACAGTAACATAGAATCACAGAATCATTTAGGTTGGAAAAGACCCTTTAGGTCATTGACTCCGACTGTAAACATAACACTGCCAAGTCCACCACTAAACCATGTCCCTAAGTGCCACATCTACACATCTTTTAAATACCTCCAGGGGTGGTGACTCAACCATTTCCCTGGGCAGCCTGTTCCAATGCTTGAAAACCCTTTTGGTGAAAAAATTTTTCCTAATATCCAATCTAAACCTCCCCTGGCGCAACTTGAGGCCATTTCCTCTCGTCCTTTCGCCAGTTACTTGGGAGAAGAGACCGACACCCACCTCGCTACAACCTCCTTTCAGGTAGTTGTAGAGAGCAATGAGGTCTCCCCTCAGCCTCCTTTTCTCCAGGCTAAACAACCCCAGCTCCCCCAGCC
>NW_008825098.1:4776370-4802529 GCF_000699105.1 Pygoscelis adeliae
CAGCTCCCTCAGTACCCTTGGGTGGATCCCATCCGGCCCCATAGACTTGTGTGTGTCTAAGTGGTGTAGCAGGTCACTAACCATTTCCCCTTGGATATGGGGGCTCCATTCTGCTGCCCATCCCTGTCTTCCAGCTCAGGGGGCTGGCTACCCCAAGAACAACTGGTCTTACTCTTAAAGACTGAGGCAAAGACGACATTAAATACCTCAGCCTTTTCCTCATCCTTTGTCACTACGTTTCCCCCCGCCTACAATAAAGGATGGAGATTCTCCTTAGCCATCCTTTGTTGCTAATGTATTTATAGAAACATTTTTTTATTGTCTTTTAGGGCAGTAGCCAGATTAAGTTCTAGTTGGGCTTTGGCCCTTCTAATTTCCTCCCTGCATGATCTCACAACATCTTTGTAGTCCTCCTGAGCTGCCTGTCCCTTCTTCCAAAGCTCATAAACTTTTTTTTCCCAAGTTCCAGCCAAAACTCTGTTCAGCCAGGCCAGTTGTCCTCTGTACTGGCTCGTCTTTCAGCACATAGGGACAGCCTGCTTCTGCGCTTTTAAGGTTTCCTTCTTGAAGAATGTCCAGCCTTCCTGGACTCCTTTGTCCTCCAGGACTGCCTCCCAAGGGACTCTGTCAACCAGGCTCCTAAACAGACCAAAGTTTGCCTTCTGGAAGTCCAAGGTAGCAGTTCTGCCGACCCCCCCTCCTTGCTTCTCCGAGAATCAAGACATGCTTGGAAGATCTGTGCCACTGAAACAATTTTTGGAGGGAGGGGGACATTTCAACCATTTTGAGGAGACACTGATAAATACTCTTGCTGGTAAAGAGGAGTGTGGCATTTTTTATAAGTCCAAATACCAACTTTTTAACATTGTGTAATTATTAAATAATTAATATACATTTACAGGTAAGTTTATTTACTGGTGTGAAGTAGTCCACACTGATGCCTGAAATAAAACACACACCTTAGACTGATGCAGAATATTTTTAAGCACCGCCATGAGAATTTCTTACTAATTTACAGCATTCTAATTCTAAATATATTGTGCTTAATGGAATTTTGCTTAGGAGGCTGAAAGTGCTTCTGTTAACTACTTGCAAAGCTGGATACTTGTTCACAGAATACTGCTTGATGTGGTTACTATAATCTACCTATTTCCAGTCATGTATTTTATATCCATAAATGTTTGTTCTTAATATATGAATAAGGAAGCATTAGATGTTAGACTTCTTAAGAGTTACAGTCTTAGAAACTGAGACAATCCTAAATTTCTTCTGCTGCTCCCAATACAGGGAGCCAACGTGGGTATGAGGAAGGCAGCAATCCTTATTTATTTTCCTGACATGCATGGAAATGCTGCATACAATGGAAACTGTTTTCCTACAGCATAGCAATGTCTGTGACAATGTAATTGGTATTGCACATTTGTGAATGTGATGACTGTATTTTTCCTTCAGCATTATGATTTTCTTCACAAAAAGGGCTGCAGCAATAGCTCTGGCCTATTTTTAGAACTTCTAATTGCTGCTTCTCAGCTTTGCAGTTACTTTAGAATATTTTTCTTCCAAAACATGGTTAAAGAGGGTTGAAGCCATTACAAGAAAGGAATTGGAACAACTATAAGAATCTTAGAAGGAGAACATTTTGTAACACTCTGCAGTCGCATTGAGGCCTTTCAGCTATACTGACAGTTGGAGAAACCTGGATAAATCTGGATTTCAGTAACAGCAAAAAGTACAATTAGTGCATCGAACTCTTCTTAAAGGTTAGTTTTTCATGGGAAGCAGCTACTAGAAATACAAGAGTTTCTAGGTGATTTGGTTTCTTTGGTAAGAACTAATTATGCTGGTGTCCTTTTTGTTTGACATGGATACCCGTCAGCTAAGAACTGGAGCGAGACCATGAGCTCGTTTTAGAGCAACAGCTGTGGCACTATAATGGGAGTCAAGCATGTCTGACTTGCACCTCGTTTTAATTGGTGATATAGATGCGAGGCACTGCATTCTGATATCTAGTATCTCGAATCTATAAGGCAACTTGCTGAGCTCCTGTTTAATGATATCAGTTTAGTTACTAATGTTCTTCGGGTGTAAGATGGACATCACGTAGCTATCCCATATGGGTTCTATAAATGTCAAAGCTCTTAGAGCGTTGTACCTGCAGGCTGCAAGAAATAGTACTTAGCTGTGAGTAAATCAGATCAATATGGTATCATCCGCTTATCCCTTTCGCCTTATGCATGCGAAAGACTGACATTTGTAATTTCCTTCTTTCTTTTTTATCAGTTTTCACTACACAGATCAATGTTGAGGTGGGGACTGGTATCCCTTTGTTAGTGGTGATAATTGTATGCTCTTAGCTGGAAACAGGGAAAGAAATATTTTGAAAGGACTCAGACTGGTTGGGTTATTCTAGAGTAAATCGTGAATGTTAAACTTTTTCTATGTTACTTAGTAGACAGGCTGAAACAATTTCAGAACTTTTAGCTATTTCTGACAGCTCCTGGATGATAGGTAACATGTTCACTATATTCAGCCTTCCAGTACCTCATCTGTCTTTAAATGCGGATGGAGAGTGTGAGGGATGGGGAATAATAAAAAAATAAGCTTAACTTCAGTCTGAAGAAAAAGTTTTGTGGGGTGGGGGGAGCACTTTAAGCACCTGGAAGAAAATGGCAAAAGGATGAGTAGCCAACTTGGATTTTTAAAGAATAAGTCATATGAAGAAAAAGCCATACATGAGAGTTATGGGCCCCATGGATAGAAGAAAAGCAGATGTTTAGGCTGTAGCTTTTGATAGTCTTGCATGTTATGGAAACTTGGCTTAGCTGAAACAACTACAAGCTGGATGCAAAGGTACTTTGAAAACTATTTTCAGAGAGTGTTTACTGATTAGTTGATGTCCTTTTATCAAAGTGGAAAGATTTTTTTTTGAGGTCTGTCCTGTGGCTAGTTTTGTTCAACACCCAGTGACCTGGATTAAGTAGGGAGTACTTACTAAATTAGCAGGAATCATAAAACTCAGAGACTGCTGGGAGGGCAGAATTAGGATGCATAGTAATCTTAACAAATCAAAAAGAGTGCCCTAAAAAAAGTAGACTGGTTTATTCTTTCAAGGAACAAGTGCAAAATACCGATGCTACTCAAGCAAAATAACTGACAAAATGCAGGATTTCTCAGAGCTAGTCCTTGGGTTCTGCTGCACCACTGCTGCACCATTCCTGACAGCTCCTGGATGATAGGTAACATGTTCACTATATTCAGCCTTCCAGTACCTCATCTGTCTTTAAATGCGGATGGAGAGTGTGAGGGATGGGGAATAATAAAATACCGATGCTACTCAAGCAAAATAACTGACAAAATGCAGGATTCCTCAGAGCTAGTCCTTGGGTTCTGCTGCACCACAAGCTGAAGAGGAGCATTTGCCTTTTGTGCAGCAATACAACATCACACTGAGATACTTGCAAAACTTTTAACTACAAAGTATATGAGGCGTAAAAGTAAGTGTGAAAAGGAAAGGAGTAATTTCATTTCTGCCTCAGTAGTAGATAGAGCTTAAATAGCAGCAAGGAAGAGTTTGGATAATACTAGAAAAATATTTTTGAGGGTAAAATAGTTGACTACTGGACTAGGTGGTCTATGGCGGTGATGGAATTTCTGCTGTGCGCGGCTTTAAGAACAGGCTAGGCAAATGCCTGTTAAAATCTGCAGATACGTCTGGCCTTGTTTTGGGGTGAGTGACTGGCTTCTTGAGGTGTCTTCCAGCAGCTGCCCATCTTTATTATTCCATGGATGAGAACAAAACTTTTGAACTTCCAAACACTGACGCTCTCTGTCTTTAAAAACAGTTATGGAAAGGTCTTTGTAAATAACTAAATCTGTCCTTTAAAAATATCCCTGTGGTGCAGTTGTAGGACAGACTCCTGCTGGCCTCAGTTCAGTCGGAAAAAATGAAGTAGTTCTATGACCTAGACATGACAGCAGAAAGTAGCTCCATTAACTGCTTACTGCCGGAACAGAACATGAATTAGCTGTTGGGGTAAGGAAAATAGAAATGTATGGACAAATGTTAAGGCCTTTTCCTTTCCTAATTGCCATGTTAGGCTTTCACCTAAAAGGTGTTGCAATTAGGCGGCTGTCAGAATAGCTGCCATATTAGAACAGGACGATGAGTGGGTGGGAGGGAACCTGTGATGTTTCTAGGAAGCGTTTTGCTGATGGAGCTTTCTCTGAGTTTCTGCCTTCTCTGAGCTGGAGCAGCAGTAAGACACTAATACACTTTTCAATTACATGGGCTTCTCCAGATCCCTCCTTTCAGGAACTGTGCTTCACTGACCCGTGGAATTTAACTTCTTTTGTGTTTTACCCAAGCGTGTCTGCCTCTGTCTGCTACAGTTGGTTGTTACACCAGCTCTGAACTACTGTGTTTCATCTCCTTTTGCTGGCCTGCTGCTGTCCTGAGCTCTTTTCGGGGGATTTATACTATTGTCTTTCAGCAGCTGCCATCCCTTGCTTCTTTGTTGTCATTCTAGACGTCCGAGTTTCAGGACACTGCTGCTGGTTTTGATTGCTCTCTTTCTAACTGCTGTGGTATTTCTGCCTTCAGAGGGTATTATTTATCAGTCTCCTCAGCTCTTCCACTTCCTTACTCCTTCTGCTCTGGTACTTTCTCTTTTGTCACACCAAAATCCATCACTTAGCCCCACCAGCCACTTGGGGATCCATCAGCCTTGCCCTTCTTGGTTTTCCTACCTCTGTTCCTTCTACTCTGACTACAGGTCCTTTAATTTTCCCTGCTGACCACTGTCTGAGCTACTTCACCCTGCACTGACTCCACACTTCATTAGCTCCTGCTATCTGTGGCAAAGCTCAACCTCCTGGCTTCTCTCATCCTTCCAGCCTCTCTCATCCTCTGGTTGTTCCTTTGACTGTTCCAGTTTTCTCTTAGCTGTCTCATATCTTTGTCTTTATTGTTCTACAGTCCGCACCATCTGTTGTGCTGCTGCCTGCATGACTCATCCTGAGAACAATAAAAATCCTACTGCATCCCCAAGCATTACACTAGGGAGCCAATGAAGGCACTCCTGTATCCAAAATCTACATCAACAGCAGTCAAGCCAAGATCCTCGTGGAATTCAGGTACATAATTTTTGTTTAAATCAATAGAAGTTAACTGCCAAATACATCTGAGAATCCTGCCAAAGTTTCATCACAACTCTAAGAAAAGGAGGCAATTGTTTCCTGGGGCTGGATTTAAAAACACCTCTGCAGGGATAACCTGAAAGTTCTTAAGTTTCTTAGCGAGTAACTGCATTTTTTTCTGCACATACAATTACAGAGTGTTTTATGAGCACAGACAACATATTGTCTGTACACCATGGAAAAAACAAAGAAAAATCTGTCACAAATACCAAGATTCATATACACAGTAGACAAGGCAATAAATATGAAAGCTCATAAAACCAGGGAAATGGAATGTTCCATCAGACCTTTTTTAAAGGTACACAAGGCACACAATGCTTAAAACCACTGCTACTTAACAAAATGATTAACAAACTAGATTTAAATCATCATTTGGTTTCATAGCCTAAGCAGGAATAATTTTAGATGTATGAGGAATTTTTTTCCCTCTAATGTTTTAAAAGGTGGTAGAAACACATAGTGATCTTAAATATTTTCTTGGCTCATCTAACACCTGGATAAACCCAGGCTATACTTCACTGAAATCAATGGAGACACACCAGTGCAAAGAGAGAAAACAGGCTTGTAATACTTCGGATGTGTCAAAGAGTTATGTTTAACCGCAGCTTGTTTACTAGGCTATGACTGAACAAGCCTCATTTTACCTACTTTGGATGGTCAGGACAAAGTATTGCCTTCGTGCAGCTACATTTGGCAAATAAATGTCTTTTACTTAAACACTGTAAATAATATCTGAAGCTGACTAAAGAAATTCTTTCTACCACTAGTAGTTCCAGCATCGTTATTAGCTACTACTCTTAATCTTTTTCAGCCTTGACACCATTTAATTTTACGTATCTGCAGTTTCAATCATCTGTTAAGCCCTTGGTTCACCACTGGATGGCAGTCCCTGCAACGCTATTCACCCCGGGAAGGAAAGTCTGGTTTTAAAAGTAGCGTACTGAAATCACATACTGCTTTGTACACGAATATGTACATGAAATATTACAGTGGTGAGTATATTTGGATCAATTTTTTCTTGTTGCTAAAGTGTAAGTACGTGAGAGACTTTTCTGTAGATTTCTTTCACTTAAATTCATTTTCAAATTGAAATTTCAGGGCTTAAAAGCATACAAGGGGATAACAACTGGCATTTCTATGGCACCATCCAGCCAAAAATTTCAAAGCACTTTATACAGACTAGATCAATTAAGAAGTCAGTGTGTGTATATATATGTGTGTGTGTATATATATAAAATATATATGCTGACTTTATGCGTAGCTCATAAAAGGGAAAAAAATTTGGAGAATTCCAAAGTTGTATGAATTACTCAAAATTAGAGTGTTTACGTAGAGAGGTAAAAAAATAAAGCTTCAGTCTTTTGATTGAACACCCACTGTATGTCTGATGGTGGGGAAGGAATTAAATGGCTAAAAGGAACTGACTATTTAAATGGTTAAAATACAGTAAGTGTAGGGATAAGAACTACTTAGTATTGAAATTATGACTGATGTCCATAAATTGGAATTAGAAGTCAGAACATAGATTGCAGAGGTAGAGAAAGCCATGTGGACTTCACCAGGATTTCTGTGTGTGCGGTTATAAAGTAGGGTGAGTTTACTACCACGAGGTTTCAGAAAAGTTCCCGCCAAAACCTGGAGCTCTCCCTGCTGGCATCTGTCTTGAAGCATAATGTGAAGAAGCATTGATACAGCCCTCATAAAGTACTGCAATCTGTAAGGTGCATTTACCTAAGTTAGTAGGGATTTCACCTTAGTGTATTTTAAGGCAATGAGAGTCTCTTGTTTCGCTTGGATAGAAATTTGAATGACAGCTTATTACAAATAAGTCCTGTAGATGTCTCTTCAACAGTGAAAGGGAAATAAATGAAAATAGGAGGAAGAATGTGTGCATCAGTGCCTGTAGAAAAGACCCCTTTCAACACCCTTTACAGATACCTGCATCTGAGCATTTCAAAGCATTATTGTCTGTCACACAGATGGCTGGTTTTATGCCCCTTTTACAGATGGGATGTTGAGACAGTAAAGTGGCTAGCTTAAAGTTATGTAGCAGCTTAATAGCAGAGCTAGGAATAAAATCTAGATCAGATTGTCAGTTCTGCATCCTACCAACAGCATTAGGCACTGTCAGTTCAGCAGCAAGCATTCACTAGAGATTTACAATATTTTTTTGTTCTAGATACTTTCAGGGTAACAATGACTTTTTAAATGCTTTTGTCAAAAGGCACTTTCTATAGAAAAAAAAAATGCAGCAACATTTTATTGAAACTTTAAGCACAGTACTTCCCCTCCTGCTTTTGTTGGCAAGCTCTGTCTCTTCCGTTTCCTGAGATGTAGACTGTTTCACTGCAAGATCATTCCCGGTGTCTCCTTCACCCTCCTTTACATCTCATATATTATTGAAACGGTTACTCCCAGTTCTCTCCAATTAGTCCATTGTGCTAAACTTTCTCCCTTGATAGATTTTCAAAAGACCCCTGTCATATTTCCACTTCTGTTAGTCCTTTTGCTTGTGCCCCATAAACTTCTACTGAAATATCACATTAATCTTTTCCAAGCACACCGTCCTTTAAAACTGCCTCCAATCCTGTGGTGCCTCCAAAATTAGAGGACCAGAGTTCAGCTCCGGTGCTGAGACCAGCCCGACGGTGCCTCTCTATCTCCCCTTGCTGCCCATCTGTTTGCAGCCATCTGCTGCGTCTTGCACAAGTGTAATTTGTAAGCTCCTTGGGGCAAGGGCAGCCTCTGTTTCTGCCACACCTCGTCGACGTAAAGGACTCCTTGGCGCTTCGGTTACACCCATAGTAGATTTTGCATCAGATTGTGCTATGTCTGCACTGAAGGAAACATCCTTTGGTCCTAAGGAGCACACTGTGGGTTCACATACGAGCTTTAAGGCAGCTCCATGCTAACTGCCCTCCACATAACCTCTGACACTAGTGGCCTTTGATAATTCCCATTTCAGATTTGTATTTTCTTGTTAATTACAGAGTGTACTTTTTGAAGTTGCTGTTATTAAAATTTAGTTTTATCACAAGAAACCCTACCACCAAATTCCTGACCAACTGTACTGTTTATCTCTGTCAGATTGAAGTTTCAGATTACTTTCTTTCTAAAGCTCTCTTCACAATTCCTCCACAGTTTTCCATGTCTGGCTTTCCTTTCTCTTCCCTCCCCCCTCCTCCCCAGCTTTATGCTCGCAGGGAAGTGCCGGTGCCCTCATTAGCAGGGCCCAGTTCTTTGCATTTCCGAGGCCTTTATTCAAACCCCCGGCCAGGGACTTTCTCCCTGTTTATTCTCAGCTTTTCTCTGCCTGGGAGTGTGCCCCGACACACCCTCCGCTCCTGCCCAATCCTTTCCCATGCTGACGCAATCTGGTTTTTTTGTCTGCCTGTCCCGAGGTAACCTCGCTCACTGTCCCCGCACGGTCACATCCTCTCACTTAGGAAGAGAGTTTTCTCCTCAGCTGGACGAGCTTGGTTGGGCAGACTACTGTAATAACACACAGACCATGGGTAGATAATCTGGGAGACAAAGCACGTTACTTTTTATTGTACTTTGTGCTGACACCACAGTCAGAGGCAAATTCTGCATAGACCAAGGTAAACGACCACATGGCAAGGAAGTTGCAGCAGCTCCAGTGCAGTCGGACACATATGCTCATCCTTTCTGAGTCCCTGTCCCATCAGAAATGGTGAGGACAAGGAAAAATTGCAGGAATTTAATGATTTGGTACTTAACTGCAGGGGAGGCAGGATGTTCAGTTCTTGTTGATGATTCTTTCACTTCCTAGGCTGAGGAAAATATCCCTAAAGAAAAAATGTCCCACAGGGTTAGAATGACCAGTAGTTCATTAAGGATTAATTTGGAGTACAGTCCAAACCTTTGTTCCTGACTGAGATACAAACTTCTTTATGGTGTGAACGCACGAGTCCAGGGTTTTGGTTTGGTCTGCTGTGCCGACAACCGTGGCCCAGCTGTGACTGGCATCCAGAAATAGAGCACATTTGCCCAAGGTTTGGAGATGTCGTTTAAGGTTTTCCTGTTGTACCAGGAGTGTTTATAGACTTCCCCAGTGCACACAGTGGAACTATATTTGTGCTCTGAAATTCAGGTGGTGATCTATGAGTTGCTGTGTTGCCCTAATAAATTCAGAACAAATTATATCTGCCTGAAAAGTCTCCTGTATTCTCTTGTGTTCATTTATGAAATGGAATTGCACGTAGATTAAGTGTTAGTGGACGAAAGGAGGTTTCTGTAACTCATGCCTGCTTAGCCATACTGTAACATGGCTGTGAAACATTTTATTGAAGGCTTTTTGTAACTGAGACTCCCTTGCCCTGTACAGGTTTATCTGTCTTGTAGTGGGGGCTTGGAAGGGACTTATTATAGGCAGCTTTGTGCTATGTCTGCACTGAAGGAAACATCCTTTGGTCCTAAGGAGCACACTGTGGGTTCACATACGAGCTTTAAGGCAGCTCCGTGCTAACTGCCCTCCACATAACCTCTGACACTAGTGGCCTTTGATAATTCCCATTTCAGATTTGTATTTTCTTGTTAATTACAGAGTGTACTTTTTGAAGTTACTGTTACTAAAAATATATCGTCATTGCTTGTTCTATGGTAATGCTTAGAGGAGCAAACTCACATGGGTTTCATTGCGTTGGCTATGCAAACTCATGGGTGGCGTTGCTGGGCTAGAATTGCTCACAGTAGATTGGGTAGGGAGGGAAGAAGAGTCTGGTGATGAGAGAGCTCTTCCTCCAGAGATACTGCCCCCTCCACCCTTCCAACCTGAAGTCTCAGGTGGACTTGCGTACACAGTGCAGTTGACACTTTTTGGTTGCTGCCAGAAGGTTGTTTCTGACACATTTCAGGGAGTTGCTTGCACCGTACATTTGACATATTTTCTTATCACCTTGAGAAGTGTCTGCCAAGTTTAATTCTTACATGTTTTTGCAGTTTGGGAGGATCTCTCCATTGTTGATTTTCTGGGACTTATTATAGGCAGCTTTGTGCTATGTCTGCACTGAAGGAAACATCCTTTGGCCCTAAGGAGCACACTGTGGGTTCACATATGAGCTTTAAGGCAGCTCCGTGCTAACTGCCCTCCACATAACCTCTGACACTAGTGGCCTTTGATAATTCCCATTTCAGATTTGTATTTTCTTGTTAATTACAGAGTGTACTTTTTGAAGTTACTGTTACTAAAAATATATCGTCATTGCTTGTTCTATGGTAATGCTTAGAGGAGCAAACTCACATGGGTTTCATTGTGTTGGCTATGCAAACTCATGGGTGGCATTGCTGGGCTAGAATTGCTCACAGTAGATTGGGTAGGGAGGGAAGAAGAGTCTGGTGATGAGAGAGCTCTTCCTCCAGAGATACTGCCCCCTCCACCCTTCCAACCTGAAGTCTCAGGTGGACTTGCGTACACAGTGCAGTTGACACTTTTTGGTTGCTGCCAGAAGGTTGTTTCTGACACATTTCAGGGAGTTGCTTGCACCGTACATTTGACATATTTTCTTATCACCTTGAGAAGTGTCTGCCAAGTTTAATTCTTACATGTTTTTGCAGTTTGGGAGGATCTCTCCATTGTTGATTTTCTCCTGGAGCCTCATTGTTCCGCATTTTACTTAGATACATTGCCCTCTAGGGACCTGTGGAAAAATTCCCTGGTGGGAATTGCTTCTGGGTGGACTGTTGATATTTATGTCTGTGAAAGTTGGATGTTTTGTACCTTGTGAACACAGACTTCTTTTAAAGCCAGACAGTCTGAGAAATATAATTGCTCTACACTTATTTGATAACTATAAGGATACATGGTTTTGACTTTTCTTATTAATGCAGTACTTTTTTTGCTGATGAAAGGAAAGACATGGGAAGTGTACTATCTTGGTCCAAGATCTTTCATATGATTACAATTCACCCTTAGTAAAACCCAAGGGTGACCACCAGGATAGCAGAGGATGTGGGTTATTTTGAATAGCTTCTGTATATACCATTTGTCTATGTGACTGTTGATATTGTAGGTGCAAAGGGTTAATCTAGTCCTAAAAGGATTACACATCTGCAGGAACGCAGATAACCTAATTACTGAAATATTTAGTCAACCAGGTCAGGCACTAAAACGTATTTCTCTCCTGAGTCCAGAAGAGGACATCCAGTACAGGACAGAAGCAGGACTATAGCTTCATAAGCAAAAAAGTCTGCTGACTGGCTGAATCAGTCTTATCTGCTGTAACTAACAGAGAAGACAGGAGAATGATAAAACCCCAGGGGAAGGGCAGGAGGAGACAACGATATTTACCCTCTGCTTCTTAAAAAGAAAGTTCTTTTCAGCAAGGGGAGTCAATAACTAGAGGTGATGCTTGAAGAGAAGTGCACCCTGTATTGCTGTGGAAGATGCAAAAGACTCTCTCTCAGGAGGGGTTAGGCAACTGAGATGGCGTCCTGCGCTCGTGTTTCAGATGCATGGAGCAGCAACGATAGGTATGTCTCACATGGTGCAGAGCTACCAGGTGGATGCTGACATGAATTAGGTTATCCACACACCACAGGACAGGGCCATGCAGAGATGCTAGCTGGACTGCTGGAAGCAGCACAGCTGCATTAGCTTGGTGCCATAGAGATATAAAAATCCATTTGGTATTTGTTTAGGTGGTAATGTCCATCGTACTGTGCTGCTTCAAGGCCTGAAAATAAGTCACTTGGTAATACCTAGATCTTCATTGTGCTATGTAGACATAGCCTGTATCTTTCATTTCATTTGTGAGTAAAGCAGTTGAGGTTGAGAATTTCCTTTTGCCAAATTGGGTGTAAGAAAGTAGGAAGGTGGAGTTCTGGCAAGAGCGTGTATGGACTGTGGGGAAGTCTTGGAAAGTTGTGCCTTCAGGTCTTGAGGACCCTGACGGGGGGAAGGAAAGAACATCATTGCTGGAGTCTGGAGAACGTTTTCAGGCCAGATGTAGTGGCCCTGTATGAAAAGTTCTCCTGGCCAGAGCAGTAGGAGGCAAAACTGAGGTCCAATACCAAAATATGCTGACTGTTCACAGAATGACCTCTGTCAGCGTTGTAATAATTTTCTCTGAGTGTTTAATGAGCTTCATTTTGTTCTTGTTATCTCCTTGCCCTGCTTTAAGCTTTGCAAGAGAAGTTAGATCCTTATGCAGATTCCCACTGATACCAATAAAAATCAGCAGTGCGTGTCACTGTGTGTGTCAGGATCAGCGAGATCCTGACCAAATGTGAGTATTCCCTGTAACATCATTCAGCTCGGGATTTACCCGAGAAACTCATTCTTTCCTTCTTTTATTTTATAAAAAGATGAGGTACGTTCAATTGCTTGCAGTTAGTAGCATGACAGTAATAAGCCATTAAAAGAAGGATAAGGACTTTGCAGGTGATCTCAGGAAACTCTTGCTGCTCATAAGGGACTTGGTGGCAGTGATTGTGGGGGAAGATGACAGGAGCTCTGGCAGAGCATGTGGGGTGAGGAAATGTGGAGTTAGACATGGAGGGGTAAACGGGATGGAGGGAGGAAAGGCAATTGTATCCTGGGATTTGTAGGTGGTGACAAGAAAACTATATTTGCAGTGACAGTAGATAGTGAGCTAGTGGGACATCTGGCATCCTTACTTTTCAGCTCTGTGGAAAATACTGTTAGGGCTTCAAAGTCATATTGCCTTTTCAAAATGAAATTATCAAATAGCATGTTTCAGGGAGGATCCCTGTCTACCTCAATCCCATGCACGATCTTTGCCTTTTGCCCTTGGTTTGTTCATTCATTCAGCTGTTTTGTGCACACTCATCCGACACGTAAGAGCCAGGCCAGCATTTCTCGTCGTTGTCAAGGATGATACTTTGAGCTCTAAAGCAGTCGCAGACGTGGGTAAAAGGCTTGCCATTTGTACAATATATTAGCTACTGTCTTCCAAAGCATGAAAATCAGTGGAGCTTTATAACCCTGTTGTAAATAGGAAAAGGCAGACTTTTAACTGATGGAGACAGCACCTGCAATGCAATATGCATTATGAGACCATGAGTATCTTCCTTTATCACAGGACACTGTTGGGAAATGCATTAACTGTTAACCACCAGTTAACTGGCAGGTCAGCCAGACAAACCAAGGATTCGATGTAAAGGTCTGTTACCTCTTACAGCAACCCTAGTTATGACTGCTCAACTGGGAATCTAGTATGAATCAGCAAGGTCTTGTCAGTGTGCTTCCCCTGCTGCCGTCTATTTTCTAGTGATTTGGGAAAGAACATATTTTGGTCTCTGGAGACACTAGAACGGTCAGCAGTTACTGTCATGAATACTTAATCAAAGCAAATGGGTCTTCTCTATGAATAAGTATACACTCCCTGTCTGTGCATCCACATTAAAAAGATTAAGTGCTATGAAATCTGACTGTGACAATAGCAGTTGGTTGTATTTCAAGTGTCCACTGAGAGGCTATGGCTTTATGCAAAAGGACCTTAATTCCTCAAAGAAGGGCTGAATAAAAAAGAAGGCTAATGGTTAAAAGTAAAGAATGTTGCTTAGGAAAAGTATTAGCAACTCATTAGAACACCCAAAAGGCAAAATAAGTCTGTTTTGCTTCCTAGTAAATTATGTGTAAAAAGCTTTCAAAATTTGTGTTGCCTTGGGTATAATTGAATGTGTTTTGGAGGTGGAGGGAAAGCAATGCGTAGAGATGTGTGCTAGAAGGAATCCAAGCCTTGTCCACTGAGCTTTCCAGAACTGTCAAAATCTGGGGGTAATGTAAGAGACCACAATCTGAAAAAGTGGCGAGATAGAAGGATTTCTAGTCATACCGGATAAAACTCTACTTTTGGCAGATGGTAAAAGTAAAGTTTCAGAAAATGTTTAAGCCAATCTAACAGTGTACTGCTTTTTTTAGTTTCACTCTGCATTTTTGTGAACCCTCAGTGAGTTTGTTCAAACCAAAGCAGCAAAAAACTAAACTGTGAAAAAAAAAGAGATTAATTTTCTGCCAGCTAAGCTTCCTGACCTGGTTCTCCATAGCATCAGATGAGTACCCGTGCTGGCCAAGGGGAAGGGTGGGAAGATGCAGCCAGGGGTCAGAGGAGGTGGAACCATCCTTTTGAGCAGCAACTAGCTATTCACTAAGGCTCAGTTTTACAGTATGTCAAAGCCAAAATTAAAACTCAAACAAGTTTGAGTCTCCTCCTTCAAAAAGGAGATTCAAAATAGTGCTTCTTTAGCTAGATGATGGGAACTTTCTTCATCTTTTTCTGAGAACTGTGTTCGCCTCCATGAGTTTTTGTATACAAGAAGGAATGTAAAGTTTAATATTCCAGATTGGGATAGTCACAGAAAATTGAAATAGAAAATAAAACCTTTTGGAAGTGAAATGAGAGGGATATAGAAACATGAATTCAGTTGCACATCAGAAATCAGGAGAAAGGGTGCAAATTTATTGTTTTACATTTAGATAGGCTGAAAGATTTCAAATAAATAAAAAAGCCCAGAGCCTTACTAACAAATGGCAGCAATTGTCCACCTTCCACCAAGCCTTTTTATTCCCTGAACCAGGCCACCAAACACTGGCAGTCAGTGCTTCGTTTCCAGTTTGATCTTGCAGTTGGCATACAGGTAAAACTCCCAGGGGGTTTAGTTGGAGGCCCTCCAGATGGGAGTGACAAAATCATTCAAACGTCTTCCCATTTGTCATGCGATTCCTTTTCTGGATATCTTTTGGGGGTAAGGGCGTGTGTGGGGTGATGTACGGTGGCACAGTGGGTAAGGAATTGCTTTTTCTTGTGATGACTTCCACAAGTGGATCGATTCTTTTGTCTTTCTAGGCAAAATACCTAAGAAGTTCACTAAGTATTTTGCCTGACTAAGGACTGGAGAAAGGGGCCCAGAATGTGAATTCAGTCCTTGGGTCACCTGTGGATCAGTCACCCGAAGGCTTAAGTGGTAAGTCCCTTCATGGCACCATGTGCATCCAGGGCAATTTCAGAAAGATCTAACACTATCCCAGCCTAACGGGGACCCAACTTTGAATTGCTGCTATTTGAACTGAGGTAAGCCATGGTCCTTTCCTGTTTCTGCTGGGAAGTTCACCAGGCGTGTCATGAAAGGTTATCAGTGTAACCCACCCGGCAGACATCGCGAGATAAAACCAGTCAATTTCAAGTAGAGGGACAAAAGGTCAGAGCACTGCAAACCCAATACTGCCACCAGTATCTTGGGTTACAAGGTTACGGTACAGGGGAAGGAGGGGGATGAAGTGTAGCCTAGTAAACACTCGGTCAACTCTCAAAAATAGAAAGTGACATGGATCCTAATGGGAGAAATATGAAGCTACTGTATAGTACATATTCACCTGCCATTATCACTTACATATGCTGAGAGGGAGGGCAGCTGGCTCCAAACTCCTCTCCAAAGCAGAGATATATTTTTAAATAAAGTCAATGCATTAAATTTAAATTACTTTGGCGGCAGGAGAGACTCTGGAACCTGCATGAACATTTTGGACATTCTTCACTTTGGATAACAGCATTTTGTGGTCTCTCAGGTTGAATCAATGTTGTTCCAGCAGATTACACGCAGGTAAAACTGAGTATAGAAATTATAAAGCTCTCTTTCTGATACAGTCTTAATCCATTTGAACATCCTTTTGGTTAAACTGCTGCATGTGTCCTTTTCATTTGCTGTATGCCAGAAAGCAGGTCTTCGAGGAACTATTGTCAATCTATATTTTTTGCTTCTTAGGAAGCTTCTAAGTGGAACATAGTTCATCATTGCAAGTGAAACCCCCTTGGTGCTATCTTTGATTCATAGGTGTCTCCTCCACTGCATCACCTGCAAAATTCTATACAAGACAACAGCTTGTGTACTGTTGTCTGATACAAGCATAGGGGAAAGATTCTAGCTGTGAAATTTACACTGCTATTGCAAATTGTATTGGAAATAAATAATGCAGGCATAGATAGCAACACAGCAGTAATAAGGTTAGCTAGAAAGTCTCACTTTACATTTGACAAGAAAATAGAAGACGCCAAAGTAAGGAGATTGGCCAAAAGACTCTATCAGCTGTTAGTCTGTGTAAGCCAGAGTCCTATTAGTCTCCAGCTATGCTTCTGAGTCAGCACAGCGTGTGGGATTAGCTGGAGTGCCAGGTCCTGCTCTGCCTCTCAGTGCATGTCAACACTGGAACAAGCCATAAAAAAACAGGTTCTGTTTCACAAATACCTCCAAGGCTTTCAAAACTTTAGAAATCTTCTGATATCTCTAATCAGACATGACTTTGTTGAAACCACTGCTTGCAGAGTGAAAAGGTCAGTCTCTGTATTTAAGTTTTTCTCTCTTACGTACGCTGGACTTGCAAAATCTACTCAAAAACGTTGAAACTAATAGTTCAAACAAATGTGTTTAGTTTGACAAAACAATTTCTGAAGCAAAATCTATTCATTAAACAAACCCAGTGTCGTTCCAGCCTAGTAATTCAGAGTAAGGCAGCTGGAGGGATGGGTCTTTCACTCAAAGTCTCCCGCATAGAATAGGATTTTTGTAGTCACTCCTTCTTACCATGTCTCAATCTCACATGCCTCCGTGGCCCTGGAACCGGTTGCATGGTTCTAGAACGGTTTTGATCAGAAACTTCATTGGCATTTTGTTCCTGAATAAGGGCTGTTGATGTACTTCTGCCCTGTACCGTGTGGAACTATTTATTTGATTCTTTTCAGGCAAGCCGTGGACTTTTACTCTCCTGATAAGTACATTTCTAGTACCTGGAAACAGTGTAGTGTCCTGCTGCTACCAATATGTTCCCAGGTATCTGGGAAAATTCCTGGGTATTTTTGTAGGAGACCTGCTATGATTCTGAATAAAGATTGAATGAAGCTTCCCTGTCTTAAAACCAGGCTGTCTACCTGTTTTAGATAACCTGAACTGAATTACAGTAATTCTCCTCTAAGTGCTTTAAAGTTTGATAATCTCCTTGTAATGTACATCCAATCTAATGCAATGCAAACAGTACTGAATTGGGCTTCCAGGGGACATGCAGACACTCTGTGCAAGTGCTGTGGTCTAGCGAACCATGATATTTGTATGTGTGTGCCGTGCTAGCCTCTAAAAACACAGTTATCTCTTCTTTTTATTTTGGTATCCACGACCAAAGCACTGATCGTGCTTTGCCAGTGTAATACAGAGATTGCCATTTACCAGTGATTACTCTTCGTATTTTATTAACAGTCAATTGTCAATTGTCATGGGAGCCATAACCCTGGACCAGGCTTTCGGTGTTCCAGGTGCTATACAACTAAACACCAAAATGACAGTTCCCCAAAAGCTTTCAATGAAAGTAAATAAAGCAATTCAATAGTGACATGCAGCCTCTTAATATTACACTGACAAAGCCTAAGGAAATTCACAAGAGCAAAGGACCAGAAAAGACAGAATTACCTGGTTTGATTTATCAATATATGCAGGCCTACATCATGACTGTAACCTCCAGCTAAACTGGAGTATTTATTTGAAAAGGCTGGAAAATAAAGGGATTTAGGCTGGAGACACAATTGAGGAAGGAATTGGAGTTAGCATTGGTCACAGTAAGTACAGCTTTGAGTAGATAGATAGATGGTGTCGGTGTAGTTTGGAAACTGGGATTGGAAAGATGAGCTGGATGTCAGCAGAAGGTAATTCTGTACCTCAGGACCCACCATTACAAAGGCTGCATTCAGATATTTGTTTTAAAAAAGGAAGGAGAAAGAGGAAGAGATCAGGGTCAAAAATTGCAGCAGGGCAGTTCTGGAGTAAGTCTGACAAAACAGGGATATTTTAGTAGCAAGATGAGTAGTCAATACAAAACATGTCCTGATAGAAACCCATAAATAGTAATTTATTTATGTATTTATAGCTCTGCTCCACAATAATGTCAACCTTTTCCACACTGCTTATTAATTTCCTCAGTCATCAAGACAGAAAAAGGGAGACCCTTTAAATACAGATAAAGAGTATTTATTGAGTGCTTTTGCCTTTTTTATGATTATTGACTCAGCTACCTGGTAGTGTTAATAGTAACTAACTGCAAAAAAAATGATTACTCATGGTTGATATCATATGTCCTACCAGGTCGCTCTAGATTCAATAAGAAATTAAACATCAAACAAAAAACCCTGCAATATCTAAATGCAGCAAACCAACTAAATGATAGTTTATGGGGATTCTGTTGCTCACAAAGACTAAGTCACGCTCTCACCACCTCTAAAGGGTATATCTGCTGGCCACTGCTCCCTCTGCCCTCTGGTTAGCCTGAATCATACATAACCCGGGAAAAGAGCCAGCTTTTGTGATTACAGATTCTGTGAAATTCATGCAAACAGATGAGCAGGGTCAAAAGCTTGTTGCTCCTGAAGGTCACAGGCAAGTCACTGAATCCTTGCAGTCCCAAGATGGTTCAAGAAAATCTGAATCGGGGAGGGCAAAAACAAAGAGCAATGTCAGTCATTTTAGACCGCTTGTTTCAGATGTTACTAGCTGTGTAATACGTGCCCGAAAAAAACGATTCCTTTGGGGAATTCAAATTATGTGTAGTGTTTCTTGCACATCCTTTTATGTTTGTTTTCCCTATGCCTGGGGACTTTGCAGTATAAAAACATAGAAGTCACATACTTACCCAGAGCTTAGAAAATATCCTCTCTGTCTTCCAGTCCGACACCATTCCTATCACACAGTCAATGCACAGTCACTAATACTATAAGCCTACTAGGATGTTATATCACCTTCTATGAAAGCCTTTGATGAAGGTGACTCGACTAACACAGTAAGCAGGTTATCCCATTGCATAATTTGCTTTATAGTAAAATTAGATGTGGACTCAACCAACAAAGTTTGCATTGAGATCCACATTTTTCCGAGACTTGAATTCACTTAAGTAATTTAAAAAATATTGTTCCTGGAATAACTTGTAAATTCCCATGTAAAGTTAGGCTGACAATTGCAGAAGGACTTAAGGCTTTTATTTTCAATCTTAGAAGAAGTAGAAATAAAAGTAGTAAAAGATGTAAGGGGGCAAAGAACGTAATCCTTTTGTACTAAAATATAAAAAGTTCTAACCATTTGTCACTTACTCCTGTGACCCAGAATGGCTCACATCAGTGTTAGCTGCAGAGCGGGGTGCCTGCATCCAGCCTAACTATTGGGAATGGTCTCTTACCTGCACTAACTCCCTAACCACATCCAGAAAAGTTTGGAGAAAAGCTGTAGGCCAACATTGTGCAACACACTGTGAGAACAATTTAATAGCATAGACAACTGAGCTGCTATACCCAGAAATGTTTGCAGGCACTGCTAGCCATAGATGGAGCCTAAAGTTATCCGACCTTTATTTTCAGTTGAAAAAGAGCCGGGTTATTTCTGCACTGTTTGTGATAGAGAATGTGGTTGTTCATACCGAAAAAGTTTCTTCTCCCTGCCAGCCTCCCAAAAATGAAACAGCCTTCCAGGAGGGATGTGTTTGGGGAACAGCAGAGCAAAGAGCAGAGGCTCCTAAAACAGCATCCCATGCCCTGGGACCAGGGGCAGGGAAGGATGCGTGCCCTGGGCACTGCCAGGCCCGGTGGCCCTGTAGCTACTTGCAAGGCTGTGGTGTTTTGGAGGGAACTGTTGCTTTGCTGGAACAATTTCTGGTTTTTGTAGAGCAGAGCCAATTGTGTTTTTACACGTAGCCCCTGTCCCTCTGACAGCCTCTCTGGCCTGAGGGCTTCATAGGGAGGTAAGGGCCTGTCCTGTTGGCTTTTTTTGTCTGTGAAGAGCTTTCAGTAGTAAGCAGGTAGGAGTTTGCCTGACAGGCCATGTGCTCCAGAGCACTGATAGTCGGTGGGGTGGTGTGAGGTGAGTGGGGTGCCTGCGAGGGGAGAGTAATATTTGATCGTGTTGAACAGCGCTGGGAGGTGGTAATGCCACGTGATGCAGAAGACACCTAACTCTACAGCAGCCTCTACATGGATTTGGCAGGAGGTGTGTTGGGTTTAGGAAGTGAGGCTTAGCCTAATGCTGTGGCCCACTAAGGGTATTTTTCCTCTGCCAAGCTTATAGCAGGTCTGTGCAATAGCGGTTCTAAGTTTAATAGATGAATCAATGCATATTGCAGAAGTTCTTCACCCAGAAGTTTATTTTAAACTTTACGGTTTTAGATGTGTTCCTTGAAAGTGTGTTTCACCAGGAATTGTTACTTTGACCATGACCATGAAGCAAGATGATTTTTTTCTGAAAGATGTTTTCTGAAAAAAAAAGTGTTTTCTTCACCAAAAGCCACTGAACATACCCTGAAAGTAAAAGACAAATAAATTTTCCAATATATTACTCATTTTTTAGAAAAGCTGCTGATCATTTGAGGTCTTAACTCATAATTTTTGATCATTTGTGGTTGGCAAAGTATGAACCAAGTAGATTTTACAGAATGGCCATGCATGATACAAATAATACTTACAAACCACTAACTTTACAGTGAAGCCTTCCCCAGCCAAAGAACATGGTACTTTTCCTTATTTCACTCTTGATGAATTTGGAGAGGGGATTAGTTTGAACTACACTAGAGCCCAATGTTTCTACAGCATCTAACACAGGGTTTCGTGTAGTTTAAACAAACTGTTGAAACTCAGTTTTCAGTTCAGGTTAACTGCCTTGTGCCTAGGTATTTAAGCATGCTCAAAATCAGCATATAGGGGTTTGAAGGCAAAAAGGGAAGTAGAGGTTCTTAAGCTTTGATACCAAAAATATAAATTTCTGGAAAAAGTAGAGGTTGCTTGCTGTATATTACAGTAAGCACTAGGAAACCAATGGAAAAAAATGAGCGCATGCAAGGTTTTGAGCACCAGCCCTGGAAAAAGTGTAGCTATTTTGCTGTTATATTAATCTGTGCTAAAGCCAGTTTTGTAGGGGAATGAAATATCTGCTGTGAGCTATCTGAATAGAGAAGTGTTTCAAAGTGACTATTAAAAATAGCATGATTTTTCATGTGATAGTACAGCTGGTATTTGCTTTGCTTTTCTTTTTTTTGGGGGCGGAAGAAGTAAATAAAAAGACCCTAAAAATTGACACACAAACCAGGTATCTCCTTCAGTGCCATTGTGAATTCTGCTCTGACTTCTTCCCTTCGGGAATGTGACCAGCCACAGTGGAGGAAACGAGATTCTGTTGTGGGCAGGAGGAGGGCTCCGGAGATCAATTTCTGGAGCTTCACTGTCCAAAAGCTTTGTGGATGGCTTCTTCACTGCAGGACAGGAAAGCGTTTCGGGGACTGCTTATCAGTCGGTGCTGCCTCTGTCACTCTTGAGCGTAGCAACACAAAATTGAAGCGTGAAGTATAGCAAAGCATAATCCTCTGGGCTTGTGAGTGCTGGAACTAGTGGTGGGAAACAGAGGATGGGGAGGAGGAGAGAGCCCACACAGCAGGCAGAGGTGAAGTACGAGTGGTGAGAGCTCAGAAGGTATGGGGGGACAGCAAGGAGGGGGAGAGCTAGCAGCAGTGAGGCTTTTCTCTCCCTTTCTGTCTCTGTTTAAAGAAAGTTACGCTTGATTTATCTCGTGAACAAGCTACCATGTATATCCCTGTCACTGCTGCCAAGAGAGGAGGAGTTGTGATGGATGAGTAGGCCAATGTGAATGCAGTAGAAGTCTCATCAGAGAGGATGTGGGGTGCAAAGGAGGATTCCTTTTCCCAGATGAATGGTAAACGTAGTTTCTCAGACACTTACAATTGCTTATTTAACTAGAAATTAATGCTAGGAATGAAGTGGAGCCAGCATGATGCTTGTTTACAACCCAACCTGCTAACTCTTTTAACCAGCTTGTTTAACTGGTGTTGATGCTTCCTTTTAATGGTATGTTAGTGCAAGATAGCATAACCTGAGAGTATGTGAGCTGGTGGAAACCGATGGAGCGTAGGTTTGTACTTCAGGCTATCTATGCACTTTGGGGGTAAAAGTACTCTGTAAATTCACACTTTGTGTTTCATCCAGTAGTTTGAATGCATGAGACTGGGGATGCAGCCACATGAGTAAATATACTGATCCAAGGCTGTTGTGACTTGCATAACTTCACTGAAGTCAGAGGTGCCACAGTAATTTATACCAGCTGGGAATATGGTCCATTCTAACAAATGTAAGAGCTGTCTTGCTTAATAAATCTGATGAGCAAGCAGAAGCTTGATATATCCTTTCATGTGGAAAGCTCTGTGTGGCTCAAATATTTACATACATGTTTCAGGATGGACATGCACACTCTTCTCTCCGTCTCCCTTACTCTGCGAGATTGCTCCAGACCTTTGAAATGCCCAAATTCCTGATGGAATATGCTTCCAAGGCATTTTAAAAAAGAACGGTCCATGGAGGCAAGGAATTAATGCAGGATAGGTATCAAGCCAATTCCCTGCAGCAGTCATAAGCAATGTAGATAGTCTCTCCTAATCTGAAACACCTCCTCTCTTTTAGATTGATCCTGCTATACATTACAAATTAGTAGAAGACCAGTGGAAGACCTCCTGCTGTTATTCCATGTCCCTGAGCTCAGTCTGTATCATGCTCTGGCTGGATACCTTCATGTGAAATAAAAGATAGCACACATAGGTTACTTGAAATTTATTCCAGTGGCTCCCTACCCAAGCCACAGAGGGTCTCAAGCGTTAATGTGCCTAGTTAAGTATTGTAACTGTTGCCACACACTGAGATTTTATGTATCTTAAAATGCAGTGTTTGCTGCCAGCCATTTTACGTTCAGGTCATACTGCTGCTGAAGCCTAGAGGCACTCCTGCTAGAGACACTGCGTCTCTTCTTTTTCTCACTTTGTTTTCTGAAACTGAAAATCATCATCATTGGCATGTTCAGTGGCTCTTTGGGTATGATCTCTGGCAGCACTCTTCATCAGCAGAATCTGAGGATTGCCTAAGTCCTGGTGTGGTGATGTATAGTTGCAGTTTTGCCAGAGTAATGAGTGGCTCTGGTGGGCATCTGTATGAGACTGGTATCTAACTCCCCAGCCTCAGGGTACACCATCCCGTACCAGATACTGGCTCTGTTCACCTCTGGAGCATCCTAGAGCCATGATTTGTTACAGATGAGATGAATACACTTGATGATTGAATTTCTATCAAATTCACCAAAGCACATCATATAGAGTTTATAGACTCTATGCTATCTGCAGCAGGACAGTTTATGCCTCATCTGGCATAACATCTGTCAAAATAAAGTTCCCCTCTCTCTGCCCCCAAACTTTAATAAGCTGAATCTGTACTAAGTCAGCTTTGTGTAGCTTGTGGCGACAGTGGTTTTGATCTGGTAGTAGCCAGCCTAAAACTGTCACATCAAATCCTGGCCCCCGGTGTATGCTTTGTGGTCAAGAGCACAGTACTGAAAACTGGGCTTCCTGCCTAGTTAGCTGAAGGCTAGGACACAAACAGCAGTTTTGTTCAGAGCACCAGCTTTTAGGACAGGCAGAACCACAGCCAAGGAAAAGAAATACAGAGTGCCTTGAATGATCTGGAGTCATCTATTGCCACTGCTTTGATTTTTTTTTTTTTTTAATATATATATATTTTTTGTTCAACAGTTGTGCCAGACATTCCCAACAGCAAGAGTGGCTGCATACACAGAGGAGTGAATATTTCCTTTTTGACTTTATGAGCCCCCTTGGGGGAGGTTGATCATCCCATTCTATGAGGGTTAAAAGTCATCGTGCAGGCAGTTCTGGCCTGCTATGTGGTACTGGAAATGAGCATGCTGGTTGCCCCTCTTGCAGGGAAAAGGAGTAAAAAGCTGTCTAAAGAGCTACTGATTGCTAGTGTCATCATTGCTCCGTTCAGAGACTCTAAAAGAGTATGGTGACCAAAATCTTGTGCAAGACTATGGATCTCTCTGAAAGTAATGTTATCGGCTGCCATGGTGATTCATTGTGCAGCTGTAGTGTCCAAGCTAATCCTCTCCCTACGCCTTGCAGAGCTATTGAGACAGAGCCTGCTACGCAAGCTACACAGGGGTCTTGAGCACCACGGTCCTGAAGTTCTGAACCTAAAGACACAAGCAGAGGCCTCAGATACCCGGAGATCATTAGTTACAACATTTGCTGTAGAATTCAAGGATGTCGGCAGGAATTAATCAATAAAAGGGTTCTCCAGAAGGACTCCCTTCTTTCTTACTATTCCCTTTATCCTTACTGCAGAGCTGAATTAAACGTATGCCAAAAAGCCTACTGAAAAGGGAAGGAGAGAACAGTGAAAGACAATATCAAGTTCAAGTACTTCTAAAAAAAGAGCTCTCAACTCTGATATGTGTCAGATCCCAAATTCTTTCTTTCAGGGTGGATTAATCTAAAGTGGAAGGAGGTAGACTGATTGCAGAACAGGTTTTCACACACTAGTTATTCTGCAATAGTTATTGCAATGTACATGTACTCTGTCCTGGTCAGAATTAACTTTCAAGTACAGACAAGCCCTTCCATTATACTTGCGCAAATTGCGAAAACATTTAATAAAGGTAATTAGTTATAAAATCTGTGGCATTTGTAGTTCATTTTGGTTTTGCTTTTCGCAAACTTTCTGATGAGCTGGCACTAAACCCCCTATATTTTCCAAGCAATAGGGAACCTTGTCAATTCTTCCGTGACAGTGTTTGCCCAAGTGTTTATACCAGAACTTTTGGTGTGCCTGATCTTAAAATTGTTAAGGAATCAGCAACTCAGGGAGCACTTGAAACTTAAATAATGAAATCTCTGTGAACAGTACTCATAGCATTACAGATGTAAATTATTCCTGAACAGCCTACTGGGTCACACAAATGTTTACAACTATCATAAAGGAAGCACAAAGAGACCTGTCAAAGACATAAGCCTACACATCCCCATTTGCCCGGACCGTGGCCATCACTAGCTTCATTACCATGGATTCATCCTTCAGTGTACATTAGTGCTGATATCTAAAGCAACAGGAGAATGAAGTTCCCTGTGTGTTTTGCATCAAGTTTTAAATCAACGTTGAGTTTGTCATTGACGTTTCAATGGCAAGCACACCTCCCTATTCAAAGGATGAATTTTGGCATCATCTCCTTTAGTTAATCCTTTTAAAAGTGCTTAAACATCAATGGTAATATTTGGCTCTGCATGCATGATTTCTGGGCAACTACTCAAAACCTACTAAGCAATAATCTTTTTGTTTAATCATTCACTGCAAACATGTTACATAAAATGGACTGATAACAGAGTCACGAGTCTCTTTTTTCCACTGGTATTGTACAAATGATGAGACTTGAAAAAGTTTTTGAAAGCTAGGCAGTGCAAAATTAAATTTTCTGCTGCTGTGAGAAAAAAAACTTTTTTCAAACCAGTGGAATTAGATCCCCTTAAGTCACTAGTGTGTCTCTTCCCATGTGAAATACATCATCTTTTGGAAAACCCAGGTACTGAAGGATTGATGCATGTTGTTCGGTTCAGTAGCAGGTAGGGCGAGGCAGTTACGATGCACCATTAGAAGCTGCATAGGCTTTTATGGAGCCTAACCAAGAGGAAGCACTTGTGTACTGCCAAAAAACTTCAACCAGTTCAAGAAAGCCATCATTGCATACCCTGGGTCTGAGATGAGGCAACACTGCTGCTCTAAGGCCCTCAGCAAGTACGTACTAGGGGCTGGATTGTAATACCCTCTAGATAGGCATTAGCAGGAGAGACACATGGAAATACACTGGCACGGCTACGTGCTCTGTTGGCTGGCAGAGATTTCTCCTGTCTGTCCTTGCGTTGTGCACTTAGAAGGTGCTTAAAGTTGTGTGATTCTTCTGCTTCCTTGTTTTTATTTCCCATTTGCCTCTTGCTTAAGACAACCTGGCACCCACGGGCTGGAATGTGTCATCACTTTCTCCCTGGGCGATCTGCTCTTCATGCTTATGGTTCAGTTGCCACGAAGCTTCCCGCTTGAGCAGCCTGCTGCAAGCTGTGTTCA